>NC_086369.1:1152500-1480000 GCF_036324505.1 Eleginops maclovinus
GCATGCATGCTGACCGCTGCTGCACCGCTCTCTCTCTCTCTCTCTCTCTCTCTCTCTCTCTCTCTCTCTCTCTCTCTCTCTCTCTCTCTCTCTCATCCCGACTCATTAACACAGGTGTAAAGTAACTAAGTACATTTACTCAAGAGGTACTTAGTTACTAGTAGTGAGTATTTCAGAGGTAAATGGTGTACTTTTTCTCCACTACATGTATTTAATAGCTTTAGTTGCTAGGCAGATTAGGATTAATGATGTGAAATATAACCAACCCTTAAATCAGACTTTGGTTCCACCTGAGTAAATCCACAAGCTACCCCAGATGTGAGTACTTCCACCACCTCTGGTCTTTAAGACTTTGTCCTCCCATGTCCAGGAGAGAAGGATCCCCCCTCCTGTGCCAAAGAAGCCCCTGAAGGGCCACCCTCCCCTGGCTAGGGATCGCTCTTTGGAGAGCTCTGAGCGCCAGCGTCTGGAGGCTCGAAAGCGCCTGCTAGCTGCCAAACGTGCCGCCTCGGTCCGGCAGAGCTCAGCCACGGAGAGTGCGGACAGCATAGAGATCTATATCCCAGAGGCTCAGACCAGACTATGAGACTCACAGATGCCCTCACACACGCTCTACACACTGTCCCTGCAGCACCGACCGGTAAGGGTGCTAACAGGACTGTCCAAAATCACTGTGGGCTCAGTCACTGGATGAAGAAATGTATATTTACAGTATTTAATTAATTAATTTATTTATCTATCGCCCTCCCCCTCCTCCCATTTCCTCCTCCCAGCTTTGATGTAGCAGTCCCTCCTCCTCCTCCTCCTCCTCCTCCTCCTCCTCCTCCCCTCGCTGTCGAACCCTTTTTTTGAAGTGGCCTAACACTGCAGAGAAAGCCAGGCATAGCACAGCGTCACCTTGTTCTGTTTCAGGTGTTGAGAAGCAGAGGGAACCTGTGTGTGTGTGTGTGTGTGTGTGTGTGTGTGTGTGTGTGTGTGTGTGTGTGTGTGTGTGTGTGTGTGTGTGTGTGTGTGTGTGTGTGTGTGTGTGTGTGTGTGTGTGTGTGTGTGTGTGTGTGTGTGTGTGTGTGTGTGTGTGTGTGTGTGTGTGTGTGTGTGTGTGTGTGTGTGTGTGTGTGTGTGTATCACAATGAGTGAATTCAAACGGAGGAAACACACCTAATGACTTCAATTGAATTTTGAATAAAGAGTATTTTGATTGGTTTAATGAGGTCAAACTTTACAAAATCCTGGTGAAAGACCGGAGTGTAAAACGGATTCAGCCAATCAGAGCGAGTCATAAACTACGGAAGAGAGTAAAAAAAGTCAAGACATTTTTTTCTGAAAATCTCAGAATTCCAGCTTTTTTTTAAAATCCTTTTCATCATAATTCAGATTTCCCAGAATTCCAGCTTTAATCTCAGAATTCCTTTTTTTTTTCTGAACAATTTAAATAGTTTTTTTTAAAACTCCACGTAGCTCGCTAACCCACTGATCCGGCCTCCCCCCTCAGTAAAAGGTAGCTACAGTGTTAGTGAGCGCAACAATCGGCCCTCTGTCTGGAAGCCAGAGGTCGACCCCCGTCAGGTCAACAGGTCAGCCTGCGCCGCTCGTCAAAGTGAGGCGGGAGCTGATTTTAAGGTTCTGCAGAGAGTGCCACAAACCTAATCTGTGTGTGTGTGTGATAATAAGAGTGTGTGTGTGTGTGGAAAGTGCTTCCTCTTCTCTAGCTCAGAAGACTAAGGTAGCAGCATCAGCTCACTGCAAACACACCGTCGCTTCACTCTGAGCAGCAACATGTATAGAGAACCGTTTGCACGTCACGTTGTTTATTTAACAGGTTTAATCTTTTCCTCATGTTGCATTTAAACTGTTCTGAATATTTCAAACCATACTGGTAGTTTTACTCTGGTTTATTACGTCCTTTTCCGAGGTTTATTGAGACTGGAAAGTGTCCTCCTCACTGTGTCTCCGAACCAAGCAATGATGTGAAGGTCAGACAACAGATTTGTAATGTTTTGTATTTAATTTATCTTTCGGGAAAAACAATGACTGTTTGTAGACATTGTGGTTATTATGATGATGCACTGACGACAAGGCCCTGATACTGTGTTTTTGTTTACTCCTCAGTCTTTTCTGTTCCAGTGATCAGCCTTAATTTCTAATACGATAGTCGAGCACAACAGCAGTCTCAGGGGAAGGTGTGTGTGTGTGTGTGTGTGTGTGTGTGTGTGTGTGTGTGTGTGTGTGTGTGTGTGTGTGTGTGTGTGTGTGTGTGTGTGTGTGTGTGTGTGTGTGTGTGTGTGTGTGTGTGTGTGTGTGTGTGTGTGTGTGTGTGACCCATGGCTAACTGTGTATAACCCCTGTCAACAGAACAGGCCATGATGTATAATAAAAAAGGAGCACCCATGCCATGTTTTTAATAACCATCTCAGCCCTGATGGAGTGGTGCAGTGCTAGCATCACAATGGGATTTTACTATTGGATTTTGTTACACACTTTGTCTTGTTCTGCAGGATGATCGCCACACGTTACCACAGTGTTAATTGCTATTGCCAGAAGTATAAAGCTAACGCTAGGCTACAAATCAAGCTACATCACGGTCGCACGGCTAAGCTAAAGGCGGCTAATGTTTGTTAGCATCTGCCCTGAAAGTCTCCTCAGCTTGTGGAGTGAAACTGCAGAGCGTTTCTCCTAATGTTGCTCCTAAGGGCCACCGTACAAACACCCCTGATTGGAGATGTGGTTAGCGATTCCCAGGGTTTTTTAGGACTCATTCCTGCACCACTCTATCACTCATTACAAGGTAGTTCTGTCAGCTACTTCAATGTGGAGACAATCCTGAGCCAGTTTACCACCACAGTGTGTTTGAGACGCGGTGCGACCCTCTGTTCTGATCCGGGGAAGAGTTCTGTGCCATTGGATCATTCTTTCTTTAACGGCCTCCTAATTGAGACGTCTGCAGGAAGTGAAGTGCGGTTTATCATTTGTATTTCCTTTAGTCGAGTGTAGAGAGGATGCATAACCATAGATCAAACCTAATGCCATTTTATGTAGACGAAGCTCATTTGAGTAATTTTTTACTTGTATTTGAATATGTCCGTCGAAACGAACGACTTCTTATTTATGTTTATTATATTAACATATCAATATAACGCTCCTGGTATAGCAGGGAGGCAGAATGTTGGAGCCTCCAGCACTCCTGAAGCTTGTGATGTAGTAACAGATACAGCATTTGTACATAAATGAATGTTTCCCTATGTAAACTACAACAAAAAAACAATGAATATTAAGCAGATATACATTTTGTATTTACACTGTTGATGTTATGGCACGTGTATGAGCTCTTATCAGCATTAAAACAAATATATCATTGCCAGAACGTGTCTTTTCTTTCTCTGATGCCACATTTGGGGTCCCTTTAACCTCGCAATTTGGATTGTGCATGCAGGATTTATGCCAGTTTACAAAGAGAAAGTCTTCCCTTCTCCACCACTGTCTATAAAAGCATGCTGTGTGCAAAGAAACTAGTGAAAGAACGGCATATATTTGCAGATTTCAAGCTTAAACTCTGAATAAAAACCCTGAATATTAGGCAGATATTCATGTTGTAATTACACTGTTGATGTGATGGCACTTCTGCTCCAAAACCAAGTAAAAAAATATAAAAACAAGGTGTTTTTTCTGGTTATAAGTAAAGAAATCAGCAAATAGATCAAGTGAAAGTTAGCTTGGTATGATTTATTGAAATAAGGTGGGATATTTAGATGAATTAGATCTTTTAATTAAACGATATTTAACCAGAAAAATAAGCCCCTAATGCTCTAAAGTCTTCTGCTTTCTGATGTTAGTTGGTTTTGCAGTAAAAAAGAAACTTAAAATCAGATGTTTTTAAGAGTCTTTGCCCAAAAACAAGAGCCTTCGTCTCAGTGCAGTGTTGCTCCTTAAGTTAAAGACTATGAGTCAAACAAACTTGGCAAGACTCTGAGTTTGGTCGCATTAAAACAGATCAGAACGGTGTCTCTCTCTCCCTGTCTCCACATGTGTTTCCAATTGGAATATAATTAAGCAGATTAAAGGCCAGCCTGGCGTGTTCTCGGGGGCTCTTCCCTCTTCCGCAGGGGTGGGTCCCCGTAATTATGCTGCTCTCCTGGCCTCGGTTTAGCCCCGACGCTGCTGTACGTGCGGCTCCTGGTGATCCGTCACTCGCACATCAGTCAGGGAGGCAGGCTGACCTCAGTGGCCAGAGTTCAGGGGGACGAGTGGGGGGGGGGGTTCTGCGGAAATGTGTCTTTGTATATAGTCTGACTCAGGGTAGCGCTCAGATGAGCCACCATGTGTGCCTGGAGGTCTGGTTAAACCCTGATTAGAGTTCCAGAGACTCGACCTAACCTCCAGCAAAAGGTGGAGGACTGGAAGAGCATTTGTTGGCATGTTGCAGCCGCTGAGTAAACAAATTATTCAGGACGGGTAGTATTTTAAGAGCCATAGTATATGTACTTTACTGTGTGTGTGTGTGTGTGTGTGTGTGTGTGTGTGTGTGTGTGTGTGTGTGTGTGTGTGTGTGTGTGTGTGTGTGTGTGTGTGTGTGTGTGTGTGTGTGTGTGTGTGTGTGTGTGTGTGTGTGTGTGTGTGTGTGTGTGTGTGTGTATAAACAACAGATCCTATTGAGGCCGATGGAGGAGCAGGAGGGAACAGCTGTCCTGTTGGCCCTCAGCGCTCTAAACTGACTTACATCGACTCCATTGAGATGCAGGAGCACACAAAGCCCCCGCTGGCAGGAACTGTTGACGTCTGCCGTTTGCTGGAGCTGATTTAAACTGGATTATGCTAATTGGCGGGAGCTGTCGTAGAAGCTCTCGCACACAGATGAATGCGTCTGTGACGGTAGCGTGTGGAAAAGGCATGTAAACTAAACTGTTTACTGACTCAACACACCATGTCCTTAAGGGATGTGTCAGTCTACAATCCCAGAGTTCCAGAACACTGTGACATCACTTTGGAACACTCTCCAACACATTCTACGTGACTGGCTAAGCGTGCGCGACAGCTCTAAGCATTTGACCAATCACAACAGAGCCAGGCCAGCTAACCTATCAGAGCAGACTGGGCTCTGGTTTCAGACAGAGGGTGAAAAGAGGAGCAGTATGAGAAAAATAAAGAGCTTTCTGAACATGAAAGCATGGAGACATGTCTGAGCCTGACTGGTAAATACCACACGGTGGATTCTGAGATGTAGAAAAACAAAACTTTATTTGAATCCCATGTGACCCCTATTTGCCACAAGCATTGCACAGTATGAAAAAAGAAATCACATCATTGGGCATCGTGTCACATTAGCTACACACATGGTCCTATCATGAAAATGCTGTTTTTTTTGGTGATTTAAAAAATGCTGTCTTTGTCTGCAAACGCAGAAACAAAAACATGTGTAGTGTTTTAATCTTCCAGTCCACTGGCCGTCGTTTTGTCCACTGAGTGATGGGATGGAGGCTCAGACTAAGAACCTGCTACATTGGTCATCTGAAATATCCCTTGACGGGGAAAAAGAGTATAAAATAACGAACAAGAAAGCATAGGAGTTTCTTTTAAAACAGCTAAATAACAAAATAAAAACTATACTTGTACTCATGAAAACATTTACTACAGTAGTGAATATGTTTGTCATAGATGAAGTATGTTTAAGACACTGAGATGACCTTCCTCTGCCTTTAGTGTGCAAACAAACGAGGCAGAGCGAGCGTGAAATGTACAACAGTAAACGTGTGGACACTTCGCTCCCTAAAACCATACAATGGAAAGACGTAAGACAGGCAGCATTTCTCGGATAACATTTTTGGTCCCTGTGTGCAAATAAGATACACATGTAGATAACATACGCATGTCTTTGAAATGAATAAACATCCAAGGCACCTCGATAGTCCATAAAAAACATCCTTATGATTGGTTTACCAAAAATAGAAATGATCAGGCGAGTGGATTTGATCTGAAGTCACTGAGGAGATCCAAAGTCGAGACTCAAAGTCACTTTCTTCCCTCTTCTTCTTCTGTGGTGCTTTAAGACACCAGCTGCTTGGCCTGCAGCTCCATCTCTGCAGCCCGCTTCAGCGCCACGTCCACCAGGAGCTGGAAGCCGCTGAAGTCCTGCGTGAGGTCTGGAGGGGTCGGGGGAGGGGTGTTGAAAAGCCCGCTGCGGGGGCTCAGGTTGCCCTCCATGCCGGTGAGGATGGTGGTAGTGGGGGGGAGTTTGTGGCTCCCTTCATCCTGGCACCGGAGCAGCGCCTGAACCTGCAGCAGCTCAGAGTTCATCACCGAGGGGAGGGGTTGCATCGCCGTGGTGACAGTGGTGTGACAGATGACAGACGGGCGGGTGGGGAAAAGCCCCGGAGATGGAGACAAGGAAGTTGGAGAGGAGGAGGGCGACGCCGCCTTCCTCAGGACTCCGGGGGTGGCGGGTTCGAAGCTGGAAGGGCTGAGGACCCGCTGGTCGTAGTTCTCCTCCGGACCCCCCGCAGGGCTGCCGTGCTTTGGGGACTGCGAGCTGTCGGAGAAGCTGTCGCCCGCTTTGCTACCTTTCCTGGAGATGGTGAACTGGTTGGGGTCTTTGCCGTCTTTCCGCAGCATCTCCGGGAGGAGTCTCCGCCGCGCATTGATGAACCAGTTGCACACCTGCAGGGGGACGGGAAGAGAGCTGTGAGACACCTGCACGGCTCAACGCTGCACCGCATGCTGGTGCATTCATCCCCAGGTGCAGAGTCACACCTGGAGGAATCTGCACTACACACCAGAGGCTTAGCATTGAAGCTAATGTTATTTAATAGTGAAATGATATAAAGCATTGTTGTGACGTATATTTAATCAGTGTCATTATTTTAGGTCACTAAAGTATGCTTTTATTTTGAAGGCGGCTTTGGGCACTGGGCCCTTCCTGGTGCCTCTGCAGCAGTTTTATTTTGAGTTCAATGTTTGTTTTATTTCTTTACTTCGCCGCTAAAGCTAACATCTGAGTTCCAACTAAAAGTACCAATGTGATTCCTCTTGTAGGAGCCATGAAACACACACCGTGACTATACTCCCTATGAGTCCATATCCACATTATAAAACTACAAACCTAATTGCTATTAAAACAGAAGCTTCATGGCTGCTACAGACTCAGAGACAGTGGCTGTAATCACAGTCCCTCTCTCTGCAGGCGAGTTGTAACTAGCTCAGAGAGACTCGCCGCTCCGACCATGTAAATGACTCTGCATTGTTCTCAGACAGCTGGGATGGAAAGGGGGCTGGAAGGAGGGAAATTCCTGTCCGAGAGCCTGAGCCAAACCCACAGCGAGCGCGCGGGGAGAGAGTTTACTCACGCTGCCTTTAGACTCTCACTGTTGCAACACCGTCCTTCAATTCTCCGTTTGTGTGTCATGTTGTGTTTGTCATCCCGACAGGAAGTGAGTCAGTCTGTGCTCTGTAATCTCACCTGGAGTGTGGAGAGCTGCGTCTGCTTGGACAGCAGCGCCTTCTCCTGCTCCGAGGGGTAGGCGTTGTAGCGGTGCTCGTACAGCCAGTCTCTGAGGATCTGTACCGACTCCTTGGGTAGATTTCCCCGCCGTTTCCTCTTCCCGTTGCTCCCCGAGCTGGACGACAGATCCAGGGGGGCGTCCACGCTGTCCTCGTCGTCCGTCTCGCTGCCCGACAGCATCATCGAACCTGAGCCGGGGGGGGGGGACACAGCGTGAGACAAAAAGAATCCTGTAGCTGCTCTGCCACAGGGAGGCAGCTGATGTGTCAGAAGCAAGCTGTCAAGTTCAGCCATGTGATTCATATAAGGAGCTAGAGAGGAAGGAGGGAGGGAGGAAGAAAGGGGGGGGACGTCACAAAGGCTGGTCTGATGCAGTGTCAGTTATAAAACCTGCCTCAACAAATACAGCTCCTTTGACTCTATGCATGTGGGGATAAGTAACCGGGCTGACCACAAGAAACAATCCCTGGATAAAAAAAAGGGGGGGGTTGTTGCTAAGAAAGGCAGCAGCAGAGTTTCTTATTTCATTTGGAGTAATCAAAGTCAATCATGATCAAACAGGATTTAGGCCTTTTGGATTAGATTGAATGGAAAGGAGGGGGGGGGGGGTAAGCCTGCTAATTAACTGCTAACACTTTGATCAGATTGTAAAGGCAGCATTAAGGTTAGGGTTCATCATATGTTACACAAAGAAAGATATAAGGAAGCACTTTGTAGTGTGTTGTTTGGGTCACTTTTACGCATGGATACAGGCAGTTTACATCCAAAAAAGAAGCACATACGCCATTATGAAGACCCAGAAAGTAGATCCAGAGGCTATTTACTCCAGAATGCTCCGAGGCAAAGTAGTGGGAAAGCAGTCAGAAAGTTCCCAAAGTGTGCGCCGCCAACAGGATGAGGTAATTACGCAGCAGGCTGGAGGAAGGGGGAGGGGAGACCTGTTGCAAATCAGCGTCTCCAGACTAAACAAAAGAACCCTGGGCTGCGTTGCTTCTTTGTATGCAATTCAAAAGTTTTCTACACGCTAAACAGAGAGTCCACCGCACACCTAACTCCCTCTGAACCGTCCTGGTTTCACACCGAGGGCAGAAAGTGAGTTTTAAAGCCACCAAGACGCTGCTTTTGTGAGTTTAAACAACTTGTAAGGGGGTTTCTATTGTGTGAGCTGTGCACCACGAGGTCCCTGAATGCAACTTCCCACAATGGGGTCAGGATGAACATTAGCCTACTTTCGGATTTGGAGACGTGTTTAAAAACAGAAAAGCTGTTTCTGCTCGGGGAAGACGGTTTAAAGATGCTAGCTATCGGGGTTTTGTGTGGAAATGTAACCCTGCAAACTCTTAAAGTCACAACAGTCAGCAAACTTGGACTCTGAGCATCACTTTCCTCCAACTTCGACACAAGGGTATCGACTGAACTCAGCGTTCAAACTAAAAATACACTGTTTATTCCAGTTTCTGACATTTTACGAGAGCTTTAAAGTTAGCCTAATCACAGTACGACAACAATGGCAGGAAAAACTACACACATGTCGAAACAGCGAGGTGTTATTGTGTCAAAACGTGAATAAACCCAGCTAGAGAAGCAGAAATAACGCACAAACCTAGCTTAATGGACTTCTGACAATGCGCCAGCACATGGCAGAAAAAGCCCCTGTCATGTCTGGAGAGGAAACAATAGACTGCATGGTTTGCATACGAGGGGAAACGGCTCTGTTAGCGCTCTCTGTCCGCGTTTATCAACTCAATTCCACTTTATTTCACTTAAAAAGCCTCAAACTGACCTTTTTTCGTCTTCATCTCGGTCCAAAAAATGCCCACTTTTCCCCGGTGACGCGCAGAGGGAAGCGGTCTTTGTGTTTCTGCTCCAGAAATCCACAGCGTGTATCCGAATAACCGAGAATCCTTACTCATGAAAAGGCGCGTCTCTCCCCTCCGGTTTTCTTTAAATAAACACACTTTCAGTCGGTGGTTACCTGGGGTCTGTGCGTGCCTCCAGCCCGTCTCATTGACTGTGTGTTTGATCCTGGCTGACAGCTATCTTTGACAGCTGCGTGACTCAACCAGAGATCCTCCCACCAAAACCTCTGACATCAGCATGGTGATCCACTGACATGGATACAGTCTGTTCCCGCTGCAGACCACCCCACCCTCCCCTGACAAAACACCATGTATATTAAATTATGAACTGCAGAAAGGCGTTGATTTTAGGCGGGCAGTATGATAACAACAACAACAACAACAACAACAGGCTGCTGGAGGAGCACTGCGGACCTCGTGGTGACATCTCACACTCCCCCCGGTGTAAAATCACTTTATGATTGCTACAGGCGATGTGTTTCTGCAGACTGTTCGGTATGCAGCAGGCTAATACGTTCAGCTCCTTTTGATCCCCGTCAGGATTTCTGCACATCATGCAGAGTTGTGTGGTGCATATTGGTGCTTATGCAATATTTCCAGTGTTTTGGTCAGCTTTTAATGCGTTGTATCACCATTTAATCGCGTGTAGAAGGATGTGTATCGTGTTCACAGTAATAATGTTAACACAACTGCTCTTATCTCTCAAATGTTATCACTATCAGTGTTTATCATTGTGTTGCATCCTTTTACAGACTGAATCACGGTTTACATTATTCTCCTGATAGTAGGCTAATACTAATTGGGTCCTTTCTTTTTTGCACATCATGCAGAATTTTCTGGTGCATTTTTGTGCTTTTGCCATTATTACGAGTGCTTATGTCAGCCTAAAATCCATTTTACCGCCATTTAACCGGATATAAAAATGCATAATATCATGTTTACCGTAATTATCCAGATACCAGTGCAGTTTCTGTGTTATTTCTTAGTGCTTCTCATTGTATGCTTGTAGGGACTGAATCACGTTTTTCTTGTTTGTCTGTGAATATTGAGATTATCTAACCGACTGTTGCTCCAGTTTCTCGCCGAAATGAACAATAAATGCAAAAAATCGAACTAAAAAAAGAGGTTACATTGTGGTGTTATATCCAGCCAACCGTCCAGCTGGAGGTTAGTGCAGCAGTTCAGGTTCCTGAAGACAACAGAGCAGCGAGGGACGGATCAATGCTCTCATTTGTATTCTCTGCACAGCCCTGCGGCAGCTGCTGGAGCCTCTGTGCATTCACCAGACAGCCGGCCAGATCCATATGTGGCTAAATGGCGCCTCCATGTGGATAGTGTGTAGTACTGCACCTGTATGCACCATGAGTTTAAACACAGGCCACCCTCTGGTGGTTGTTTTGATGTAATGCAACTCAACTCAGCATGACGCCTATAATGCACAGTAGTCCTAGATTAAGTGGTGATGAACATATAGGTTCACCTACTGAACTAAAAACTGAACAAATGAACCAAAGGAAGTGAAAAATAAAAGCAGATTCAGGCAGTAGGGGTATATATACACACTTAAAGTATTAACCTACAGTACAGCTTACAGAGAAGGAATCATAGTTTTTTAATTAAAGATTTACTCTGAAGCTTCATAACTGATTGAACAGAGGAAGCTTATATTAAGCCCTCACAGTGATTCTGTTTCAACAAGCTGAAACAGTCAGTGTTATAAATAGAGACGTGAGCAGGTTAGGCATGCAGCGGCCTGCTGTTGTGCCAAGTGCACATATTTTGTGCCATTTTTGGTTTACCGGTTTAGTGTACGGCCCAGGACTGTTTGAAAGGCTTAAAGACACAGAGGGAAAGAACACAGAAGAATTTACCCTCAGAAACATAGGGATTAACTTGGGGAACTTTCTATTTTGGGAAAAATTGTATAAAGGAGTGCTTGTCTACAATCACTTTACTGCAGGCGAAACTCTGTTTAACACTTAAATGATTAGTATAACTATGTAATGTAAAAAGTGAAATCTGTTTTAGTATTTTATAATTAGGACTATGTAATTGTATAGCTTTTAGTTGTAGGACAAGTTTATGTTGTCTATTTCCCTCTTGAAATAAATTATTTTTCATTGTTATTTCCCCCAAATTCTAAATAACTGGTAATTCAACCTTTTCCAGTTATTAAGGGGTAACACGAGAGGATTCAGACCATTTTCAATGTTCTTTTTATACTTTACTAACCTAATTACCTCTGCTTTTGTCCAAATGTACGTTTGAATGGCATATAAATAACGTTTTCCACTATTTTTATGTATTAATTATTTGCTATTTTAACGGTTTTCTGTGTTTTGCATCCCCCCTGAAATCGTTGGACTGTGACACATCAGATCCTTGACATTAGTGGAGAGCTCTAACTCTGACGCACTGACGGTCAGAGTGGAGAGCTGCAGCCGCGCGCATACCAACAGCGTGAAGGAAACCGGAAGCTAGGCTGTGTGGATTTTCAAAGTAAAGTAGTCATTAATTCTGGTAAGTCATCTAGACTTTGTTTTTCGTTTTATTTCCGTATCATTCAAGAATAATAACATGCTCTCCTTTAAAGCACCTATATTATATAGTAATCTATTATAAATATAGCATGGATATGGCAGCTGAACACCTAAAATCGTACTTTAGATTAATATATTCTGTATTAGTGTAATTGTAACAACGACAGCACTAATCATAATCATTATAATGTTAGAAATAGCTAATCAAAAATTAAAATAACCAACATGTATCACAGTAGTTAAAAAAATACTCAGAAAAGATAGACTTTTAAAAACTACTTTAAAATAATGTGGTGGTTAAAGTGTCCAACTGTATGAAAACTCCCCTAACCCAAGAATACCCGATATAAAATATACAGAATACATTGGAATAGTCTTTAATGGACCAATAGGAACAGAAGCATTTATAAATAGTTAACTTTAGTTCATGCACTTTATTTTGAAATTCAAAACGGAAAACGCGTCGGTTTCACCCAGTCCAATTTGACCCAGTTGAATCAGACAGTGTTTTGTTACAGTTAAATCTAAAATTAGGGAGGCGCCTCAACAGCAAATGACGCAAGACTCTAAACCCGACCGTCTGCGCGTCTCAGTGTGAATGGTGTCGGGACTCAGGACCATGGAGACCACAACTCCGCTGTTGTTGATGACATGGGAGGTATTTTTAGATGTTGTTGTCATGTTTCTGTAACAGCCGTTCAGTATAAAGGACTCCTTGAAAATGCAGCTGTACAACAGTGCGCTCACACACTACCCGAGGTCGTCTCACAAAGTTACCATAACTTTACTGCCTGGGTCTGAGCGACGGAACTCCCCTGACGCGCAAAAACCAGGATTTACGCACCAAGGCGCAACTTCTCCAAACCCTGCTCCGGTGAGAGACTCTTCAGCAAACATGCCTGCCTTTTCCTGCTACGAAGCTTCATCAATGAGGCCGGTTTACTTCACCTCCACCGCTGAGATATCCATCCGCAGACCCGATGGTGTGGAGAGGTCTGTGCCAGTCCACTTCGTGAGGGAAACCAAGACCAAACCTCCTGTGTCTCCTCATGATGACCGCTTCCTGTGTGGAGACTCTGATGTGATTGAGGACTTGATAGATCATCTGAGGAATGGCCAGGAGGAGCTTTTTTCTGACTGCAAACAGCTGGTTCGTGATCACCAACACATCTGCTCTCCAAGAAAAATAGAAACCAAGAGGGAGTTTGGACATCCAAGCGAGGATGTCACTCCTGTCAGAAGCAATGGATGGTCCTTACACAAGGAGGAAGTAGTTCCCCCTAGAGAAGATCCTCCTGCAGAGCGTATGCTGGAAGATTTTAAGGATCTGAGCAACGGCGTGCCAGCATCCGATGAGAAACGGGCCTTTGAGCTGAGCGTCCTGCAGGATTCCCCTCCACAGAAGCACCAAGAAACCCCAGACCCCGGAAACAAAGTGACCCGCTACCTGGCCGAGGTGGAGAAGCAGAACAAGTATCTCCAAGGGGAACACAAATACAGGTACCACATCATTCCAGATGGCAACTGCCTGTACAGGGCGGTGTGCAAAGCCAGGTTCGGGGACCAGTCGAGGCACAGCGAGCTCCGGGAGCAGACAGTGCACCACATCGCCGACCACCTGGAGGAGTTCAACCCCATCATCGAAGGAGATGTGGGGGAGTTCCTCATCAACGCGGCACAGGACGGAGCCTGGGCCGGGTACCCTGAGCTCCTCGCCATGAGCCAGATGCTGGACGTCAACATCCACCTGACGACCGGGGGGAGTCTGGAGAGCCCCACTGTCTCCACCATGGTTCACTATCTCGGGGAGGAGGATGTGTCCAAAGCGTCCATCTGGCTGAGTTGGCTGAGCAACGGGCACTACGACGTCCTCCTGGACAAGAGTCTCCAGAACCCGGAGTACGAGGAGTGGTGCAGACACTCTCAGATGCAGAGGAAGCGAGACGAGGAGCTGGCCAAGTCCATGGCGGCCTCGCTGTCCAAGATGTACATTGAGCAGAATGGATGTGCGTGAGAGGACGAACTGATCCTGCTTGGGTTGCTTGAGATTATTTTTATAAGGATTTGGGGGGGAAAGGAAGTGCAGTGCACATACTTTGGTTTTGTATAATGCCGACTTGGAAGTGTTTGAAAGTGTGTGTGATGGTTTGGGTTATGTTGGACGTGCTTCTGAGTATTTATTCGCCTCTTGTTGGCAGATATTTTTCTATCATGTTATTTGCTTCCCTTTGCTTTGTGTCTCTATATCAATATGTGTACACTCTTTTGCACAAAAGTCACATCAGACAAGTCCAGAGAGTTTGATCTGTGCCTTTCTATTATTCCAGTTGTTTTTTTAGGCTTTGGAGAAAATATAACAAAATAAAGTTTGGGAGAAACCTGATTTGATGTCATGTTTGATTTCCACTTCACCGCTAAGCTCAGCTACATCATCTTGGATGCCCTGCTGTAATGGGATCCTCACATTGAATGACAGTTACTCCTCTCTGTCTTTATAACATGCAGTGACTCAGGAGCCTCTACTTCAGGTCAGGCTGCAGGACTTAGTGGTGTCATCCACAGATCACGTTGGATGAGTCAAAGCTATATGGGAAGTGCGATTTCACTGCATTCATTGGATTATTTCAGTGCTTTCCTCCATATTTGTATGATAACCCTCTGGCTTGCTTGGGATAACAGATAAAAACTTAAGTAAAAACCACGTTGAAGTTACCCTCATAACCCTGCACTCAGAGGCAGTACAAACGAGCTTTAAAAACAACATTGACTCCCTGCTAAGTGAATTTACACATCCAGCAATTATCAATTAGCATTAGCATCCTGGTCTCTGTCTAATATCCCCTCTCTTTATATCACTCCTGAGGAAACATCTGGATCATCATGGAGAAATATGTCTGCTGTGTGACTCTGAGCAGGTGGGTTTGTCCCCTTCACGTTTTAAAATGTACATTTCACTTTGACCTTTTCTTTATTTTAGCCCTTGAAGTACAGTTGTCCAAACTGAGATTTTGTGCAATCATATGCAGTGATGGAGGAGTTAGTCGGTTCTTAGCATTAAGAAAACATAATTCAAGTCATGCATTGTTATTGATAAGTAAAGCTTAATCTGAAGTACAAAACTGGTTGCTTTTCTTAAGTTATTGTGAGTTTTGGATTACTTCTTACCAACTAAATTAGTAATACCAAATGTAGTTGCAATAAGTTAAATATATGCACACAACTTTTAGCATCCCGATATGAAGTATCAAGACAAATATAAGAGCTATAATTTACCCCAATAACTATTTTATGAGATTTTTTCAGACAGAAAGGAATAATAGTCTTATGTGTCCTCCTCCTTTCTGCCAGCCTGCTGATGTAGATGCACCTTTCCTCCACTAGGTGGCGGTGTAGTCTCCCATATACACCAGTGTACTCAGTTTCCAGGGCTGGGAGGGTTACTTTAAAACTGTAAAGTAATCCCCTTTTTAAAAAATGTATCTGTAATACAGTTACCTTGATAATCACTTTCCTGTACTCCATTACTCCCACCATAGCTTCATGATGGGCTGAGAGCGGTACACTCATGACGTCACCCTGCAGTCATGGGGACTTCAGGGGTAAAAAAAAAGTTCGTATCTTTTTTTTTTTTTCTTAATGCAGGAGGAGAGAAGGAGCCTCCTCCTGTTTCAGAGGAGAGGTGAGAACGGACCGCAGTCCTGGCACACACACTCGCGGAGCAGAGGAAGTGAATGACAGAGCGCCGGTGTGTGTGTATGTGTGTGTGTCGGTGAATGAGTCCACCTCAAAGAGAGAGTCACCGCGTGCGTGGAAGTTACTTTGAAACAAACCGGGAGAAGATGTCGGGACACCGGGTGCAGTTCGCCGACCTTCCCCCGAGCAAAGGGACCCCCAAACATCACAGTAAGGCGTTTTTATTACAGTTATTTCCCGGGTAGGAGTCATGTGTGTGAGAAAGTCCCTGAGTTTTGGGCTGTTTTTCACCGGGTACCTCTGTGCAGCTGTCAGAATGTGAAAGTAACCGGAGTTCCAGTAGCCTAACACAGGGTACTAGTGAAGAGGAGCTGGAATATATGTTTTATTTCATGCTTATTAGCTCTTGGAAACACTGCTGTGCTCCATTAACCTTGGACTACATGATAATACATCTCCAAAATGATCAAAAAAGAGCCAAGGAATGAATAAATGTCCGATGTTCTTCCAATTCTGAAAGCAACACTGTGTTTGAGGACTTGTGAAACCAGTTTGAGACATTTTGCTAGTTATATGTACATGTGTGACTGGTTTGAGGAGGTTGTGATGACCCCTCACCTGCCTCTCCATCAGTGGAGACCCCTCTGCTGCTCACTTATCTGAAGTGGCAGCTGCCCTTTACTAACTTTTCATATCCTCAGTGAGTGTAACGCTCCTCGTGCTCACCTTGAGATGCATTTAGGGACCACTTCAGTCTGTAAATGTTATGCATTAGTGGTTTTTATAGCAGCATTTAGGGCTTGTATGGTTTTATTTAAGTGGTGGTTTAAGGATGTGACTGTGGACACCTCTGCTGCAGTGTATGCAGGACAGCATGAGACACTGAGAAGCTTATTTAAGTCAAAACTTACAAGAAAATCCCTACTTTTACTTCATTATGGGCCAATTATCTACATTTTCCCTTTGAATCATTACAGTTTTGACATAAACCTGCAGTCTTGTGGACATTAGGGGTGAATTAAAGTGAGTATTTGTTGTTTTAGTGGTGGTTTAAAGATGTGGTTGCATGCCTCTGCTGCAGTGCATGCACCAGAGCCTGAGACACACAGAGAAGCTGAGCTCATCTCCATGGCGACAGCTTGAGTGACAGCACACGTGAGGAAAAGACGCAATGGAAAATTGCCAGTTTTGCTGCAAAGCCCTCCGGAGTACAGTGAGGTGCCCTGGCAGTGCATGTGCACTTTTGGGATGTAATCTATGTATCTATGGTGGTGTGTGTGTGTGTGTTGCTCTGACACTAGTGTGTGCATCAGGGGGAAAAGTGCTGGGCTCAGGTTGTATGCAGGATGTGATGCAGCTTCAGCACACACACACAACACACAACACACAACACACACACTCTGACTCAGCTCATCCTCTCCTCATGCTGTTGTCCAGATGCAAGTGACAGTGGGGTCAAGTTTCAGTCTCTTCCCTCTCTCTCTTTCTCTTTTCTATCTTTTGCAGACCATTGACATGCACCAAAACCTATTGAACACACTACGGTAATAGGGTCTCTTTACGAACTGCAGAGCGATATCAGGCGAGCCCAGGACACCCAGCTGTGTGAAATGAAATCTGGAATCTGTACCATTCCCACGTCCGAGCTAGCACAAACACCTCCCTTGTTCGTTGGTGTGTTGCGAAGATGTCGTCACAAATAACATACGTGGTCATTTGTAATTTGATGCGCTGATTAGGTAAGAGGAGTTGTTTACTGGACAGGTGTGGCCAAACACTCACCCATTGAACACCACACAGTTTGCTTGGTATTGGTTTAGCTAACACACTCAGGTTGAGTCTCCCCTCTGCGCTTGTGATGACTACTCTGCTGTTATCAGTGTCCCTTTTTGTCCGGATGTGCAGGAGGAACCGTCAACATGAAGCCAGTCCACAGATGTGTAGTCCTGGCGGTGTGGGAATGATAACCGCAGACTGTGTTTCTCCCCCAGCAGCTCAGGAATGCACACCAATGTTTAGCTTTAAGAAAACCAGAGGCGGGGGTCTGTCTGTCTCCTCCACCACTTTTAATCCTCTGCCTATCAAATGAAAATGGTTGTGAAGGTGAGGAACGAGCGTGGCCCTAATTTCCTCCAACATATTTCTCTATACATAGCGCTATTAATCTTTTTAGTGAGTCACTCGGGAAGGTGTGAAATGTCACGTTGGATATGCTGATCACATTGGATTGGCACTTGAGATGATCCTGAATGGAAATAGCCAGGCCCCTGAGACGCTAAACAGCTGTTTTCACAAGCCTGTCCCTGAAGGGCTCTTAAGTTTCTCGTGTAGTGGACTGTAAAACACAGCGATGATGTACGCTGTGGCCTCCTGCGCCCTACATTGTTGTTTTTCTTTCTCTGTATCTGGGGACGTATCCTTGAGTTTTGTTTTTTGTGGTTGGAATACTGTGCTTCCTTCCAGGCATTAGACTCACAACGTCTGTTGGTTGTTCAAATGTCATTTTCTTGCCCCTTTTACTCAAACTTCTTTGAAGTTATTAAGACTATAATTCTTTAAAAATGGTTCAAATCAATTCAAATGCTTTACAGACCTTTCAGAAGAGCCCTTTGATTCTTTTAGATATATTAGTGTGCATTTAATCTCTGCCTCTCCATTTTCTGCTGACCTTTTCATATGCGTGCAGGCGCTTTATTCACTATATCCGGCTCTTGGTCTATTCTTAAAAAAACATGACATTTTGTCCCGTCATCGAGCGCTCGTGAGAGAGGAGAGGGAACATGAAGGTCGAGAAATTAAGTCAAAAGAGGGGGGATGGTGTTTTTGAAAATACCAACAAAATAATAAGGGTGTAGCTTACACACTGCTCTGCTTCCTGAGGCTGGAGTGGCTCCTGGGTGAGTCATCGTCTGTCTCACTGAATGGATATGCATCATGAAACTTAACCTAATGAATTATCCAGCCTTGTCCGGACTCCTCGTGTCTCTCCAGCTGCCCTTTATTTTGGAGAGAAACCAGCTGTTTGTCCTTGTGTTCGATCGATTGATTCCCCCTCGTGCTCATTCCTGAAGAGGACTTGATGACAGACTTTAAAATGCAGATCCAAACCATATATGTTGGTCTTGTAAAGTTTTAAAGATGCTCTGTTCTGCTTTTTTGGAGTTCTCCCTTTCCTGTAGTGGTTTCAGTGCATGTAAATGGTCTGCAGAGGCTAAAATCCTTGTGATCCTCCAGAGGGAATTTCTCTCCCACTCGCACAAAGAGCTTTTTGAACATTAAAGCATGGAGACATGTCACAGTGGAGGCACTAAACACTAATATCAACCTGAAAATGGGCAGAATAGGGCTCCTTTAAACTAAAATGGGGCATTTTCTGTCAGCTCAGATGTTATTCCTACTTTTTAAAACTGAAGTATGTGCTCATATGTCTGGCTACTGACTAAATACACTTCCTAAAAGGCTCACTAGGTTACTTATTACATGTTTTAATAGGCAAGTAGTAGAATAAATGTGTATGGTAGCCCTGACAGCCTGTCATGTGAAGGATACTAGCATAATGAAGCCCACCTGTTCTGCAGCACCCAGTGACACATGGCCCTCTCACCACCAGACCCTCACAGCGTCTTATTGTCTGCTGCAGCTGAGCGAGGACTCCCTCACAGCGCCCGTAGACGCCTGTGGAATCTGCTGAGGAGCAAACAAACCCTTTTCTACCCTCCTCATCTTAACTCTGGAAGGCCTGATGGGAATGATGAGTCCCAGAGCTCTCCGCACGGTTGTCAGTCAGCCCGCCCTGATCAGCGGTCCTGAAGTATCTGCGCTCACTTTATATGTGATTAGAGACGGTCTGCGCGGCGTGGAATATCTCTCTGCACGCCCGCCTCAAACACTAATGATGCCAGCCCCGACATTGTGTTTGTTGTCTGAAACGGCAATAGGAACCAAAAAATGGACTTGGACACAGATGAGTGAGGAGTGGAGTAGACTGCTTTGATGTTGCAGCAGGTCATGTTCAAAGGGGAATATCAAATAGGTGTGTGTGGGGGGGGGGGTGGGGGGTGAAGCTGTGTTTATGTGAGAGAGGTCAAGCGCTGATGGTGTGTGTGTGGGTGTGTGGGTGTGTGTGTGTGATAATTAGGCTTATCCAAAAGCTTATCTTCAAACTCCACGCTCGCTGATGACGTGCCGTCTTTTATTCGCCAGCTGAGACTTTAACGACTTTGCAAATCAATCAAAAGATCTGGGTCACTCTAGACACACACACACACACACACACACACACACACACACACACACACACACACACACACACACACACACACACACACACTCTGAAACAAAATAACTTGTGCATCTGCAGCCTTCATTGTTATCATTTTGAAAGACGGAGCATTTTAGCCTCCTCTTGATGAGAGGAGGAGATCGATGCTCTGCTCTAATATCTATCTTTTGTGATTGGTCAACCACTTAGAGATGTCCCGCCCCCTTAGCCTATCACGTACCATGTTTTGTAGCGCTAGCGAATAGGAGCGCGAGTGTTCCGTAGTGATGTCACTGGTTCCGGAAGTAAACAAAGGAGTCCAATGGAGAAAAGGAAGTACCCCAAAAAGCATTATAGGGTCTTTTTAAGTCAGATTTTGAATACAGGGCTTGGTATTTTTACACTTTTGTAGTCCTACTTCTACTCAAGTCTTACGTTTTTCTCCCACCGGTGGTTGGGAGTTCTTTAATGACTGCAGCTGAGCGAGTTATCATGAAGAGTAGGTGTTTTAAAAAGTGCCGTCTCGAGGAAATCTCACAACTTCTCAGCACTTTTATAGACGTTCCTCCCACAGCCCTCTCGCTGCGACCGCACCCAATCAGTGGTGACCCGCTCCTCCTCCCCATAAACACCCACTGGTATCCCGTCACTAAACCTCCCATTCATCACACTGACAGGAGCGGCTTGTGGTTATTGACTGGGAGTGGATTCTGTTTCCCATCCACAAGTTCACTTATCAGATTAGATCCTGTAAAATGTCTGGAACGTTGTTTTTCTCTGAGTGACTTTAGGGAGGGAGGACTTCATCAGATGCTACTGGGAGAGGGTCAGCTATGTTGAAATCATTCTCTACAGTTCCTCGTGTGTGCCGATCATGAGTGTAGGAAACGCATGGTTATTACTGGGTGGGGAAATACCATTACAACACACATACAGAAACATGTATATTAGCTGACCGGATTTGGATGTTTGGTGCATTAATGTGTTCATTACAGTTGGTAACGGTGGAGCGTATGACTTTACTTACTACTCCTGGATAGCCTAACCTATAGTTTTGTATTAGCTAATCTGAATCTGTAAAAGCTGTCAGAAAAGTGAAGAGAAAGTGCACCATTTGTTTTCTAAAATGGAGAGGAGTAGAAGTAAAAAACTATTACTATACTTGAATGAGCAACATGTGAGAAAGAGGAAATGAATAGAAGCTCTGTGTACATTTTTCTTGGCCTCCTCCCTGTGCATTTTCAGGTCATGTTGGGCTAATCCACTTTACTCCCTCGGAAAGTGTATGAAATACTAGCATGCCAATAAGTGTGTGTGTGTGTGTGTGGTGCTGGCATCAGCACACGGCTGCTGATCCTTTGATCCAAACTGTAATCTGAAGACAAAGGAGTTTTTAATTAAGAGCCTTTCTATTATGTTGTGAATCCAGTCGTTCTCCGCAGGTCAACCTTAATTTGAAGAGTGAATGAGGCGCTTAGTTTCTCTCTTTTAGCAGAATAGAGATGTTTTACTGTGCTTGTTTAGATTCTGTTTACGTCCCCTGCTGCTAGCTTAGCATACCTTTCACTTTATCAGAGATGTCACAGCTGCTGTGCGAGAGGAGGTGATATTTAACAATCACATATGATGTGCTGCCTCTCTTGTGATGCTGCGATGATGCAGACTTGGCTGTCAGGAGCTCTGCAGAGGCCAGCAGTTGTGTAAGAGATTTAATGGCCGAGCCGGCGGTCTAAAGAGGGGGCAGCAATCAGAAGACCTTTTGGCAAGGTCAGCAATGCCTTTCTACTCTCTGCTTCTCTCAGTCAATGGCTCTGTTAAAGAACACATAGGTGCTCCTGAGCTCCGGAGGCCTGCTGAGTGGTTTTGTCTGCCTTTTGTAATGCTTTGTTTGAAGGCATAGTGCTACGGTGTCCCACAAGTGCAAATAAGCTGATAAAAAATGTACATTTCCAACCACAGTGACAGTTAAACAACCTTATAGCCTCCTTTAGCTTGGCGGTGGTGAGGTGATTAGCTGCCTTTAGCTTAGCGGTGGAGACCTGAAGTCATGTGACTGTGCTGTAGTTCCTTATAACCCAACATTAGCTGCTTTAGCTTAGCGGTGGTGACCTGAAGTCATGTGACTGTGCTGTAGTTCCTTTATAACCCAACATTAGCTGCTTTAGCTTAGCGGTGGTGACCTGAAGTCATGGGACCGTGCTGTAGTATGACTTTTCTCATAATGAAAGTGCTGTCTGCTGTCCACTGGTTGAACTGTCACTCTAACCGCAGCATATCTTGTAAACCTAATGACAGTCAGCTGCATGTGTGTACCTATCAGCATCATGCATGCATCTGCAGTTTATTGAATGCTAACTCTGTAGCCTCTGGGTGTTTGAAGCTCTTTTGTTTGGGTTCATGCACGTCCCAGCACGTTCAGATGAGAGAGGAGCCATCAGTGTGTGTTTGATGCCTGCTGTGTCAGTGATAGAAACGGCCTCTTTAGTCATCATGTGCTGGTGTGACCTGAGTATCTCCAGCTGTACGATTTGGACCACCAGGGTGGGATGCATACTCAGCCTTTATTCATTTTCACTTTAACACAAAGCCAAGCTGTGCGCACTGCTCATAGTTTCATATAATCTTCATCCATGCATCCAGTCTGTGTTGCTGCTTATTTCACCAGTCACTGAGAGTCCACTTAGATGTCCTACCTTTACATCAAATACTCTCTGAAGGTGGCTCTGAACTTTACCTGGAAGACCTGAAAGGATTATGTGGCAAAGGAAGAACTGACCTTGATGCAGCTTCAAAGTGAGAGCATAAATGTGACCACAAAGTGAAGCCGACCTGCAGTGACCTCTTGCAAATAGGATGGAGAATTTGTTGATTTAACTAAAAGTCTAAAGTTAGAGCCCAGTCTGCTCTGATTTTTAGCTGGCCTGGCTCTACTGTGATTGGTCAACCTGCTTAGAGATGTCCCGCCCCCTCAGCCTATCACATACAATGTGTCGTGATGTCACCGTGTCCCAGAACTTTGGGATTTTAACAAACCTCAAAAAGTGTTTTACATTACAACAAAGAATGAATGAACAGACCAATCAGATTTCTGCTTTCAACTTGAAATAGTTTTCGATGCGTCTCACAGCTGCCAGATATCCTCCTCTCCTCTGAGCCTCTCCAGCCAATCGTTGAGGTGGAGAGACGTTAGCTCAAACTTTCCATTGACCTCCGTGACCTTCAAGTCCCTCGAAAACCTGAGACAACCGAGCCTCAGAACTTGACCCTGAATGGGAGCTTTAATATCCCGGGGATTGTGGGTGCTCCTGACTGATAGAGGTTTGGGGATGGGGGGGCTGGGGGGTTGGTCTTTGAAGTTTTCTGTGCTTCTTAATGAGGATCAGACTCCAGGGTTTTTTGGCCAAAGCCCTCCTCCCCTCTCTCCTGCTTTCAGAGGAGCAGCAGAGATTGAAGGACTACTTTAAGAGGAGGGGTTTTCCTCTTCTATACATTCCTCTCCCCCAGCGCTCTTCTTCTTCCTCCATTTCTTTAATCAGCACCCAGAGCGCTACCCAGAGGTGGATGTGTTGGAGGAAGCACACCGAGTCCTGCTCCGTCTCATCTGGAAACAAACACTGAAACATGTGTATACAAACCTGGGACAGGGCACAGGGTCAGGGCAGATGTCAGACAAAGAGGGTGGGCTACCCCTGACCCCTGTTTTTGAAATTGAAAGCCAATCAAAAACATGTGTGGGCCAACTCTCCTTTTTCCTGTTGAAAAGACAAATTAACTCTGAAACAAAGAGCCAGTGTGAGGATGGAAGCAGCTCTGTTTCCTCCAGGCTGTGCTGAAAACCGTCAGCTGTTTCTCGTGTTATTTATTACGATTGTACCTCACGTGAGAGTGCTATTCCTAGCTGATGAACTGCACCGTTAATTCATATTATGCCATAAAGGAAAGCTATAAAGACCGCTGCTCGTTATTCCTGGACCTAGCTTAATGAAGAGAAGTGGAGCTTGAGAATATGTGTTTTTTGTCCCGAGGCCAGACCCATAAAGCAAGGCGCCATACTTGTGTAGACCCGTTACTCCACCCTTGTCCGTCATCCATTTCTGAAAGATGACATATTGTGTTCATTTTCAGGTTTTACATCAGTATTTCGAGCCTCTACTGGCACATGTCTGCATGCTTTCATGTTCAAAAAGCTCTTTTGTAAAGTGTTATATTGTGATGTCACTATGAACCGGAAGTAAACAAAGGAGTCAAAGGAGGGATTTTAGCCTCTGCAGACCATTTACATGCACAACAACCTATAACACACTACAGGGAGGGGCTTGAAAGGGCCTCTTTAAATCTTTCCCTCTCTTCATTCTTAGTACCCTCATGTGGCTTTTTTGTGTCTCCATCACTTTGTGTCGGTCAGATGCTTATCAGTGTGTGTTCAGCAGATCTCCCGCTGCTGACGGTGTGTGTTTGTGTGTCTGCCTGCTTCCGTTGATGTGAACAGTCGGAGGACTTCCTGTTGCGCAGCAACATGGATGCTGATGTTTGCTGTCACTGCACTTCACTTGTAGCTTGATGCTCAGTCTCTGCAGAGACCGTAGAAACTGCACACACAGAGCATGCTTATCTCACAGAGAGATTTGGATTGTTGTTGTTTGTTTCCGGCTGGTTTGAAGTGCTCAGCTGGGATGCTGTAGGAATATTAGAATGAGAATCTGATGACAGTTTTGGGGCTTCTCTATTTAAGATCTTAAGCTGCTGTCATTGCAAAGTTTATCTCTAATTTTTGCACATTTAGTCGTGAGTGTGAAGGACAAAAGGGACGATCAAGAGTACGTTTTAGTTCCTACTTAAAAACCTAATATCTTTTAGGGTTAGGGCCTTAACCACACTTTCAGGATATCTTAGAAATGCATTTGTTTGTGTTTTTGGATCTTCTTTTAACACGAAAACAGACATGTTTAGTAATTGGATACTCCTAATTAATGAAATATTGTGTAAACTTCTTCCAGGTAGAAGTTTTTCATCTCCCAAACAGTTTCCAACCTCCCATTTTCCACCCACTTGGAGATCACGGCACTGTCACTTGCTTTTAACTCAACCTCACAAACGTTCTCATGACACAGAGTGAGAAAAAGCACTCGTATATTTAAATGTCATCCCTTTGAGCGACTCGCTCTGCAGAGGAGGAACGCAGGAGATGCTCAGCGAGGAATGAAGATATTTCCACATTAATGAGGATGCATGGTCGGGTGGCTTAATTATCTCGCCCCTGCATGCATGGGTTATAAAGATGCACAGATTAAAGTTTTCAACGCACGTTAAACATTGGAAAGAAGGCCTTAGGTTTACTGAAACTATGTAAGATTAAACTCTGCAACTGCAAAACCCTCACCATGGCTCCTCTCACCTGATTTAAAACACATGATATAGTTGCATTTGTGATGTTGCAGGGGGTTGATATCCACCGGTGAAGCTGTGCAAATTTCTGGGAACGACGATGTGTCATTTGAAAGCTGTCAGCTTGATTTAGTGACTCGAGCCTTTAAAAAACGTTCAGTGAAATCTACTTTCTTGGCAGGCAGGCGTACGCACAGACACGCAGATACAGACGCAGGCACACAGATTATTCACAATCCCCCCGAGAGCGCTTAGACAAATGGCATTTTCACATGTTAAAGGTCAACAATGAAATCAGGAGCGTACATGTGGGCACTGAGCAGCTTCTGTGGAGTCATCAGTTTGATATATTACTTACTTCAGGTTGAAAAACTGCCAGATTAACTGCTGAGGATATTCATGCTTCACTACATTAATGTTCGTCCAGAAACTCGCTTCATTTCTGTGGAAAAAACACATTTTTTGTCGTTTCTTTTGCGTTTTTTTGCTACCTTAACCTCAGATTGCAAAGCTATTCTCTCTCATAATGTGGTAAGGAGGAGGAAACATAAAGGTTGCATGAAATAAACATGCATTTAGGACATATTTGGAACCTTATTTTCAGTATTCCTAGAGTTGCATCCTATTGGCTCATATTACAGGCTCATTTTTTACCATAAGACCTATCCCAAATGTCAGATTAAGCCTTTCACTCCGCACAGGGACAAGGGTTATGTTACGAGGTACATGCATAATGTATATTTTGACATTTCAGGTTGTTTTTTTTAGTAGCAAAGAGCAGAAGGAACCCAGCTGCTCGAGCAGAGAGAATAGTCAAGAACATTTGAGTCACTAAAAGGCTCCTTTAGCTCCTCAATCTGTTTACATGATGCAGAAGCAACAGGTCCTGATGGTGTGTGTGCATGCTCGCAGGAGGAGCTCTGCTGAGGAGGATCAGGTGGGAGGTTTGATTTAAAGAGCTTTTTGAGCATGCACAGTAGAGCCACTCAATACTAAAATGAACCTGAAACACATTGCAAAGTAAAAAGTGTGTATTGCACAACAGATTGGACACTGTACAGCTTGGTGTTTGTGTGGGAAACTACTTTTATTTCCTACTTATGCACATGTTATCGTTATAAATGACATAATTACACAGATTTCCCCAGAGAATTGCTGCTGTAACTACTCTCTCTCCGCCTTTTATTCCCTTCTCTCCCTCCTATCTCGGTTTGTCTGCAGCCAGGCATCGACCTGAAGATCAATAAGCCATAAAGAGAAGCCTCTTATTTACATCAGTCTGAGTGGAGCGGTGGGTTGTCTCCCTTTCCTCTTTATACACTTCAGGCAGGAGCATCCCCCTTCCCCTTTCTCCCTCCAATAACACACCTGACAGGCTGTTCAGATAAGGAGCTAAAATCTGCTGAAATGCTGAGGCGTGGAGGAGCGCTGTGAGCCTAATGCGTCGCCTCCGGGTTTAACAGGATGAAAATATCACTGTAGAGGTTTACTGTGTGTGTGTGTGTGTGTGTGTGTGTGTGTGTGTGTGTGTGTGTGTGTGTGTGTGTTAGGTTTTCAGCATCTTGTCCCAGTGAGGGTGATTCATAAGGCCACAGGGGGGCCCCAGAGACAGGGTCTAAAGAGGAGAGTCACAATGACTTCATACAGACCGCTGTGAAGCATTTTATTGTGTGCTGTGTGTTTCTGCAGAACATCTGAAGTAAACATTATTAGTTTCAGGGTCTGTGACTAATCCTCTGCATGTTTGGGTTTCACTTTTTTCAGGACATGACATTTTTCCCTATTTCACCACACAGACACATTTCCTCCTCTATAGGCCACTGTTCTTTTCCTATTCAATCCACTTGCAGACAAAGCTGCTCAATAATTATCCATCATAATTCACTTTCTCTGAATCCTAAATATGTTCTCGTAATGCTGCAGTTTTATTTATAATTTAGATATATTTAAATTCAGTATATATGTTTCAGAAAAAGACCATATTGCATAATTATTACTTTCATTTTGGCTCGTTATTTATTTGTATGTTTTATTCAAAGTCATGTCATATTTAATAGATCTTATTCTTATTTAATAGATCTTATCTAATTGTAATTATTATTATTTTTTCTATATATTTATTCATCATTATTATCTGTTTTGTTCTTTTGATATAATTTAACATAATATTTTAATTTATATTTGTATTATATTTATTTTTTATTGGTATTTCAAGGAAATATTAATGTCATTTAATTTAGGACTTTAACTTTGAACTGAGGGTTTTACTTTAATGCCAGTTAAGTGAACATCAGTACTGCAGACCCAGCTCGATCCATGTAGTGTATTTAAGCCTCAGTTGATGAGGATGTCCCAGACAGTTCTTCTCCAGACCGGCCCAGAGTGGCAGCCCCTCCGCCCTGATCAGAGCCACACTAACTGAGACTTAATTCAGCAGATAATGTGACGTGTTGGGTGGCGTTCCCCAGGGAGCCGCCGAGTGTTTGGGCTAATTGGTTCCAACTGTCAGCGAGCCTCATCGTCTTGCACACCGCCTTTTAAGTCACTTTCCTTCACAGCATCAGCAGGAAAGGGATTCATTTTGGGTTGTGCACCGTGTTTAGAGACAGTATTCTTCCAGATTCAGATATTCTCTAAAGGCTCGTATGAGGTATTGATTGTTTGCTATAGGGGGAGATATTACTGTACTGAGGAACATTTGATTTCTACTGCAGCTTGAAGGCCATGTTATTTGTTTTTTGCACCTACTGGTCTCCACGTGCACACTCCTTTACTTGTGCACGTTTCTGCAACTTATTCAGCGTCTAATATTGAGTGGAAGGTACAGTCAATGACTCATGGTATGGGAGGGAGGGAGTTGGAATGTCGGGAAAGAAACAACCAACCCCCCGAGGGCTGGGAAAACATACTCAACCTTAATCCTATGCAGAGGTACACAGCTCACCCATCCCCCAGATTGCTTCCTAAATCCCCCCCACCTTGTGCTGCATCCAAACTTTTTAAAACAGTGTTGAATCCACAGATAGTTTCCTCCAGGGTCCACAAGCTCTGGTTCTGTCTCAGCACTCTATTCAACAATGCTTCCAGATGCTGCAAGCAGATGTTCTCAGTGTAAAAGCTCTGATAAAACCAGTGTATGTCATCTGCCCATCGCCAAACAGCAGACTGACGAAGTAAGAAACTCGCTGGTGAACATAACGGAGCATTTAGCAGCTTAAGAGGCACATATTTTTATAAATACAGCTGATCAAAGCCAAAGGGAAAGCAAATAGTTGCTTATTTGTGGCTCTAAATGCATGCAAATGTTGCTTTCATCTTTCTACTTTATGCCATTTTTGTGGTTGCAGGTACTTCTTGCTGCCCCAAGTCTGCAAATGAGGTCAAAATGTTAATGATTTATCAGCAAAAATGGTTTTTGAACACCAATCATGTAGATATTATTCACTTAGTTTGTTTTGCTCTGTTTTTGGTTTCCAGCCAATCCTGAGGGAAACATCTGGCTGTTTATACTCCACTTTGTTTAAAAGCTGGTTGCTTTGTCTGCTGTGTGGCACTAGTCAGGTGGTTTACAGACAAAATGTAGATCTTTTTCATTGTAAATATGTGAGAATGACACTATGAGAGCGGAGAAAATAAGCTGGGAAAGCATGGCCATGAGCTGAGGGACTTTCTAAAGCTCTGTAGAGTTCTTGTGTACATCAGAAATATATGTGATGGAACAAACAGCCAGCTGAAGCTCAGTGGGTGGGAGTCTCCTGTGACCTCTGCTCCCCAGTTTAATAATAACCCTCAGACAGAAAAGCCCGATAACTAGAGAAATACCACAGAGGCAACTCTCGCTGAGCTCATCACCCTTCCCAAAAGCATCTAGCAGCCCCTCCTCCCATTACTTATAGGCAGCTTCCGCAGAGCTTGTGGGATTTTCTGCGCCGTCGAATTTCCATAACCGCCCGACATCTCAATCCCAAACTGCCTCCTCCCAGCCCGGAGCGTGAGACACTTGTGGGCTCCTTGGCACTCGTTAGCACGGTGCTAGCCAGGGCTATCTGCTTAGACAGCTGTGGGTGGTGGTGCTGTCTCTCAGCTCTTTATTGTCAGAGCCAATTCCAGCTCCTCAGATAAGCATCTCTCACACGTAAAGTTATCTCTGCAGTCGCCTGTTTTCCACTTCTTCTTTGAAATGCAAATTGGTGCCATGTCTGGATGAAATGTCAGGGGGTTGTTTTGTTAAGGGGTGGAAGAAATACTTCTAGTAAAGGTATTCAGATCCTTTACTTAAGAATAACATGAGACTCCTTTGTTTACTTTTGGAAAATAGTGACATCACTATGGAACACTCCAACGCTCCGACAGATTGAAGGCTAAGGGGGCGGGACATCTCTAAGCAGGTTGACCAATCACAACAGAGACGGGCCAGCTAATCAATCAGAGCAGACTGGGCTCTGGTTTCAGACAGAGGGTGAAAAGAGGAGCTGCAGCACAGGCAGTATGAGAGAAATAAAGAGCTTTCTGAGCTTTAAAGCATGGAGACATGTCCCAGTGGAGTACACTTGGATACTTTCCATCGTGCATTATGAAAAAAAATCCCAGGCTTAATTAGGAAACTCAAATTATATCCGTCCACAAATGCTATGTTATTTAAAGTCTTTGAACCTAGATCCTCTTTGCCTACTGTACAGTTATGCCTGGCTCAAAGCCATCCAATCCACACTGAGGGCTTTCATTTACTCCCAGTACACAAATATAACCGTAGCATGAGAGAGTTGCCCTTCACTCACACATCTCCTGTTTTTTTCAGACTTGATGTAATCTTTAAGGATGTTGTAAACACAGTAAAAACTGTGTGACGCATGGACATAATCTGATATTTAATCTCATGGAAATGTCTCTACCTTCTTCTCCGTTGGACAAATACTCCCTCAGACGTGCAGCGCTTTTCCCCATGAGCTTCTCTAGATTTTTGTCAGCTAACTATTCATGGGGAAAATATGTAGGTCAATCTGCTTTGCTCTTTATCTAAAGCCACGCAGATATGTGGCAATATGATGAATATTGCATATCTGTACAATCAGGGAGCGTTGTCAGCGTGCTCAGAAGGCTTAGTCGTCTAAAAAAAGGCAGTCTTTTTCTTTTAAACCCCTGTGTAAACTTATATGCTGTACATCAGTAATCATGCAGGTTGGGTCTGAGAGAGAAATCCTCCCTGTGTGAAACTAAACCTCCCGTCCATTGCTCTTTTATAACACACACAGCTGATCCTGTTGCTCACTGTAATCCATTTTCTGCTGTTTAGTCTGTAGGCACGTTATATCACATCGTCCTGTTTTTGCGTGCTGCGGCATATTACAGTGTCGCCGGCTCCGAACCCAGAATAGGTGTGCAGAGTTATGAATTAGACATTAGGCGAGAGTCAATGAATCAAGACTCGTTTATGGGATGGTGGTGTACTTGCAGGAGTTGCTCCGTGTCAGCGAAATGTGCTTTTACAACAGAAAATGCTGTAAAATGTTTGTTTTCTGTGTCTGCCCTGCAGTGATTCATACTTTATTGTGCTTGTCTGGCTATTACTAATTGGCTGAGGACATTTCTGCGGGTCAGACAATGTTTTAAAGATGAGAAGTTCTTCTAGAGCAGGAGGGGAAGTGTCAGAAAGCTCTGATCTTCTCGGAGCCAACTTCTGATGTATTTCTCTCGTGTCACAGCTGATGTCTTCGTTGCCGGAGATCAGAACAGCTCTCACACACACACACACACACACACACACACGCTGCTAAGCTCCCCTCCTTTGCGCTCTTTAATTCTCTGTAAATTCCAGCAGTGAGTGAGTGAAGGGCTTGGTGTTTGGTCCTGCCTCCGGTCCACTCATCACATGTGGCGAGTGCAGGCTGTCAGGAGTGGAGGAACAAGACGAGAAAAAGATGAAGAAAGAGGGAGCCAAGTGAAACCAGTGATTGTGGCTCAGAGCGGTCGGCTGATGACGTGAAGCGCTGCAAAAACACACACATCTGGAACAGCTTGTGCAGCTGCACCTGAAGAGAGGAGCTCCTCCACAGACCCGGCACTTTCTCTCCCTCGTGCTCTTTCTTTCTCTCTTTTTTTTTTTGTTGCTGTCTTTGAAATCTTTCTTTGCTTTTTGCCGGAGCGCTGGAACGGTCACCCGCTGAGCTTCATCAGAGGAGAGGCAAGTGAGCAGCAGAAGAGGAGAAGAGGAGGAGGCACACAAGGACAGCAACATGGGGAGGAATTATTAGGGCAAGTTGACAACCTTAGTAGGAGAGGGTGGGAAATGTACAAAAAACGAGTGTGAAGGCGACGCAGAGAGGGGGATTAAGAAGCCGGAATGCGCTGACACTGGAGCCCTGAGTTTCTGTTTGCATTTGGCACAGCAAGACCTGTCACTCCACACACACACACATTTACACACACTGTTTGCTTTGGAGGATGTTCCCACAAGGCCACGCCAGGAGGAGAGAACACCTTCCAAGGATCTGTTAAACCCCCCACCCCTCACCTTCCCAAAAGTGCCGGCCCCTTCCAGCCTACCTGCCCCGACACGCTGCAGAGCCACACTCCCTCAGAGCTGAGGAACCCTGGGTCTGCTCCCGGGACACCGCTGCAGTCACTCTGGCTGAGGAGCTTCACTGACCTGCTGCAGGATGTCCAAAGCCTCCAGGTTGGCCCGGCCCTCCACCTCCTCCTCCATAGGGGCCGGATCCAGGCTGCCCTCCCCCAGGAAGGAGTCAGCCGGTCGAGCCCGGGTGCTGAGCGTGGGGGAGAAGCTGATGAGGGCCGGTAGCGATGGGATCCTGAGCCGACAGAAGTCTTTTAAGGGCGCCGTGCCTCAGAGCGAGACTCAGGCCGAGGCCCCCGGGCAGAGTCCAGGAGACAAGGGCCAAAACATGGAGATGCTCCCCCCCAAGAGCAAGATCAGCCCACCTAAAGCCTCCAGTCAGCAGCAAGGCTCAATGCACAGTGAGTATTCACTTCATCTGAAGGGAAACTGGTGTGTTTTTATCCCATGTTTAGTGCAGAAACAGTCGTGCATGCCGGGGATTAGACCTGCATGTTGTGTGTCCCCTTTAAAGCTAGTTTGTTGTGTCAGTATTGATTGTGTCCTCCCGGGGTTATCTGTGATGTCCTTCCTGCCCTGGAGCAAAGGATGTGTCAAACCTCCACAATTAACACGCTTTCAGACCCAAAATAGCTCTGCCCTTAAAAAAGAAATGTGCAAAAATGTGTAGCTAGTGTCTGCTGGGGGCTGGGTGTGTGGCTGCAGACATGGAGGTCCTGTAAACAATGCAACCTTTACCGCATACTGTCGGTATTTTCCTGCATTTCTGTGCAAATGCATCGTTTGCATTGAAATGAATTGGAAGCGAGTTACTGCTCATGGGATTTTCTGTCCCTCTGTGGGGTGCAGATTAAAAAATGGGGGGTCAGGAGGTCTTATCATTCCTTTTGGCTTTCTCACCAGATTCCCAACTCCGCAGGGTGCCAGCTCTCATGGTTTTGTCGGGTCGTACTCTTAAAGGCAACAGGACCGGGAGTACTTTGTGTTTTCTGCTGGTACTGTTAGTAGCTGATTCCTGTCAATCATCTTTTAAATCACAGCTCAAAGATAGCCGTGGGGAAAGTGTGATGGGGGTTGATGTAGATGTAAGAGGGAGAGGCGAGTTAAAGAGTGACAGAAGGAGGTCAGGAATGCGAGCAGGGCATGCTGGGAAATCAACAGGTCTTGAGCTGCTTGTGAATCCCCTCCCTGCAGTAAAGACAGGTTATAAGGGGGCAGGTTTGTACTGGAAACCAGATGTTGCTGTCTCTTCTTTACACAAATAAAGTGTCTCTCTGCAGAGCTGACTCACCGCTCAAGGGTGAGGGTCAGCTGACTTCAGTTCATATGAGTTTGAGTGCATGTAAACGGTCTGAAAATGGGCAGAATGTGTCCTCTCTAAGTAAACTCTACTGCAAGAACCTAAACATTTTTATGGAAGATGCATCTGAGGACACGGAAAGTGACCCAACCCCTCTCGTTGTTTCTATTTCTGTCCTCTTTCCTCATATCCTCCCTCGCTCGTCTCTTTTCATGTGTCTCTCTTCTCTCTAACACCCTCACCACTTTTGTTTCTCCCCACGTACGTCTCCTTTGTCGTGTGTTGACAGCTGTTGAATAAGTAACTGAAAGATGCCACCGCCACCGCCCACGTGCACACACGTCAAATAGAATAAGTGAACTGTGTGTGTGTGTGGTGCAGTTCACCCAGTGTGTGTTTTTTTGAAGTGTGAGCTCGAGAAATTTGTGCATGTGTTGTTATGGACAGAATCTTTGATATTCCACATTGAAAAAGCCCAGTCCAGTCTCTCTAGAAACTAGCTCTCCAGTACAAACCCTTTGATATATAACACATGCAAGGTCTTCACTTTGGGGAGCTGCTCTTGGCTCCATGTGCTGCTCGTGTATTTGGATTTTTAAATAGGCCAGACTTATTAAATACCCTTTCACTGCAGGCTAATGGGCAGTGCGTCATATTCCAGATCCACTTATGGCTTGTATACAAACAGGGCTGTTTTAATGTGGGGGTGCCAGCTTTATCTCCCAAGCTAATGCCGGTTACAGGGCATGACGGCAGCTGAAGCTCGGGCCCACGGGGTCGGACGGAGCCAATGCATGCCACAGTGGCAGACCATAAATGCGTGTGACAGGTGACATTTCCACTGTGTGAAAGCTTCAGAGCCGATCGCCACAGGGCCTGATTTCAGCCTCAAAGTGGCAGCTTTCACCGAAATCCATTTGACACTTCCTGTCCAGAGAGGATATAATACACGTCTCAAGTTCAGCTCCCCTTTGATACCATGTGACACCGCATCAAACATCGGTTAAGCAACTTTTTGGCGTCTCTCATCCTGGATGTACGGCTCTGTGTATGTTTGATTTATTGTTATGTACGTTTCACGGCAGACATCACAGCCATCTCATTCCAAAACCACAGCGGCCTCCACCCTTATGGGAGAGCTTTCAGAGCATTGATGAAGACTTGCAGGAATGTTGGCTCATCCTACACCTTCTGAATTATTCCCCAAAGCTGTAGGATGAGGTAGTTGTCGGATCTCTGTGCAACACGGAGTAGTTCTTCAACACGAATGTCTGGAAACTTTGTCAAACGTAAACATAATGTAACCCGGTCTCCCTTTACAGATATTAAAGTGAACACTGTAGTATTTGTACCCTTAAAAGTTAGAAGAAGTTAGTCACCAGATTTCTTTCTGTGGACTCGACATAATCCCTTGATCCTTCGAAGCACTGGTCTGTTCTCCTTAGCCACGATATGTTCTCCGTAGCAACGGCATGATTGCGAAAACAAACAACAAATTGCATGTTAAGGGTTTTATTTGGAGGTGTTTTTTCTGCCCTAAAAAGTTACACAGTCCAATTAAAGCTTACTTTTCATCCCAGACGAATACAAACACAGAAACAGTTGCGAACATCTGGAAATGTAAATCTCTTTGCCCTGACTCAGCTCTCCTATCGTTCCATCTCCAGGCCTCTCAGACGCTTATCTCTCTTTGTGTCTAGAAACCACTTGAAAGTATTTCTCCTCTCTTGAGTAACCGCATGCCTCCAACAGTGAACCCGTGCCCCATCATGCAGAGATCGGTTTACAGAATGCTCTGGAGATAAAGTCACTGCTCAGATGTTTTATGGCCTAACACGCAGGTGATTGAGATGGTGAGTCAAGGCTGTGACTGGGAGCCTTCGTTTCGTTTTCTCTCATCCTGACTCATGTGTTGTGTTGTTTCTTGCCTGATATGGTTTTGCAAGACATTAGAATGTGCGGCGTTGCTTCAGCCTGGGATATGTTGCCCCAGGTGTTAAAATGTACATGTGTACTTCTACCTGTTGACAACAGCGTGTGCATGTGAATCATTGCTGAGAGACTTGCTTCTTCTTGAGTCAGCGCTGTTGATAGTCTGAGTGCCGGGTAACCATGACAGACCTTTAGAAAAAAAGTTTAGTGTGACAGGACTGAGTGTGAGGACTGGGATGTGATCTCCCCTTTCTTTGACACTGAATCCAAGAGTAGGGATTACATTAATTGCAGCCTCTCGTGACTCTTTAAACCCCCCCCCCCCCCCCCCCCCCACTAGTTGTCTCTCTTGGTTTCTTTCCTTTGACAACTATCTGGCAGAAGCAAATCATTTTCTATTTGCATATCAGTTACACAATTGGATCATATACGAGCTGGGCACACCGTGCACATTGTGTTGAAAGTGCTTTTTACTATGCAGGGTTTTTGGTAATTGAGCCGTAGAGGGGGTTTGATTTTTAAGCAAACCCCCCACTTTCACTTTGAACTGAGCAATCAGAAACTTTTAGTGTATGGATTCATGTTATAAACCCACTGTTATGCCATGCTGTTCTGGCTGTTTTGCATATCAAAGAGAGTAGGAAAAAATACCGGGGAAACGGCGGTCTTTAAACAGGGGGACATCTGTTCCGCTGACCCACTCAGATATCTGCTAAAGGTTACGGCAAATCAGTTTCTTCAAAAGTTTATTAAAGAACTTCCAAATCCAAAGGAGAGGAAGTGTGGGCGGCGACTCACCTTTGTGACTCGTCAATAATCACCTGGAGTCCAGTTAGTCATTAAGGAAGACGAGTAGGTGAGTTAATGGTGTGTTCATGGACCCGGGGTTCAGAAAAAAGAGTGGATGTGACTCATCCCTCAAACAGAAACAGACAATGATCGGGCCACTGAGCAAGAAGAAAGAGCTTTTGGTTATGTGACTATTCATGAGTGTGTGTTGTAAATCCCCCTGTTGTCTGTGGTGTGTTTTTCTTTGGGGGGATGCTGCAGCTCGGGGCCGTGTTGCTTCCTCCTGCTTCCTGCGGCTCTCTGAGAGACAGCCGACAGGGATTGGCTTTCGTTCATGTAAGATTAAGGATAAAACAAAAAAGCCTTAATCTCCGCCCTGCCTCCGATTCCCGGGGTTTTAATTGTTGAACATCTAAATAAGTGTTTTGTACTTTCACTTTCAAGTGTGGCCTTTCTCACATTTCCTTGATTACACGGCCAAGTCTTCAAAGCTTACGCTGCAAATTTGGCGTGAAACCAGACATTTCTCTACTACATTTCAATTAAATGTAGGCTAATACATGTGTGTGTTCTAGCCCAAAGCATAATTGTGTTTAATTCACCCAACAGAGGGGTGTAAGCGGATGCAAGGCCTCCCTCGGGGTTTCCTCTCAAAGAGTCGACAGAGAAATCAATATATCTCCACCTCCCCTCGTGTGTGTGTGTGTGTGTGTGTGTGTGTGTGTGTGTGTGTGTGTGTGTGTGTGTGTGTGTGTGTGTGTGTGTGTGTGTGTGTGTGTGTGTGTGTGTGTGTGTGTGTGTGTGTGTGTGTGTGTGTGTGTGTGTGTGTGTGTGTGTGTGTGTGTGTGTGTGTGTGTGTGTGTGTGTGTGTGTGTGTGTGTGTGTGTGTGTTTTCTATCTGTCTGGGTTTTACTGAATGTGCACAAAAATGGCTGGTATGCATGAACTGCTAAATATTTATCTCTGCTCTTCGGAAAATTCAAATTAAATCTCCCGCTGTGTTTATTTATTTCACGTCGACATGTTGTTTCGGGGGAATGCATCGTCCATTAATATTACATGGATATTTAGAGTTGTTGGTGGTGCCCTTCTGTGAGGTTATTTAGAGAAATAAGTGTGTGCTTTTTCTACCAGAACTTTAGACTGAAGGAATAGCTTCACATTTGAAAAATATACCTATTGACTTTCTTGCAGGGAGTTAGACAAAAGATAAATACTACATGCGCTAGGTATGCTAAAGCCCTTAGCCTAGCTGTATGTCTAGGGCTAAGTCTAGGAATAAATTGTTAGCTAGCATCTCTTTTGTCTGATATGTACACAAACAAACTAAAAGCCAAACAACACTTCCTAAATGTATAACATGTGTTTGTTAGCTTAGCATACAGTGATAGTGTACTGTATAGCTAAAGCCAGAACAAGGTTAGCTTAGGTTAGCTTTAGGTGAGCTAAGGTTAGCATGAACACTGCAGGCAGCCTGGTTCCACCTAATGTTAAAATGCATGCCTTCCAGCCTCGTTAAGCTCGATAATTAACACATTTAATGGTTTGTTTGTTGTTTGTTTGTTTGTTTGTTTGTTTGTTTGTTTGTCGCACAAACTGAAAGGTAAAAGATATTTTTGTGCCCTATCACCAATCTCTTTGTGGAAGAACATACAGACACTTCCTGGTGTTTGTTATAGTTGGTACAAGTATCTACCTGTCGAATCGACAACTGTGTGTATTTTACAAAGAGTGTTACAATGTGAGGGGATTGACGTGGCTAGGCTGCTGCTTTAAGCCCTTGTGCTAAGCTATGCTAAGCTAATACATCCTGGTTCTAGCTCAACCACAGGTCTTACTTGAGGCAAGAAAGCCAACATCTTGAATAAACAGTGTTGGAAGTAAACACAGCTGACCTACGGTATGACCCGTACTGTTAGCCGTGGATCACATGGGGAAGCTAACTCCTACACTAGGCCTACAATGTCAGATGACTAGGACATGTGATGAAGCTGAAGAAAGGGGTGAATGCAGGATAAGGACAAAGTGCATGCTGTATGATCATAGTACTATAAGCAATATCTATAGCTTGAAATGATTGACATACTGCTCTCCTTTCACTGATATTCCTCGTTTCATTGTCACATGTTTTCCTTTCCTCAGGCCATGGCAGGCATGAAATTGAAGCACTGAGGTTACACAACTTAGGGAACTATTGAACTTTAACTGACACCATTATTAACCTCCTTCTTATAAATCATATCTAAGATAACAATAAGAAATACAAATCAAACACCACACTCAAAAATGTGCCTAGAGTTCAAGTGAAACCACTTTGTTTTCGGCTCTGAGGGATTATAAAATGTGACTTCTCGAGTTCTCCAACAGGGCATGAAGTGGAGCCTTTGCGGGCATTTCTTGAAAGCATAGTTGTGGTTTGTGGTCGGGAAAAGGAACTTGTAGCAACACGAAGAAGTCATGTCTATCATTTGTTGAGAATAGAAACAGCTCAGGGACTTCTTGGTAAGAGGAAGTGAATATGTCTATCCAAATTAAAAAGCACAATGACTTCATTGTTGTGCACTAAATGCAATGCTACTGTTCTTTAATTTAATGGTTGTGGTCCATCTGAGTAAAGAGATGTAGCATAACCATACGCTCTCTATCAGATATGGATCTGTAAGACAGCATGCATCACTTTTCATGCCTGTTTGACTCTCATTTTTTAATGTTGTGATGCAATGCAGAAAATAAAGACACCTGTGTTGGGATTCTGTGGTTCCGGCCGGAGCAACACATCCCCCTTGTGTTTTAGCCAAGGCGCTGGCTCGTAAAGGTTATTGATGATGTACACCATGTGATACTGAGCAGGATGAAGCGGTGTTAAATCTCACTGATGTATTGGCGTCCTTTTCTTACTCTCACTGCCTCTCTCTCTGTCCTAGAAGAGGCTGGCGGATGAAAAAGTTGCAGGAGGGGAAACTCAAGCTCTTATTTGTCCTTTACCTCCTCACATTAGACGGGAATCAACATGTATTTAATAAAGGTGCATGTGGAATGTGATATGATAAATGTGTTTACCCGCGGTTGTAGTTACCTAAGTGGTTGTTATGCATATTTTATCAGCACCCTATAACCACTAAACCTGCTGCAATAGTGTAATGAATGATGGCTCGAGTAGCAACGAGGGAGCTTCTTTTTTGGCTTCAGTTTTGCAAGATGTAAATCAGATTCAATCTAAGCGACTGTGAAGGAATGAAGCCCCCTTTTTTTACAATGACTAAATAGGAAAGTTTGTCAGCTGCACGAACTCAGTAGCTTGTTTGTGGATTTGCTTTACAGAAGTCAATGCTAGTAGTCAAGTAAGGGTTTTATGTGTCAAATGTTAATGAGCTTTGCAGCTTTAGGCCTCAATAGTAAGGATGATGAAGATGAAGAAATGTTCTATTCACTTTCTTGCATTGAGTTAGTTGAAGAAGATCAATGCTACGCGTCTAAGAGCTAAGTATGCTAAAGACCCTACAGGCTACGGCTAAAGCCAGGTGTCGACTGTTGTAGCTAGTTAGCATAAAGGCTGGAAGCATAACAAACTTATAGCAAAGAAACACCAACAAAAACTGCAAAAAATAGTTGATACCTACAGTAGTAGTTTAAGGTGCTAACAACACTGTCTAGCTAAAGCCATAGCATTGTTAGCTTATGTTAGCATGAACACTGGGAGAAACTAGGCCTGGTTCCCTCTAATACTCAAAGACATGCACTGGTTTTCTACACTGTGCTTATCTCAGCTCCAACGAGGGCCTGGAATAATCGCATTCATTATAAATGAATTATAAAGATCAAGGTGTACATCATGGGGCTCCAAATCAACAGCAGTGCTTGTTCTTAAGGGGCGCTGATATTAGATGCTCCTATCAGGGGTAATACCTGCAGCCTGACTGAGGCTGATCCAAAAATAATTGAGGCAATTTTAAATGTACCTCATTTGCCAGCCGAACAGACACACATTGTGCTGTAATTGTCAGGTGCTCTGCAGGGTCTCGGCCTGTCATGGTTAACATAATGACTGCCGGGTACAGAGGACGCCTGCTCCTCTCTGCTCTGGAGCTGCTAAGATCAGCGTGCCCCGTGTGCTCAGGATTATAAATCACGGGTTGTGCTGTCAATGTGAGGAAAATAATGGGGCCAAAACCATAACACGGATACCTGTTTGCATCAGTTTAACCTCAATTATTGCTCTGACTTTTTACATCTTTGTTTGGGAGCATGGATTTAGATATTCACGGTGCATGCTCTGCAGGAAGCTGTAGTACTGTTTAAAGCAAAACAAGAGTAAGATTTACGCCTGCTGCACTGCACTTCTTGCAACTACAAATAAAACAGACTTCCTGGCCACAGACTCTCTCATCTTCAGCTTTTGATAGTGAGCAGGTTTCCTACCACTTCACATAATTACACCTCTCAACGCTTTACTCTTTGACTGCAGTGTTCAATAGCTGCTGGCATGTAGCGCCCCCAGCTGTACGGCTAATAGGATTTCAGGTTAAACTCGATTCATTATGAGCTCCTGCCCTTGTGAGAGATACATCCTCTAGTGTGGTTTTTTGTCAAAGTGTTTGATTCATTTTATGCCTGTGAGCACAGCTTGTTCAATTGGGCTAAAACTTCACTTTTCCTGAAATATGAAGTGTTTTTTACTGCCTCTTTCTACATTCCTACAGTATTAAACACTAAAAACACTGAATCAGGGATCAAAAGCCCCTCCCTCTCTCACATCTGGGGATTTTTCTAAAAGGGAATAATACAGTTTGGCTGTGTGATGAAGTCATTGGTAAGACGTGCATGCTTTCCAGCCAGGCAGCTAAAGCTATTATGAGACTGACGCAGCATTTTCAGCCTGATCTGCAGGGAGAAAATAAAGAGAGGGGGGATTTCTGCTAAACTGATGTCAACAGCTGGAGGTTTAATACTTCAAAAAAGCCAGATTCACACGGCAGTTTCTGCAAATTCTTCTTGCACTTTTATCTCCTACCACGCTTCTTCCACAAGGAATAAATCAAAGCGGGTGAATATTTGATCAGGTCTGGAGCGGTGGGAGCACATTTAATAGACCAGTGACAGGATAAAAAATGATTGAATCCCTTCATTACTAAACTTTCCATACTGCTGAGAGAGAAATACATTTCAAATCAGATTATTGTGGCTGAGCAGAAGTCAATTGTTTGCATCATTGTTTGTGGAGTCTCTTCCTGAGTTGTACACAGCCAAACAAACATGTGTCACAATGCTTCCAAGTCAGGAGTTTTGCAGGCAGAAGAATGTAAATGGGTTGTGATAGGCATCAGGGAACCGTATCCAACATCCTCTCGTTATGTAACGTTTCATTTCTCATGACAAAAGAGACTGCGGAACGAGACGATGTAAGGCAGGAACCATTGAGGCGACAGAAATCAAGCGTGAGCATTTTGGAAACAGGACAGGGTGTTTTGTGACGCCTTATTGTACTCGGATGAAATGTTTCCACAGATGTATATACCTTTTTTAATAGAGGCTCAATCAGTCAGTGTGCTTAATTGGGAGATACCATGTGACCCTGGAGCATGGGTGAAGCTATACTTCATGAATAAAAGTGTCGTTGTTTAAGGGCTAGTAATTGAGTAGGATATGGTGACTCCTGTGATGGATTGCGTGTAAATACTTTAAGAAAACTGGGCATGAACCTTTAGTTTATTTATAATGAAGATAATTGATAAGTTTAACAGTTGGTTGGGTCTAGAGGGAGGGGCTTAACGTATACAAGCCTCTGGCCACCAATGCTTTGGGGAGTCTGAGGGTGGATGTAAACCAGACAGCTGAAAAGAGATAGCTCTGATTGGTTAGCTCTGTTGTAATTGGTCAACCAGCTTAGAGATGACCCGCCCCTTTAGCCTTTGTGTTGGAGCTCTAGCCAATAGAAGAGCGGGTGTTCCATAGTGATGTTATTTTGGTTCTTTAATGTATAGTAGATGTATGGATGACCTCTCAGACCTGCTGTATATGAAGGAAGGGAAACTCATTCTTCTTTTTCCTCAGGGACAGAATATGAATTGTGATCGGGACCATATGTTTCCCAGCGCTGCACATTTCAAAACACGTTTGTTTGTTGTTGTGTGATCCCCTGACATGCTTTGACAGGTGGGCGTGCAGCGTTTCCTATCGGTGTGAAGTCAGGAGTGTGTGTGTGTGTGTGTGTTGAGTGAGCCTCGCGGTCCACAATGCGACAGCTGGCAGTTAATGCGATGTGCCAACCGGCAATCATCAATTATTCATCGGCCAAACATTTTCCAGAGTAGCAATAAAGGGTGATTTTATTGATAGGTAAATTACTTATATCTTCGGGGATGCTCTCACGCCTTCTCAAATGTTTTGCATGAAACATATTTGGGAAAAGGGAGTCGCAGCTGGCTATAAAACCCCGGCTTATGGGTAAAGTATTTGTTCATTTTTCTTTTGGCTGATAAATATTTTACTCCTGGCTACTCTAAATGCATTATATTAAGACCAATAATTCTTGCATTGCACTAGAAGCCGCTAAAGTGCACTTATGAGACCGGCACAATTTAGCTGAATGCTTTGTATAACCCTTATTGGTAATCACATTTCTATGACAACAAAACAAAGTGTTTTTACAGTTATTGCTCGCTCTGCTTTCACAATCGTAATCATGTCGTATGATGGAGGGGGAATATGAGAGAGAGAGGGTTGGACAGATGTGGAGGGAGAGTCTGGCCTGACAGCTTCTCCGCCTGAACCAGATGCTGGCCTGACAGCACTGTCATTTCACACACACTCACTATCAAGGGGTTATTGACAGCTATCCTACGAAGCAGTTTGTGATCTTGTCTTTGTGGTTTTTTGGAAAGATTCTTGCTGAATGCTGTGTTCAAAGTCAGAATTATTTCAACTTTGACTTGTTTACCACTGATCTTTCCATGCACAACCAATCAGATGACAGTGGAGGTAAACAAGCAGAGGAAGCAGATTTACATAGTGGCCAATACTGTTCCCATTGACTTAAATTGACAAAGATCATCTGTAAATCAGCAGAGATTTTTGAAGAGGATGACCAGGATCCACTCTGTGCACGACAGCCCATAACTAAAACATACCTGCAGAAACCTTATGGTTATAAGTTGACCTAGCAGCTCGGTGAATCTGCCTGCCCATTTCGTAAGACAGCTGATTAAATAAGTGAATAGCAGCCTGGAGTAATGTGCAGGGAGAGGTGTGACATCAGAGAAGTGGATGTGGCACTATGAGGCCGGGCTGGAGTCCATGCAACAATGACAGAGAGGAACAATGAGACACAACTCATAGCACAGGGGGTCAGAGGGGGTCACATGACTGTGTTTCTGCACACAGACATGCATGAGTACCAGTGGCAGCATGCGTGAAGATGTGGTTGGACAGGGGGAGCGGTGAGTGTATCAATCGGTTGTGACGTGTGGATTAATTTCCCAGTCTGAAGCAGGAAACATGACTGGGTCGACCTGAGATCAACCAATCAAAGGAACACAAAGCAGAGGCTGAGGGCAAACCGGGCTGCAGGCGAAGCAAATCAAAAGCAGGAGTATCTTCCGAAGGTAAATCAGAAAATTCCTCATATCACACAGAGACTACCGTCACAAGTCCTTGAGTTACTGCAAGAATGTAATTACACAGGAAATGCTTTTACATACAGGTTTAAAGCTTTTCTTGCAGCCTTGTGTTAAATACCAGTGGGTAGGTTTGGTTAAAGAGGCCCTTTTATGCATCTTAGTGCTTGCCCTTTAGGTTTGCATTTAAATGGTCTGCCAACGGCTGAAATCCCCAAATTCTGCAAGATAATGACATCACTACAGAACCCTCACGCTCCTATTGGACGTGATAGGCTAAGGGGCGGGACAAGCATGGAGACACTAATATGACCTTGAAGATTACCATAATGAGGCTTCTTTATGTTTGAAGTAAGATTTGTGTTTCACGCTCACTCAGAGATCAGACTAGACCACCGGCTAACTCTCAAGCCCCCCTATTGAATATTACGAAACTGGCTTTAAAATGTGGAGCAGCAGCTCACCAGGGCTTTGGATGATTTGAGGCTGTATATATTTTTAAAGACAGTTAGAGTGGGATCTGGGTGGATAGCAGCCAAGATCTTTGGTGTCTTTTTTATTTTATATTTTGACTCTTTGGTGGGTAGATGCTACTTACTCTGAAGTGAGAATGACTCCCTTTGACTGTCAAACCTGTGAAGTTTTTCCTGGTTGATGTAGGTGCCCAGAGGCAGGTGGAGCTGCTATCACAACCATCTCAACTTTCTGAAGAGCGTTGAGTTGTTTTTTGGGAGTGAATCGAGCATCATATGAGTGATCTTTACTGAATTCCATGAATGTGCCTCTCACCGTTTCCCTCAAGTCTTTAAAAAAGCTATTGAATCTCGTTTCCTGATCTGATGTGCCGCTGAAAGCCTCTCATTTAACTCCAGTCCTTCTATGAAATGGTGCACGGGTGGCTCGTTCACTGCAGGATCGGTTCCTCACCTGCGCCTGCTCTGATAACTCCTGAATATTTTTGATTGTCTCCATTTGTCTGCATCTCTTTTCAGTTGCAAAATAAGGGATTAGTCAAAGTGGGGTCTGTTTATGTTGAGGAGGAAATTGATGCACCTTTTTCACATGAGATCAAGAGTCCTGTACACGCAACTGTGCAAATGCTGCTCCGTCAGTCCCCTGCACCTGTCCCTCTGCTGCATGAAGTCTCTCTCTGTATCGTGTGATTAAAGCAGCATTAATAATAGGTGCTGATGCAGAAAGCCTCCTGACACACCTGAGCCACATTTCCTCCTTTTATGTTTAGCTTTGAAGTTTGGTGCGTCTAAGCCTCTTGAACAATGCACCTCAGTAGTGAATGTCCAGATTGTGTGCACAAGAGGAGTGGTCTCCAACACATGGTGCTCAGACTAAACAACACGATGGATGTTTACTGAGTGCAACCACGGACTGAGGGAATGAATCACACTGAAGTGAGACGCTGAACATGTTAATCCAAGTTCAGATACCAACACGTTACGAAATCTGTCTTATTTTTCATTGATGTTTTAGCTCTTGCACCCTTGTGGATTGATATATAGTCAGACTGATTCAAAGGTGCTTTCCAGTGGTTTTGGAAACCCCCCAAAAAGCACAATAGGGCCTCTTTAATGTTCGTTCAGTTTTCCTTTCAGTCCCATAGTATTTCCGACCGTGTGTTTTTATTTATGCAACTTAATTAAGTGGTTTGGTTATTCCAGCTGAACTGTTTGGAATTTATATTGTCATCACAACCACGCAATAAATAAAAGGCCCAAATGTAATAAACCCAAATTATGCTTTCAATTTATCCGTCTGACTCTCCTTTAAATTTAATCTTGACCAGAGCATTTTTCAGCCTCAAAGGGTTTTATCTCCTCATGCATTTGAAGCTGAATGACCTGAGCTTGGTCTGAACTCTCCTCCAACCCGAAAGGTGTTACCCTCCTGCACTGATTGACCCGTTAACAACACCAACAAAAGCTCAGTGTGCTGCTGCCTCACCTTTCACCTTGCAACCCCCACATCCACACGCTTTTAATCACCCCTAAAAAGCCTGGAAAAAGCTGTCCCGGGTTGGATTTTAGGGGAAATTAGAGGCTGGGGGCTTTGGGAGAAGGCTTGGAGGACGGATAGTTGTGAAAACCTTTGGCTTTTTCCTTGCTTTTGGAGACTCGGAGGCTCTCGATTGAGCCTCGCTGCGGTTTGTAACAACAAGCTGTTGGATTTGGAGAGAAAGTTCCAGACACACCCCCGACCCTCATACTGCTACCCCCTTTTTTTCCTCTTGAAAAAGTGTGTATTGCTCAAGCAGGAAACCCCCTCCCATCCTCCATCTTCAGCTCCTTCTTCACTCTCATTCTCCTGATTGAGGCGAGCCAGTTTGGTGATTCGGGAACACACACACACACACACACACACACACACTCTCTCAGACGTCTGCAAGCAACAATGACTGTTGGTTGAGCGAGAGGAGGAGAGGGTCGGGGGGGAGCAGCCGTTTCTTGGATGGCCTGATTGGAGCATAAACAGCAGCCCAGGAAGTGCTGAAGTAAGAGAGAGAAAGAGGGAGGGAGGGAGCAGGGGGAGTGTGCAGATCTGCCGGGAGAGAGCAAAAAGTTTGGGAGTGCGACGGAGTTAGTTTGTGTCACTCTGTCAGGATTTTTCTGAGCAAGAAGAGAGAGGTGAGTGGATGCATCTACAAGAACACACACACACACACACACACACACACACACACACACATTTTCTCCCCCCTCTGTGGAACGGCAAACCTTTTTGCATGACTTGAAAAAAGTCTTCTTGTTATTGTTGCACGGAGTGTCATTTTAAACCCCACAGGGCTTCCTCAGCGTTGTGATTCTTAACGTGTGTGTGTGTGTTGGTTACTGATGGCTTCCCCCCCGGCTCTGCTTGTTTTGCATAGCAAGTTTTTTTTGTGGTGCCTTGAACTGCAGCCAGCCATTCAGTGTGTGTGAAGCTGGGACCATCTAATGTGTGTGTGGCTGTGTCTAATTAAGCTAATGGGGAGACGAGTGGTGAGGGTCGGACTGTGAGAGGCTGAACTGGAAAACATCACGACTGCTCTAAGATTCAGACTCTGAGGAGTGACATTTGTGGCTGATTTTAGATCAGTTTACTCTTCCTTTACCCATGTATGGTGCTGTTTGCTTTCTGGATGATCGTTCCCACTGGGGAGATGCTGCACTCCTCCTCTCAAAGTGAACATCAGTGTCAATTTGCAGCTTTTACAGGCAGAGCTTTTGTAAATAGTGATGCTTTCACTAAGTGCTATGCCTCTAAGTTACTAGTATTTCACTGGTTTGTCAACACACTGCAAATAAAAAGCTCATCTTCCCGTCTGGATCTCTCTAATACCGCAGGAAAGTTTTTCCATTATTGAGTAGATTTACATCTGGAGAGGACTGGCCTGCTCGAGTGGAAAAACAAAGATAATTTCACAGTGGGTTTACCGTGTGCTTTTTAACACGTTTTCTAAATGCGTTTGGTCCCCGATGGCCACCGTAGATTAGCATTATTTGCCATTTCTCACCCGTCAGGTGTTCAGTGGTGGGTGTGATATGTTGTCTCTCACAGCAATGAGTATATCAACACCCCCCCCCCACACACACACACTGTAGGGAGGGAGTAAACAGGTCGCCTCGTCAGAGAGACAAATGAGCTTGCACTCTTGCGCCCCTTTCCAGAGCCCCCGGACCTCATCCTTCATCACTCGACAGCCTCAGACGGCCTCTCATAAGTTTTCCTCTGTGGCTTTGCTGACGGTGTCGACTTCTCCCCAGACCAAAGGTTATTAACTCTGAGGCTCTGCCAGTCCCATTCAGCCCGGCTATTTGTCTAAACGGTAGCATGTGAGGTGAGCTTGTGTTTGTAGAGACGTTTCAACCACATGATTACTTTTCTGTTCAGCTCCCTTGCATCACATAACAGCTGATCTGTGGATGTGAGCGGGAGATCAAGTATTAACCTGGACCATATGTATTAGCCGATGCAGATCTGCAAGGTTTGATGGCTGCCACGGGACATTGAGCTTGCTGGAAACACACCTGGGACCAGTGGCATGTGGCCGAGTAGTGCTAAGAGAGGAGGAGGGGGTCTGACCAGGTGTTTTTCCCTGAGAGCTGTCATCCCTCATCGGGCCCCAGGCCAACTCGCGCCACGACTCATTGAGCTTCAGGGGTTTGATCAAACCTCCTGACAGGGCTTTCATTCCAGCTCCCAGTGGAGGTTCAGTTACGGATTATGAAACGTCCCCACTACAATAAGTAGTGATGAGTTGTTTTTTGGGGGAAAACAGATTCAGAAAGAGTTAAACTGACAGCCAGTAATGCATATTTCACTTTAGAGTCAGAATATTGAAGGATGAGTGCACTACAAGTATTTTAGACTATGCAAACTGACCCTTTAAAGCAAAACCACTGCAGATGTATTCAAATTAATTACTTTAAAGACCCCCTGACTTCCTCCAAGGGTCACCTTTCACAGTTTTTGGAGAGTAACGTGTCGTCTGCTGGTATAACAGTTCTCTTTTCCCTGAATTATCTTCTCAATTAGAGCTAATAACTGATCCCGTCCTGGAGGGAGACTTAGAGCAGCTCAGAGCAGAACGTCAACACAACTTAAAGAGGTGGAGATAATTGCAAGGTGTAATCAGACTGAATCTCTGCCACGTTAATTGACTTCTACTCGATGTGAAGTGACCTCATTTTGAGCTAAATCTGGTTGGAAAGTATAGGATATAACACTGTATCTTAGCAGGCTTTAAAGTAGTGCAAGAAAAGCCATTTCATTTCTGTCAGCCACTTATGTCAACCAGAGAAATCTGAAGCAGAAAATAGCAAATTTAACTCCGTAGGATCCCAAAAAAGATCCCTCCTGCAGAGTAGAGGAGGTGGTGGAAATGGAAATGTGTTTCCCTGTCTCTGGGTTATGCTGTTGGCTTATGAGACCTCACATGTGCTCCAGGCTTTGCTGTGACAAGGATAATCTACGGAGGAAAATCATACTTCCTGTCGTGACGTCGGAGCTGCTGCAGCTAATGGAACATTTGCCAAGACATGAAATTATAGATTTTCTTTGTACAGTAGGCCTCACTGCGGAGAGGCTGTTGGAAAAATCTCTTCTGGCTATCCTACTGCAAGACAACTGTAAGACATCCGATCATAAAAGTGTGTTTTTATGCAGGAATATGTCCTCATTCTTGTTGAAATCATCTACAACAAACTACTTATTTGTCCTCCCTCTTTACTCCCTTTTGACCCTTAGCATTGCATTTTTTTTGGGATCATTCACATGTAAGTAGCTGGCAGGAAGACATGTTAACATTGCCCAAAATCATCCATCCATCTATCCATCCATCTATCTATCCACTTAAAAGATAGCTAACTTTCGCTATCTATTAGTTACCATGCTAACAAGCTAGCTAACTAGCTATCGGCAAATTAGTGGCTCTCCTAATTTGAATCCTAATTGTTATTTAACACAATAATAGTTAGTTTCTTGCATGAATAAGAGTTATAAGTTAGTAACAGTACATTCAGAAGCTTAAAAGCTGTTTATTTGACGGGTAAATGTTGATAAAGCAGCTAAGCTATACTTATAAGGCAACCTGGAAGCGGCCTATAGCATACAAAGCATAAGGAGAGTTCAGTGGAGGACTTGTTTGACTCTCTCTAGCAGTGATGAAGAGGGGGGTAATACAAACGTTACCCTCCCACAGGCTCAGTCCTGACACCCTCAGTCTCCATTAACCCCCCCAGCTCTTTTCTTTCTGTGCAAACACACCTCCGCCTCTCCCATCCGTCCTCTCCTGAAGGCATTGGGTTTGACGTGGTGCCTCCCACAACACACAGGAACGCACCCGGCCTGTTTCTGTCCCCTGACAGACGAGCTTTGTGCACACATTAGCAGGAGGCGGGTGTTTTTGTCCGTACGTCTACGACCGTCTACTTCGATCACGAGATGAAGTGAGGCCTCTCTCTTTGAGTAAAGCACTCCTGTCCTCTTAAAGTAATTATGTGGAAGTCTAAATTTGAGTATTAAAGCTGACTAATCCCAATAAATATGGATGAGCCTCCTGTGCCCGGCCCTACTTAACAGCATCTTGCCCTTTTTCCTTACTTTTTTACGCTCTCTATAGACCGCTTGTTAAAGGGATAAATTGACCCCAGGGTCTTTTTCTGCATGGAAACTGATCAAGTAAGCCCTCCAGAGCGTTTTCCTTCATCAACCAGTATTGGAAGGAGTTGCAAGTAAGTTACAGGCAACTCCTTTCATTTCCATGTCAACACTCACTAGATATGAATTTCCATGGAATTATACATTCCAAAACTTTTCTCCTTGAACTGAACTCCGGTGAATTCGATCGAATGCACTGGAAGCCATTTTGGCTATTAGCGTTGCTCCCGGTTTCACGGTATCAGGGGGGCAGTTGGTGACTCTTGTAAAACAGTTCCTTTTAATAAACTTCGGGTTTGCAAACTACGTTGTTGGTGCTCCGTTTTATGTGTAGGGACCCTAGTCATGCTACTGCAGAGGTTTGATGCTATTTCAAGCAATGTTAGTGGTTAACAAATGCTGTTTTGGAAGCGTTCTGCGCACTGCCCCGATCGAATGCACAGTAAGCCATTTTGGTTATTAGCGTTGCTCCCGGTTTTTCCGGGCAAGCTCAATACTGGTTGATGAACGAAAAAAACTCTGGAGGGGTTACTGGATCAGTTTCCATGTTTCAGTTTTCACCAGACTATCCCTTTAATGAGTCGTTGTCGTGGCATGATTTTTATAATTACTCCTCTGCCTGACAAAGTCTCATTTAACCACACTTGAGATTTAGAAACGTCTAAAAATATTCTGTGACACAGGATGTTTTCGTTTAAACCGGGCTATTCTAGGAACGGCGGCTACCTGAGGAAATGTGTCGTCTACATGCCGTGTTTAAAGAACTGCTTCCTGCTCCGACTGATATACTCGGACATGCAAACACTGGAAAAATGCCAAAAATGTGGAGTTACAGGATTAAGTTCTGAGGATTTTATTTGGGATTAGAGTGTGACACCTCTTTAGATGTTGTTGCATGTGATGGAAGTTTTGTGCATGCAAAGGTTTATAGTTTTGGGAACTATTTTCTCTCGTGCATGCTTCTATTTGAGGCTCCAGGATGTTGGATCAACTTAAAATAAACCACCGGGCCAATGGCGTCAAAGGAAGGAAGGAACGTTGGCATTACTGAAGCTTTTGTCTGAGTTCTTGGACAGTTTTTGCATGACAATAGAAGTGTATGACGCAGAGGAATAGAGTTTCTTTGCTCCTTTTTTACCTGTGGAAATGTTGCACTCCTCTTGCAGAGCTCTCCTCCACCCCAGGCTCCCCTCATAGTAATGAAAGCCATCTTGTAAAACCTGACATTTTTAACGATGTAGTAAGTCTTTTACTTCCTGCTTTCACCTCAGCACCCTTGAGGAGTTTGTGCCAGTGATATAAAATATGTAGTGTGGAAATATCTAAGTTTGCTGAAAATGATAAACACCCTTTTTCCATTTAGTGACGGGGTTCTGGTCTGAGCAACGTTATATTTTAAACTGGCCTTTTGCAGATTATATCTATATTACGGGGCAGCCATAACAAGCCTGTCATTACATTTCCCATAAATGGGGGGGAAAGTATGGCTGGTAATTGGTTTGCTTAGAGTTTCTATTCCCCCAAGAAACCCACTCTGCTCCTACCTTAAATATTCGAGGCCGCAGAACATTCCACGATTGTTTTTTATAATGGCAGGAAGACGAGGAAACAGCTCCTTTAAAAACCCATTCACACACACACACACACACACACACACACACACACACGGTTCCGTCCGTCTCTTGTGGCCTTTATCACCTTTTCTTAGCACTTTGTTTCGAGGTTTTCCTTCCCATCAGCGCTGTATCCTCACCGGCAGTGGCACAACAATGCCCCGCTTTATATCTGCGCTCCTGGAGACCACCGGAGCCAATGGGCTGCCGGGCACATGCTAAAGCCATTAGCCGCTGGATGGCGGTGGTTAGCCTCAGAGGCATCGCAAAATAACCACGTACATAAAGAAGGCGATATCAGCGTGTGTTGAAATGCGGCGACTGATAATCACACCGAGCCGTTTAAAAGCAGGAATGTGCTCAACGTGGTTTGTTCTCGTATTAAGATATCAATTCCTTTTTCCTTCCTTTGATTTGAGCCAAGAAGCTTGTCAGTATCTGCTGCGGCAGCCAGAACCCGGCCACGGTCGAGGAGGCCTTTTATTATTAGCCTCAGACACGTCCCATTTGGACGCTCAGTCAAGCTCAGACAGTTTGATGGAGGACCCTCTGTGGAGCTGCAGGATGGCTTAATAACTTCCTCCGTCTGAATTTGGTGGCAGTGCATCCATAAAGTATGTGGGCATCAATTAGTCAGTAGAGTTTGTGTGCATGTGCAGCAAGGCATTGTGGGCAACAACCAGGAGTTTGTTGTAGCATAGGACGGATTTTCTACTTTCAAAAGTTATGCCAATAAAATCCTGGACTGTAAATACAACGGCTCTGTTGTGATTGGTCAACCGCTTAGATGTCCCGCCCCCTTAGCCTATCGTGTACAACATCTTGGAGTGCTAGCCAATAGAAGCACGAGTGTTCAATAGTGATGTCCCTATGTTCAGGAAGGCGTTTCAAGACCAACTTTCACTGGGTTTAGTTTCTTTTGAGGGAAATATTTGACTGTTAAGTGTAAAATTTCTCCTCCATGTTCCATAGCTAGTCTTTACCTTTACCCATTTGCCATTTGGTGCTGGGCAAGTGCTGAACAGTGGGTTTCTCTGAGCTCTCTCCTTTAGAAACTCCTTCCTGTTGCTGCTGGAAACAGGGTTGCAGTGACGCTCAGGGGAGTGATTCTCAGTGGAGTATTATTTTTCACATGAAACAGCAAATTGAAGGTGCTTACTGCCAAGATAAATAATACATTTAATCCAATATTTGTATGGATGTTGGCAGCAGCACTAATGAACCATGAGCCATACCAACCGCAGAATCCTTGATTGTGTTCACTCGGTTACAGTCAGTATTTATCCTCTGTATGACTGGCACGGTCATGATGGAGCTTTCTGTTGTTGTAAGCTCTGAACCAGAAAAGTGTCCCCGTGTCACCAGAGGATTCTCGAGATTCTCGGGGGTCTTTTCTAAAACAACCAGTCAATCAAAGTTCCTCTGAAGCAGCTGCACACTTGATGACAGCTCTTAGTTTCTCTGAGTTGTTCCCCTTGTCCAGAATGTGTCCGAGTGATGGCGAGGAGGTATGAGAAGCTATTCCCCTCTAAGCGTCCGTGCTGCATTGCAGTCGGAGGGTTTTTGAAGCATCTACAGTATCGTTTCCACGGGGGTTATGTGTTGCACAGTCAGTCCCAGTAAACTGGATTCTGCCCTGCTAATCCGCTTGAGCGCTGGATGTTTGCCCAGGACACACACACACATATACATACACACACACACACACACACACACACACACACACACACACACACACACACACACACACACACACACACACACACACACACACTACAACATTGTGATTAAAAAGCAGATGTGAAGGGCGAGCCAAACATAGTCTGAATAAATGGGAGGAGCGAGATGTTGGATACGTTTGAATTCCTGTTTAATCACCTTTTTATGTGAGTTGTTTCTGTAGGGAAAGTGATCCCATTACACCCTTTTTCATAGCCTCTTTATTCAGAGCAGCTTTGCCTACTTAAACGATGTCATGCACCTGGATTTTTCGTGTCTTTATTCACACCTTGTGGGAAAAATACAGCCGTGATCTCCCATCAATATTTTAATTACAGCTGCAGGACGCAGCCAGGATTAGGAATGTAGATGCGCTCCTCTTGCTCCGAGCTTTAAATACAGGCTAATAAAAACAGGTGGGATGGGGTTTTTATCTGAATGAAGAGATGGAGAAAGGAGTTAAAGAGAGGAAGGAAAAGGGGGAGAAGAACGGGTGAGTACCTCCCTGAATTACATCACTGAAATGCTTCGGCACTGATGACATCGTCACGCTCAACCCTGGGGATGATGTCATTAACAGCCAATCAGAGAGGACTCGGGCCCCGGTAGACTCCAGCTCGATCCTGAGGCTGAAAAATGTCTCTGCTATTTTTAGACTTGTTAAAACAAATGTTCCTTCCTCCACCATGGAGCAAAGAGTAAGCTCCCCAAGAGGACAGGGCGGTGTAAGTGTAGCTGTAATAGAACAAGTATTTAACTTTAAGTTAATAGCACTTGAAGGAGCTGCTTTGTTCCTGTCTGCATGAACACGCCACTCTCTCTCTGTTCGTGGTGGGTAGACAAAGCACCAATTTCTTGCCAGGGAGGTCATGCTTCAACTATTGTACTGAAGGACTGTAAAAGTGGCCTCCATCACTCTCCACCATCAGTACTGCAGCCCCTATTTGGAGAAAGCAAGAAGGATTGACATTAATTATCGGGGGAAAAGCTCTTAATGTACTCAGCGTTCGACAAGTTTAATTTGCATGAGAGTTTGACAACCAATAACCTGTCAGCTTTTTGACTTGTGAACCCTTAAAAGGAGAAATGCATAATTAATATTGCAATTTCAATGATCATTTGAAGACAATTTTCGCTCTTTTTTGGTCTCTACCAACTTCTGAGGGACATATTTGAGTCTATAGCTGCTAAATGCTCTTCTATGTTTAGCCGCTAGTTGCTAACTTTCTCTTGTACTGGGCAGTAGATGCTATTAGCACGTAGAGGAGCATGCTGATGAGCAGATGCAAACTGGAAATCTGCAGACAATATTCCTTTTTAGATGTGTTTTTGCAGGCGCTGAGAACTTGTTAGCCTGACGATGACAGTCCAGAACAGCCACATTGTGGGTCATAAAACCGAAACTAGGAGCTAATAAGATCCTAAAACAATCCTACGACGGTGGAGCTGGAAGGTCAGGAAGTAATTTGATCCATGGTTAATTTCAAAATATTGATCAGAGCAGCTTTAAAGTTGTTACTCTCTGTAATAAGGAGTGTCGATGCCCTCCCCCTGCCTGTTAAAGTTTTACGGTGAAGGTCGTTAAGTTAGCATGCTGCGAGTGCTGCAGGGAGGGGGGGTTGATTACAGCCCCGAGGCCAATAACTCCAGTGGGCAATATGATGCCAGGTAACTATTCCGTGTACACAAAGTAACATCAATCACTGCTGTGTGCACCACACACACACACACACACACACACACACACACACACACACACACACACACACACACACACACACACACACACACACACACACACACACACACACACACACACACACCCCGCGATGTGGTCCCTGGCTGGCTGTGCAGTAAAGCCCCACTGTGGCGAAACTATTAAACTTTGTCGGCACTCAGTATTTCTCCTGCTCTCCCATGGGAAAGCTGCAACATTTCCATTGCTGAAACCACACCGTAATAAAGCTGGTTCCCTTTCTCACTTCCCCTCACCTGCATTCTTGAGATTCCACAAAGAAATCTCTTGACAATGCATGGAAACCAGGGGAAGTGAAGCATGCACTCGCACCGTTACAGTTTCTGCATGCTTTTGCTGCTTTCTCTGGCTCTAATTCACAAACTCTGCAGCCCCTGTAAGGTGGCATCGTTTCTGAAGCTGCAGCACGTTTCCCCACCCTCTGCACTACAGAGCCGTATAAGCTTGGCTCCAGTCCACCCTCTGACCCCCACAGCCAGAGACACACGGACAGCAGGTTTCTCAGATAAAGCCTGGGACAGAGGCTCTACTGTTCCCAGGGTCCTCAGACTGGCTCCCCCCCCCCCTCCGAAGGGGCCCATTTCACATCCCTGCACCACCTGCATCACTTATCAGCTCCAGCAGCAGCACTCTCCTCCCCAAAGCTGGGCCCTGATGGAGCCCCTTAGATTCATCAGCTCTCCGACACACACTTTGAGAGTTTGGTTGTTTGAGCTCTGAAATAATACAGCTTTGTCCTGCAGCCTAATGTCACACAGTGGATAAACGCTGATCTGGACTTATTTGAGTTATTACTTTTAATTTTCCTGAGCTGTTGGGTAGTAATACGCTTTACGCTGTGCTAGCATGCAGAGAAAAAGCCAGAGGAAGAGATGCACGGGGCAGAGGAACACATGATTGACTGCCTGTAAGCTGCTTATCGCTATGAAGACAGTCAATTGCAGCGTAATCACTTTTTAATAAAGTTGTTTAAGAGCAGAAAAGGCGTAATAGTGAACTTCTGCAGCAAAGTGGATAAAAGTTGCTTTAAAAAAGTTTGTTTCCTTGTATGTAATTATCATCATTAGATTATCCCCCAGTGTTTTAAGCCACATCTTTTATTTACTTTAAGCATGTGTGCTTGTGTTTGTGTGTGTGTTGATATCGCCGCTATGTGCACGCCTTCTTTGCATTTGTTGACAGAGGAAGCAGATAAGAGATGATGGCCCCTCATGTCCGGAGTACCATGCAGCTGCGGGCTTAAGAGAGAAGTCCTCCCAAAATAAAGAGGAGATGAAAGTTTATTAGGTCCACCAAGCCATAACTAGTGAACTGCTGGAGTCTGCTATTGTACTTGAGGGACTAAGGGGCGGGACATCTCTAAGCAGGTGACCAATCAGAGCCGATTGGTCTGTGGTTTCAGACAGGGTAAAGTTTGTGGTGCATTCAGGCTGGATCTCCTCAGGAGGGTTAGGAGAGAATCAAATCTTGGTCAGGGGAGAAGAGGGAGCATGTCCTCCTCCCATTTGCAGCTGTTTTCAGCATCTCTTCCCCTCCCTCCCCCCTCCCTCCCTCAGGACGCCACCGGCCTCACTGTTGTCAAGGGAGACCTGCAGACATGTGATCCCGTGGCTCGGTTGACTTACACCTAGTCTGGCCACGAGTTAATGAAGTGTACACACTCCTGGGGTTTTCTGGCAAACACATGTGCGGCACACACACACACACACACACACACACACACGTCATTACACAATAACAAACACACGGGTTCATTAAGCAGCACTCAGTGTTTCAGTTAATAAACGACCAAGCTAAGGGTTTATTTCCTCGTGCAAGATTGAAGATCTTCTTGTTTTCTCTCTCTCTCTCTCTCTCACACACACACACACACACACACACACACACACACACACACACACACACACACACACACACACACACACACACACACACACACACACACACACACTGCATCATCTCCCCCTGAGGACTGTACATCATGCATCTGCAACAGCACCCCCTGGTGGGAGGAAGATGCAGTGCAGCAACTTGTTGATATAGAGAAGGGAAGCAGGTTAGTTGGTGTGTTTTGCTCATTGTGTGTGATAGAATTTAGCCTCTGCAGACCATTTACATGCAGACAAACCTATATAACACCTTACAGGAAAGGGAAAACCCCCAGAGCAGAACAGGGCCTCTTTAAAATATGCTAAAATGTATAATTGCTGTCTGTGTTTAACCTTTATATTGCAATGTCCCGCTATCCTAGCTGTTTCGACATCCCATCCTCATGCATCTCACCTCACCACGGCTACTATTCCCAGCACTGACACCCACACTCAGACACCACACCACATGAGCCTGTAACTCATATCTGTTGGCTGGCTGCCTGAAAAGTTTGGCAACCATTGTTGTTTACAAGGCTTCACCAGAGTGGAAAGTCTGGACACACATTCCTACGTCCACGCATAAACACATGCATTTTAATTGGAAGATGCGTCGCAATCAGTGTGTGTGAACCGCAGAGCTGTGGGTGTCTGAGGCGAGACAGATGTTGTGGTGGTCTCGGCTAATGGGGTGGGGACCGGCATTCGTTTACAGTAGCACAGCAGCTGGGACATGTCTCATTAAGAGAGGAGATTAAAAATAGGAGTAGATCTGGTCTGAGGAGTCAAAAGAGTTCATGAGAGAACTCTGGATAAGATAGATGGATGGGTAGAACATACATCTATTAAGAAGAGTATTTTGGTGTTTTATCCCTGAAGGAGTGGACAGTGTGAGGGGACAGTAGTGAGGGGACAGTAGTGTGTTGACAGCGCTGTAGTACATAAAGCATGACAGTGTCCCTGAATGGAAATCACAGCTAAGGGTGAACGCTCTCACATAACAGCTCTGTCTCCAGGTCACGTAAACACACAGAGAAAAGGGGAAGGAAGTAGTCCAATCATAAAGAAGGAAAAGAACCTCAGCCTGGTGGAGTGAGGACTTTGATTGGTGCATTTAAACTTTCTAATATGTGGTCCAGCTGCATTGCAGGGGCAGTTTTGGGGCCCATGGTGTGAGTAACCTGCACAGAAATACAGCTTATCAGCAGGTCTGTGTAGAAGTGTTTGTCCGTAGCTTAAAGCAGGTAACCTACACACACACACTCTCACACACACTGCTGATGGCAGGGTCAGTGTGTGGGCAGAAGACAGTAAGGGAAGGGCACAGAATCAGGTGGTTTCTGCCTGACAGGAAGAACGACTGATGAGGGGATAAAGCCTCGATCAGGACAAGATGGGGGAAAATGTCCACAGTTGTATTGTGTTGGTTTCAATTTATTGCACAGCTTAGTTGAATACTCGCTTCTGATTGGTCAATTTAGGCATTTCAGAGGTAGTTCATTCTCAATAACAGACCGCTGGAGGATAGAGGGACTGTGTGCATTCATATCAATCCGCAGAAAGAAATCTGGACAATCAGCAGAAGACAGAAAGCGAACACTAACGGGAACAGCAGAATCCCTGTAGCTCGGTCCAAATGACTCTAAACTGGAAATTATTGCTCTGTATTACAACCGTAATATATTCTAATCATATTTAAATAAGATCTTTTTGTACGTAGGCTCGGTTCCACATGAACGGATCAACTGATGACTCCCGATAACGGCGACATAATAAAAACACGGTCAGCGAAACAGTGCCGTCTCTATTCATGGCTGCAGGGTCTGTGAGCGCTGCTTTTATTGCACACAACAGAGCTTTGTGTCTGACCACATAGTGATGGGACAGTAATGGTCGGGGAGAGTAGGCACGGGGATGCATTCCTCCATAAATAAGTGAGCAGTTGGGTTTGGAGGGTAATGGATTACATGCGACGGGTAATCAGGGTACAGAAAAAGGGACATCTCCCAACTCACTGAGTCAACAGCTGTGAAGGACATCCCATTGGTCATCTTTCTGGCTGGGAATGCTGCAGAGAGGCAGGTTGAACCACCAGGGTGTGACTGTGGGTTCGGTTTAATTATGACTGGGAGAGAAACACAGGCAGACCTGCTGTTTGGTGGTGAAGCTGTCAATGTGAAGGAGTTCAGAGGCATTTCTTTAGGAGTCTGTAGGCCATGTTGCGCACTCTTTATATCATGCATTGTCAAATATGTCATGTAAATGTATAAAAAACCTACTTTTTGTTGGGTTTTTGTGCATCTGCAAAGGCTCAAATCCTCCCTGTAAGGTTAGTTGTAGGTTGTGCACAGAAAAGCATCAATAAAACCGTGCTGCTGTTAGCTCTGGGCTCACTGTGAGGCTTTTATCTAGCATAAAGTAACATTTTTAGTACACTATAGCTCCTGCTCTCACCATCTGCTCATACAGCCACACTCAACACGAGTTCTGGGAGTTGTTGCTGCACATAATTCTGGGTATCGTAGTAGATCACTTATTTATGAAGGAGGTAAAACACTTTCACAGAAACTCCTCCAAGAGAGCTCACATTGCAGAGGTTAGCATAGCATGAAGCTAACCCAGTATTCTGCTAACTGGGTGCCGATTGTGGCTGGGAGCCGGAGCACGTGAGCGTCTGGGTGGACGCAGACTTGTCTCCATGTGTTAGACATCACCCGTCAGCTGCTGGGTGCTCATGCGCTCACCCCCCCCACTTTCAATTACATGGCCCACAAACTAGGCCATTGATCCCCTCACATTCTCCCGTTCAGGTACGCCGATTTGCACTTTCTTCTTCTTCTTGCAACATTTACATCAGGTCCCTTACATCAGCAGCTGCAGACAAATGATCTCATGCAGCCCCCCCCACCTTCTTCCTTTACATATCCACTACAGACGAGTAGATTTGTTTGCACAGTATAGGAAGGCGGCGAAGCTTGTTTGCTTTCTGTCAGGTGAACCGGACACTGTACGACCGCTAATTGGAAACAACTCTGCCTGCAGGACACACGTATGTATCAGATCCAAAGTAACCCTCCCTACCCTGCTTATCACACTCTCTACGGGGACAGAGAGTTGCAGACAGGCCTGATAAAGACAGTGTGTGAGTTTGATTGACAGCTGTTAGTCAGTGTCTTCTTCTCCCTCCCCTCACACACATTGACATGCAGCGTATGACCACTGCGTGGTAGCTTTGAGCCTGAGGGCGAGGGACTGCTGGATCTGTGTCCTGGAATGCAGTTGACTTTCTAAACTCCCCCACCACCACCACCACCACCCGTCTATCCTGGGGGCTTCAGGCAGCCAATCTCAAGCCCCCCTTTTCCACGTGAGCCACGTCTGGAATCTGTAAGCAAGCCGATTGTCCAGCAACCCGGGTGTGTGTGTGTGTGTTTGTGTTGATTCCCAAAGTGCAATGGAGGAGGAAATAGCAGATGAAGACAAAGATTGTGGGGAAGGTAACAAGCTTTCTCACGGTTATTCTGATCCCTGATTCTGTCGGCTGAGTGTGATTTTGTTAGTGTGAGTTAAAAATAGGTTTGGAAATACATGAGAGGACTCCGGCTCTGGTGGGGGTCTGTGGGCTTGATTATAACGCACCACCGCTTATTTTATTCCTCCAAAAACAGGTTCTGTGTTTGCTTTTCATAGAAAGATGTGCAGGTGAAAATCACAAGCTGATTCTTCTGCAGCTGCGGAGGATTTGTTTTTCCCCCTCGAGTTGTTGTTAAAGCTACTTCTGTCCTGAGTCCTAACACGCCTCAGAGACGCAAACAAGACATTCCTTTTTCATCTGCGGCTCACAGCATGCTTTTAAAGCTTTCAAGAGAAGAAACCTGTATCCAACCCGCTGCAAAATAATAGTAAATCGCTTGAAATCCTCCTTCAGCTTTCAAAGGGGTGAACTCTGTAAGAGGTCTATTATCTGTTGCTACTCTCTGAAAGTTATAACTCCACCTGCACGCAGGTCAGCGTGATTTAATGCTTCTTCCCCCTCTGTTTTCACACTGGAGAAGCATAGGACTAATAAGGGAGGTCTCTGAGGGTTAGGAGTAATGTACTCCTTCAAATACTTAACATTCACTGTAGAATAAGACACATATCATTATATCTGTTGTTATTATTAAAGGGTCCCTATTAGGCTCATTTCAGGTTCATTGTGACATGTCTCTATGCTTTAATGTTGAAAAAGATCTGATTGGTGGGCTGGGTGGCTCTGTTGTGATTGCTCAATGGATTTTAGGCTTTGCAGACCATTTACAGGCACAACAACCTGTATAACACACTGCAGGAGAGGGAAAACCCCACAGCATAATGCAAAGATGTGTACGTGCCTTTTATATTTCTGAATGGTGCAGTTTGGTCTCTATCTCTTTGCACTGCTCTGGATCTATAAACAGATGCCATGCATATCTCCTCTGAGTTCCTCCATGCGTGTCTGCTTACACTATTGGACCTCTTTGCTGTTTTTCTATTAAGGTAGAAGAACAGCTGTTTCAATTTCAGTGTCTTCACCACCAATATTCTGTCTGGCACATTAAAGTGAGGATTTGCTGCAGCATGAGAATATGAAGAACTGTGCGTATCAGACACGGGTTATCGTGGCGTGGCTTCTAAAGGTTACTCTGTCTCATGGAGTTACAGTTCATTACGTCCGCTTTGACACAGTTCTACATGTATCTCTTGCTGTGTCCTCTTCTTGACCGATGCAACAACAACCTACACACACGCACTTGCAGTTTATGTCATAACATTAACACCCGTCTGACCCCTTCTGCTCTGTTTGCCCCCAGAACCAACCAAAAGCAACCTGAAGGTAACCTCCCCGGAGGACGCCCAGCACGTCAGCCGCAGACAGGCCTCCCCAAATGGGACAAAAGGGGACGCTAAAGGCAGCCGGACCGTCCCACGGAGACACACTTTAGGGGGGGCCAGAGGCTCCCGGGAGATCCTAGCTATGCAGCCGCCGGAGATGGACAAGAAGCGGGAGGCCTTCCTGGAGCACCTGAAGCAGAAATACCCCCATCATGCGTCAGCGATCATGGGCCACCAGGAGAGGCTGAGAGAACAGGTCAGTGGGGGGAGGGAGAGGTGGCTCAAATGATACATATTGTCCTGTTTATTTCACTGTTTGAAACTTTCAACAACATAAAACTACAGCTTATATTACATGCATTTGAGTTTCATGAATACAGAGGCGGTTCTATCCTGGTCTAGAATTCTACTGGGGGGATTGTGAGTGTTTTAGCATTTATTCAGCCTTGTTTTTAGATGAAAGCAGCTTTGTTTAATGTCAAAAATGTCTGTAACATACCTGCCAAGCACAGTTTATAAGCAAATTAGCAGCTAATGCAGGCTAACCACCACACATGCTAACAAATGCTAATGTTGGTGTGTCCACTGGATGTGTAAATATGCAACTACAGCATGACCTGTCACCTTCCTACTCTTTCTCTTACTGGGTACCTTTGAGGTTTTGTTATTTCGCTCTGCAGACTGAAGCAACAGAGAAACTGCAAAAGTATTTCCTCCTCTCTCTTCTTTTTGTGCCTCAGGTTAAATGTGAAATCTACCCTATAAATCTGCCTGTCACGTCTCCCCTCCCACAGCTGCTGAGAAGCTGGAGTTGAAAACCTGTTTGAAGCATGTTTGGATCACCATAATTGGACTTTGCTTATAGCTGCAGACCGGTGTGTGTACGCTGGACTAACGTACACATGGGTTGTTTTGGAGCTTTTTACTGATTGTAAAGTCTCCAGAGCTGACGGGGGGAGGGAGTCACGACAACCAAGGCTCCCCTGGTCATTGTCTCTGTGTTCACTCTGGGTCAGAGGAGACGAGAGGGGAGGGGCATGCTGGGCGTTGTAGCCAAAACAATCGAGGTAATGGTGAGCCTGGCACCGAGCCACAGGGAGCTGCAGGCGGGGCTACAACTACTGTCCAGCAAGAAAGAGAGAAGCCTCCTCATGAGCATTTGCATAGGTAGTAGAGGTCAGCAAGGAGGGGGTGTGTATTTAACACAGATAAAGAAGATAAACTAAGTTGAACAACCAAAATATGAAATATAGATGAACCAAAAAAGTATTTCAGTATAAAATATTCACGGTAATAAAAATGAAAGATGTTATTATACAATATTTTATTTAGTGACCTGTGCTTCTGACCGTTTTTATGGTAAACAGAGCAAGGAAAGAGTGTTTGTTGTGAGGCTGCAGGTAGTCAGACAGGTAAATTCAGTTTCGGATTTTATGGGTGGAGTCAGAGTTGCCATGGTGACTGGTGATGATGTCACCGCTGGAGGGGCTCAGTTTACGCGAGCAAAAAGGAGAGGGAGACAGAGAGAGAGAGGCAGCGCTGTGTGAGGAGGATCGCTTCTCTGCAGATGGATCTGAACGCTGTCCGGAGGCATGGCTGCGAACAGGAATAGAGATACAGTTTTCACACGGACGGAATAAACTCACATCGGTGCCTTTTGGGTTGACTCAGTGGAAGGTAGGAGACTTTTTGAGCGCTTTTACGCAGCGAATTCCCACATGTTCAAACTGTTGTTGCGCTATTTTCAATGCAAGCGTAAGAGTAAGGCTGGGAGGGTTTGTTCTGCAGGTGCTGCAAAACTTCCAGGAGGCGAATGAAAAAGTTGGCGCACGAGTTTTATCGGTAAAGAAAAAAAAGTCTTTACGCGCAACCGATTACTTTTTGATCCCCGATGTTTGGCTGAATGAACGCCGTGTAGTAGTCAGCAGTAAATCATCTTTAAAGTACAATCACCTACCTGCAGCTGTCCATAATGTGACCGAGATGGCATAGTGTATATGGTATTACCAGACTTTATACGCACAAACGGTGAACGGAAGGGAAGGAGTATCACATCAACGTGCCGTATCATGCAGGATATTAGTTATGGAGACTAATGAGTGCTAGCTGTTGCTGTTATAACTGCTTCTGGATGTTGTTAGGGTTCTTTTTTTGGCTTAATGTTGAGTTATAGTTTCTTTAAAATGACATGAGGTGTGGATCCATAGCTCCTGTTGGATCGATATGTAAACTCTTATTCTTGGCATCAGGTGAAGTTTTTGCTATTTTATTGACTTTATTGGAAAGGTTTGACATTTCTCTGGGATTATTTACCATTATACGTGTGATGTGTCCAGGATTGTTGGATTTGTGCAGTATGACTGTATGAAGCAATTAGCTTGTGTGTGAACTTGATGTTATTTAGCATCCTTATGACACTTGGTAAAGTTGTACTCCAATTATGAAACAGTGTGTACTTCCTCTCTGTGCTGCTGAATGAATTCAGGGAGATAAATCTGATCTGCTGATGGAGAGACATGACACTCTTGGATTGAGGGGTATGAAAGTCCTCATATGTTATTCAGATGTTGGGGGTGATATATGAGCGATGATGGCTCTTGAACGCATCATGTCAGGGAAAAAGAAGCTGTCAGAAAGCAGACTGGTTTGGATTTACTGGCAAATGTTAGAGCTGATAAATGAGACAGAGATGATTGAAGAGCGTAATTTAATGCAGGAGGAATACAATCATTCAAAAAGGGAAGTTAAATGAAACTAAAACCGGCTGAGATTATTGCTGCGTTTGTCATGCGGTGTCCTGGGGAGGGATAGTTATTCTGTATTTAAAGTAAACAAGTCAAAGTGGCTGATCATTTGCTACAGTTCTCACGCATTACCAAACCGGAAGGACGACGTCACCAGGGCATGCCTCAGAGGTGAGGAAGAAGCGTCTCCGGAGGTTTGAGTTACAAAGGCGCAGATTTATCAAGGTCAAGCGGAGGTTCGGGAAGATGATATCACTTCAGTCTGAAAAGTGGACGGCCCCCACTCCGCCCAGCATGACTGCACACACACACACACACACACACACACACACACACACACTGGATGACATAGCCTTATATATATGAGGGCCCCCTCAATTCCTGCTCCTGTGATCCTTAAACCTGCAACAAAGGCGAGTAGTTTAATTTCCTCCTCCTGGATCCCACCCAGGGGAGAGGAGATAATACCCCTCAGGCCTGACCACCTCTCTCCCTCTCTCTCTGCCCACAAACTCAGCCGCTTGGACGCACACACACACACACACACACACACACACACACACACACACACACACACACACACACACACACACACACACACACACACACACACACACACAGAGCTCCTTACGCATGTGTGGCTCGCTGGTTTCTGTACAGTGCAGCGGCCATGTTAGGACAGTCGTCAGCAGCTGTGGGCAGACAGAGAAACAGACAGGTTTCATAATCCATCATCTGAACAGAACACAGATTACTGTGTGTGTGTGTGTGTGTGTGTGTGTGTGTGTGTGTGTGTGTGTGTGTGTGTGTGTGTGTGTGTGTGTGTGTGAACGTGGGTAAACTGTGTTCCTGTGCAGGTTTTTGACAGGTGCTTGGACATTCTGGTCTAGGGTTGGACACTTTAAAATACATCACAAAATAATCTATTTCTGAGCACCTTTCTTGATTTCGATAGATATATTTCTTGCATTTGCTCCTGAAATTGAAACTAAACATGCCCTTTGCATCGTGGTAAGTTGTTTCATTTTTGTCCTTTTCCTGCAAGTACAATCTATGGGGATCTGAATACTTCTTCCACCTCTGGCTCTTGGTCGGTTGTTTTTAACCAGCCTCTGAAACGATGGCACACATGTTGCTGTTTGCTCGTTCCGAGAAGCCAACATGCCGTGCCTCTCGTGCAATTGAAAGCACATCATTGAATGCATTGAAAAGTAGAACATGTGGTTTGTGTCTTGGCTTTTTTAAAGTATGTTTTTCCGTTCTTTCACTCATGATCTATCGTGGGCTGACTGTCCTGCTGCAAGCATCAAAGTCAGTCTTGCACAACATGTTTCATAAGCTTTATATGGGAAACTAGCATGTCATTTCTGCAAAAAATCAGACATGCTACATTTGGCTGGCCCCCCCGCATACAGTCCCTCTCTCGTTGGGCTCCTGGCCATGCCTCACTCTTCTCGCTCCTCAGATCCAAGGTCAGCTGGATAACACCAGAGCGTGCATCACCTCCCTGCAAGAAACCTGACCACGATCAAAGAAACAAAGAGTGGGGAGGGAGTTTTTCAGGGAGTGTTGGTGTTGTTTCTGTCACCACAAAGAAGAAGAAGATTCAGTCATTGTCTTCCACCTCCTGGCAGGCATTCATGAGAGGTGACCTGGTAAGGGAATATGCAGATCTATAGGGTGGTGCTAAGGCTAGGCTAGAAAGGAACTACAGCACGGTCACATGACTTCACGTCACTGCCGCTAAGCTAAAGGAGGCTAATGTTGGGCTATAGAGGAACTACAGCATGGTCACATGACTTCACGTCACCACCGCTAAGCTAAAGGAGGCTAATGTTGGACTATAGAGGAACTACAGCACGGTCACATGACTTCACGTCACCACCGCTAAGCTAAAGGAGGCTAATGTTGGGCGTGATGACTTTTTTGTACTTATTTGAAGTCACTTTGGATAAAAACATCAGCTTAATGTAATGTAAGTAGTAAAATGCTAAGTGTTTTCTAGGTTTTAGGACTCATTCCTGCACCTCTCTCTATAGCAAACATTGGTCCGCTTGTGATATTCTCACAGAACGCCTCTTTGTCGTAGCTTATATTGCCCCAGACAATCAGACCCTGTGCAGCAGAACATGTGTGTGTAATCACCGGACCTCCTCCACTGCCCATCAGGAGCTTTTAATAGCTTCTGCCACCCCTGCATGAAAGTAGCACTTTGACAGGCAACACAAACAAGAAGCATCGGGTTAATGACGACGTGCGTCGACCTGCCGGTTAATAGGGGTTACGTGGCGGGGGATTCAGGGGGTGCAGAACCCCAGCTGAGAAGACAAGTGATCTGTAGAGTGGCGCCAAGGCTCTGTCTAATCCCGAGTGTCATTGGGGGTGCAGGGGAGGTTAAGCCGCTATGACAGAAGGCCCTGACGGACCTGCATCTGATCACCGCTGATAAGGAGTCGAGCCAGACAGAATTTTACACACTAGTGTGTTAATCAGAGCCGCTAATCAGGTCTGAGCTCTTCTCTCTGCGGACGAACAACACAGCAGCCCCGGCTTTATCCGAGTCCTCTTCATGTTGTTGCTCCTCTGGTTCAACAGGCAGCCAGTCGTTATGACTCAGAAAGATTGTCTTGACAGATTTGCAGAGGTGAAATGTCTGGGACCTCGTTAACCCGAAAGGCCTTCTGGTGCAATTATGAGTTTGACGACACAGCCTGGGGAACATTCCTCCACTTATAGTGCATCACAGGTCGGGTCCAGGTCTGCAATATAAGAAAGGTAAGAATTGGCACACAATGCATAAAGTAGCAGCGGTTTTATCCTTTGATAATGTGGCCAAAATGATGCACAGTATTTATTTAACCTGAGTCTCATTGTTAGTTAATAACCAGCGCACCCACCCTCAAATGTCACATCTTTCTCAGGTGTTTGTTCCTGGTTGTTTGGTACCTGAAGGAAGCACTAGCCTGCAGGCATCATTGTGTCCTTTTGTCTGTCAGCATCATAATCACAGTCATCGGAGTAAATTGAGGAACTAATTGACTCTCATGTGTCACTCATCACGATGAAGGAATACACACGCTGTTGTGTCGATGCTGCCGTTTTGGAAACGATGCAGATATGTGCCAAACAACATGCAAATGAAGAAACATCTGAACCAACCTTGGCAACACACTTGCAGCTTTTAGAAAACAACCAAGCAAAGACGCTCCAAAGAGAAGAGCAGAAAAGAAGGGTGTCGCAGAGACGGGTGTTTCTCCTCGTTTCTGTTCTGTCTGTACCTTTTGCAAGTCTTTACACGCACCCTGACATCTGGCCTCCACCTTGGGCCAAAGGTATGAGCTTTACTTCAGAGGGTAAATCAGACACATAAGCAAACCTGGAGCAGGATTGTAGCCACCAGCTCCGAGCATCTGGCTCAAACCTTATTTTGATTTCCTGTGCTTTAAAGTGTGGGTGTGGGAAAGCATGGCAGCAACTTGATTGAAGTCACACTTGCTTTTGTAAATGTTTGAAATACATTATGGCGATAAAAGGAGAAGGGTTTCCTCTAAACAACATGACGGTAACACCTGGATTATGAGTAAGTATACATTGGGATAGTATATATTTAAAGCCGTCAGCAGCTAATGGAGTCAGTAATAAATAACATTATTTGACAGAAGAGGAGCATGTGCTGCACTTTGTGAAAGCAGCTCCTCTTCCAGCTGACACTACACTCTACCTTCACTCTGGATTGTGATTTATAGGGACAAGTTTTCATATTTCTACTCCCACTTTCTACTTCTATAGATTCAGACTTAGCTAACCTATGACGAGCTTTTAAAATAACAAGAGCTGAGGGGGGGGTGTGTGTCTTCATGCGGGAAGTGTTTCCTATTTGGTCTGGTAGACTTCAAAACAGGGCATGGGTATGACAGTTTTGACTTGACAAATAACTTGGATGTGTTTTCTAGAAAAGCATCAGATGTATTTCTGTCAAGCTAAATTTAGGGTAAACTGCACTTTACTACTGATTATCGGACTCTCCCCCCCCCCCCCCCCCCCCCCACACACACACACACACACACAGAACCTGTCCTCTGGGGGAGCGAGGATAATACATCTCAGGCTCAGTGTGAGAGCGAACCTGGTCCTCAGTGACGTGTTAATTAGGCATGAATAGCAAAGCCATTATCAGCGCTGCTTTCACGGGACTAAAGAAAACGACACTCGACAAAACGCTGTGATTTAACGCCAACGCGTCCAAAGTTTGGCCTTTAATGATAGCAGGTTATATGTGCAGCATGATGTAGAGAGCATGCAGGACTTGGGTTTCTCCTGAGGAAAGAAAGCGCTCTTTGTTTTGGTGACCACCACACACACATCCACAGACACACACACCCAGAGAGGCTCGAATTAGACCTGCGAGGTCTTTCTTTTACACCAGGAGAGACGCTCCCTGGAGGCAGCCCAGGTTCATGTGAGGACGTGTCACATAAACCCACCATCTGAAACAGGAGCATGGTTTGTGTGTGTGTGTGTGTGTGTGTGTGTGAGTGAGTTTATCAAACATGAATAGCGTGTTCTTCTTTTCGATCTTCAGTTAAATGTGTTCCGCTCCCGATGAAGTGATATTACAAAACAAGTCCTGACAGATCACGATCCTGCAGCCCCGTTGGCAAATAGTTTGCATGTATTACTTTGGTCGGAGAGTGCCAGGGGGAAGAGGAAGGGGGGGTGGCACTCAATGTGTGCACTCTTTTGAGAGTGTGCAAATCATTGCATGCAAGACTGGTACATGATCTGCCAGTCCTGGTCTAAGTCTGGACCTGCATTAAATGGCATTCTAACGTAACGCCTTGAGTTGCTCAAATCACAACAAGGAAGTTTGTCAATAGGAAAGGGAGCATGCTCTTACTTTAATTACCACACACTGGGAATATTCCAGCTGTGTGAGGGCGTGTCTATTGGACGGCTGTATCTTGCTTGTAGGATCCCTGAGGCTGGAGCCGGGTCTTATCTGCTGGGGACACAAGTGTCATCTCTGTGTCTTTAGGGCAGTGAGATGGCTGCTCAGATTGTACTCAGGGATTAGAGCTTCCGCTTTAAGATAAAATGTGCACTGAACGGAAACTTTATGGGAGTTTTAAAAAGGCTGTTTCAAGGGTCGGAGTTAGAAATACTTGAGCATGAGTCCTGCAGCTGAATTGCATCGTCTATATCGAATAAAAACACGTTGACTTCGGCAAACAAGTGCTGATTTTCTCCTGTTGTCCGCTGGGTGTGTGTGCATTGAATAGAGGGGGGGGGGCATCCGCTAGAGCAGAAAGGGAAGGGATGCAGGACAGGCCAGTTGTACAAAGCAAGTTTACAAGGGCTGAAATAACAGTGGAGGAAGTGACCCTGTTTCCAGTCTCTCCTGGAAGTCGGAGCTGGACGGAGGTCGCTACTGGTCTGAAATGGTGAATACGACTCCCTTTGTTTTTGCTTGTGTGTCAGATTGAAGCACTTTGGTGACAGGGTCTCATATCTGATGGTCATGTAAAGTTGACCCTCTCTCGTTCAGAGGAGTGGGCGATGTCTGCTGGTGATAACCATCATGAATGTGTGAGCGGGTGAAATCAATCGGACGGTGTGGCTCTTTGTTGTAAATGTCAGCGGCGGGAGAGATGGTCATCTTGCCTCCTCTCTGCACGAGTAATCTCCCGTTAATGACATGGGAACAGTGCTTGTTATTGTACACCTTCTTGGATTAGAAACTTGTAGACAGCAGGTGGGTTTCTGGCTTCACCTTCCAGCTCCGGCGCTATAAAGTCATCTCCTTTTTTATCACGCCAATTAACCGGCGAGCCCATCTCTGAAAGGTCATCCGGAGATTTGGATGCAGGGATTAGAGGAGGAATGCAATCGGAGGAGGGAGGGGGGAGCGATGAATGGGAATGGATGACTAGAGGATTTCAGTATAATGTCATTAAGGCTAGGGGAGACAAAGGGTGATGGTCCGACCGCAGACAGCATACAGACCGGGCGCTGACGGCCGGATAGACGGTGGCTTTATGATTCAAAGTCGTACAGAGAGTTTTAATGAACTCTTACGTCATGCAAAGAGACCCTGTTATGCTTTTTCCCTTTCCTGTAGTGTTTGTAAAGGTTTTAGTGCATGTAAATGGTCTGCAGAGGCTAAAATCCCAAACAAAGTTACATCACTTTGCAACGTTTTGCGTAACGCTTGTACGTATGCCTTTGTTAAATGTATTTTCTCCTTTAAAAAGTGAAATTCAAACCTTTTAGACGATGCTAAACCAGTCTTAATTCAGTGTGTTGCTCCGTCCCACTCAAATTTGATGATTACCACACAATCTCTACACTTTAAGTGTCAGAATGAGACGGGTAAAGTGAGGGGTTAACAGTCTGCAGAGCTGTGTTTATGTGTTTGCCATACAGATCAGGCCAGGTAATTACAGTTAGCTCTGTTTCCGCTCCCAGGAGCTCGGGCCAAATTAGCATGTTAAGTGGAGGAGCTCACAACACTGCAGTGTGTGTTTAAAGCCACACACAGGTTTCCACTCTCATGTTTACATTCTTTCGTGACAATATAGAGAGTGACGGAAACAAGTTCCCCCTGTTAGCTGGGTGTGTGTTCACCCTGTGTACATAGGACACGATCTGCTCTATTGTCCCGGTGTCGAAGCTGCAGATAAATGCCTAACGTGTGAAACCTGCATTGTGTCTTTTGTCACAAAATCATGCAGCCCGAAAAGGTGGAAAAGATCGACACGATTGCAGCAGGTCGGGTTATGAGAGCGCTATTAAACTGCTGATTATATAAGAAGGTAGGCAGCAATCAGGGGGCTTTGTGTGGGCCGGCAGCAGGTGTGGCAGCTTTTCAGTCTATAGTTAAATCTCCTGTTGGGAACTGCCATTACTCCTAACAATTTACTTTAATCACTCAGTCTGTCAGGAACTGCGGGGTGAGATCATGCAACATTAAATGGCTTTATTATAAGACAGGTGAGAGCCACAGAGAAACAAGCCATGCATGCTCTGCAGGTGAAGTTATTTGGGGACCAGAGAACACTGTTGCGCAAGTGTTTTCAGGATGTCCTGGGTTCGGGTCAGATTTTCTGGAACAATAGCCTGACTCACTCATGCGTGTTCAGTCTCCCTTTGTGTCCCTCTCTTTCAAACACACACACACACACACACACACACACACACACACACACACACACACACACACACACACACACACACACACACACACACACACACACATTTTCAACTGTTGTTTTCCACATGCATGGTTGTCTCCATCATTGCTTGTGCACATTACATTAAAGCTGCTGCAGAAGGCCTTGAAGACAACTAAATAGTTGAAGTGACCAATGACCTAAGGAAACTATGTGCTGCAGCAGAGCAATTAGCATCTAAGCTACACAACATGAGCACGTATATGAGACTGTGTTTTGTGTTTGACAATCGTCCTCCATCTTTAACACCTCCCTGGATCTGTTTTCTGGACACGTTTCTTCTCAATCGACTCGTTTCATGACTCTATAACTTGTCAAATATTCTGTGTCGCTGTCTCGGTTTCACATTCATCACGGCTGTCAGAGCAAGTGTGGCGTACAAAGGCTGCTGATAAAGCTGAATTTTGACTCAGAAAGGAGGGGGAATCTCTGGTGAGGAATGTTCTGGAGGTGCATGTTGAAGCAGGTTTTTTTACGGCGCTAATCAGCGGTTAGCCTGCGGTTTTTACATCTGGACCCAAAAGTGGGAAGTGGTTTGTCGGGACAGGAAGTGGCTTTTGATGCATATCGACTATATCAGACGTAACTGTGGTCAGGAGGATATCTGCGTGCATGCATGAGGAAGAGGAAGAGACGGAGGGGTTCATCCGCTAACCTTTGGAGGGGACACCTCATCTGTCAGACAGACCAGTGAGGAGAGGTGTAACTTAATTACCTCTTAGGCAGAAGGTCTCATTTGCAATTTCCTGCTCTTTAAAACACGACTCCCTCTCTTTAACTATTTCTTTCTCCTGTGCAACACTCCTCCAGCATTCTCATCAAGGCTCTTCAAATGTTTTCTTGGACTCGAAAGCAACAGGTTCATTTAGAGTACTTAAAAGTTAAACAATAGTGGTTTCCCTTTCCTGTTTTTGTGCATGTAAATGGTCTGCAAAGGCTGAAATCTATGTTTTGTTTACGTAATTACTACGTCCATGTGAAGCCAGTGTAATTCACAAGACTGACACGGAACAGCCGTGTGTGTGAGGGCATCCAATACACTCATAAATCATTCATCGCTCCGATTAAATTTCTGCTCTCAGGTGTCTCGTCAACTCCGTGTGACCCCGGTGTTTTATAAGGTCATCATCAGCATGTATGAACAGTGTAAGGGCACTTTTTTTAATTCACATATTTGGTCATCTGTGGGGGTTTGAGCCTAAGCGAGTTACAGCAGTTCAGTGATGGCGCAGCGGTTTTCCCTGCTGCGTCAGGTCCTTATTCATTTGCATCAAACACAGTCAACGCTTGAGTTTAACACAGAAAAGTAGACAAGGCTACGTTAGCACCTGCTATTAGCCTCGTTCACTTTGTCTTCAGTCTGCTGGTGATGTGTTTCCATGGTTCCTGTGTTTTGCCTGATTTCTTTTTCCATCTCGCCTCGACTTCATCTCTTTTTGTTCTCATGTTTTCTCTCCCGTCAGTCTTTGCAGGGCATGCTCTCTTCCCTTCACTCTGAGCTTGACATTCAGAGGTACTTGATGAAAATCCAGTTGGCCCACAGAGTTAGTCAGCCTTTTACCTTATCTGCATCATGCACTGTGTGTGTGTGAGTGTGTGATGCATCCCTGTCCTCTAACACCTGCTGCTGTGTGACCATTTCTACCTGAAAACTGTGTCCCGTTGTCTCACGGTGCCTGACCTGTCAGTGCCTGCCATGCACAGGATAAACCAGTCCTGGCAGAGCACCAACAAATGTCAACTGCGTTTCAAATAAAAGCTTAAATCCTTTATTTGTGTGTGAGGGTTACACAACAGCACGCAGGTGTGTTTGAGGTAACCTGGTGGACCCGTCTTCAGCTGCAAATCTGCCAGGAAAGAGGAGTGTTTCATAAAGAGCCAAGTGTTCACTGACCTCTCAGTTATTGTGCCGCCTCCCCCCGGAGCAGATCACCTTACAGCGCCTCACCGGGCTCTGTGGTCTCATCACACTCCGGGTTATTGTGGAGGATGCCCCTCATTGTGTAGATCTGATTACAGAGCAGCTAACCTATCTACACGAGGTGCTGACACACACGAACCTTAATCCGTTTGAAAACTTATTTTTTGGTGCATGAAAATGGTCTCTGCAAACGGCTAAAATCCGGAACACGGTGACATCACTAACGGAACACTCGCGCTCCAAGGGGGCGGGACATCTCGAAGTTCTTCGATCAATCACACCACGGAGCCGGCCAGATAAGACAGAGGGTGAAAAGAGGCACTAAATACTGAACTTGAAGATGTGAGGCTGGGTCAGGCGGGGGAATATGGAAAGTAAAGTTGACAGTCCTTTGATTAAAGGCTTACTGATGCTTTAAAATATGTCTTCTTTGGGACCGAGCTGCGTGATGTGTGATAGATAAGAGTCAGTGACATTCACGCTTGCATGACTGCTATGGTTTGGTTTATTCACTTGTTGTGGAGTCGAGCCTGACATCAAAGGAGTTTTCTTCCAGCCTGTGTGACTCTGACGGATTCTGTGGTTTCCTAACTCCCCTGAATGCACCGTATCGTTTCTTTGTGTGGTTTCAATATGAATGCATGTATTGTACTGTCTCCAGTGTCTCCACGGTCTAACCCTTTACTGTATCGTGTTTCCGTTGCCTCCCCCCCCCACAGAGCAGAAGCCCGAAGCACGGCCCCAGCAGCGTCGGAGACCCGGCGGACCACCTCTCCCTGGCCTCCCTGGAGTCACTGGACACCATGTCTGAGGCCGACTCCCCCACAGCCTTCACCCGCGGCAGCCGGGTTCGAGCTAGCCTGCCAGTGGTGCGATCGACCAATCAGACGAGGGACCGCTCGCTAGGTACGATACTTTTTGGTCGGTGACAGTTCGGAGAGTCGTTTAGGTTAATTATACAAACATTTTCACACTTTTTTCCCCATTTTCTACATCGAAAAAACCAATAAAAGAACAATAAAGCTTCATTTTAAGTAAAAGTAGCAATATTACAGCGTCGAAACACTAGTATTCAAACTGTCCTTTAGTAGAAGTACAATCGTTTAGGTAGCAGGTTGCAGGATTTGTTTTTGCATAACTCTCTGAAAAGCGTCTAATCACACCTTCATTTCACCTTGTCCAACTCCTCCTCTCACTCCATCCACCTCCTCTTCCTCCCTCCTTCCCTCTGTCCACCTCGGCTCACAGCTCCACTTTAATTACACTTCCTTCCCCTCTGTAGTGAAAGATTAGGGAATCCTTCCCCAATGTGCCATCGTGTTATTGACAGGATTAGAAACGGGTCGTCTTATCAACACACACGCTGCTTCATTTGCATCCAAACGCAGAGGCGCTGTGCAGAATGACGCTGCTGCACCCGAGAGGAAAGTTAGAAGTAGTTTGAGAACTTCCCAGAAAAGGTGCAGAGTTTTTTTTTAAGGATATAGTCTTCAAAGGAATCTCACAATTCAGCGAGGCATCTGCCACTGCGTCTGAATGAGTCAAAGTGAGCGTGAATAAAACGATAGGGTGCCGTTTTCCACGCTTTCCCGTGCCAGGAACGCCTCTTTCTTGGCTTGCGAACGTGCACAAAACACTTCACAAATACGCTTTACCACACACACACACACGCCCCAGCTCCTTCCTTTTCCCTCTCAAAAACATCAGGACAAAGCGTTGTGACAGCGGGGGGTCACATTGTGATCAAGGGGGAGGAGAGAAAAAGGGGCACCCCTCAACTACAGTGTCCCTCCCACAGCCTCACACACACACACACACACACTTCGCCGGGTCCCAACGGACTTTTGGGTCTTCAGCTTGTTCTGTGGGTGTTGTTGCGTGGTGTTTTCCAGAGTATCAGAAAACAGGAAATCCCTTGAAACCCCTGATGTGAGTATCAGATTTCATCTGGAGCGTGGCATCAGGTTTATTGTATTTTAAGCGACTCTAATGCTGCATTTTTCTGCTCTGTTTGTCGGTGAGATTTAACAAACAGAGAATGGAGTTTCCAGAAGTAGTTAAAGCCTTTCTTTCCCAGTGGAAAAACCTTTTAAAGAGCAGACAGTCTGCAGCGTTCTGTGCCCATTTGGTCAGGAAACCCACTTTGCCATTTGCTTCCAATCCCGAGTGAAACCAGGCGCTCAGGAATGTAACGAGACTCTTTGTTGGAGCCCAGCTTTTCATCCTGGTTGCAGGCGGATAAAAACCCTAACGTTAAAGAATTCAAATCGTCCTAATGCGAGCGCGATCAATGGAGCTTTGTCATCAAACTCCTTAATTGCCAACATCTGGATGAAAAGCAGCCGACTGTTAACACGCCGGGTTCTCGGGGGAAGGATGAAGTTATTCTGCGAGTTGTTGGACCTAGACAGACCAGAAAGAGAGCGCGGTAGACTCAGCGATTTTTACTTCCTGGATTTACCCTCACCCTGTCTCGTGGAGCATGTAGGGTCTTGTATAATATTTCACCAACATCTGGTAGCTTTTACTGACGCTGTCCTTTTATGAGGAGTAGAACTCCTTATAACCAGCTATTATTATTGTGAAGGACATTGATAAATTTGTGAACAGCTCATTAAACATGACACGAAACATCTCCTTTAAGTTATACTAATGCTCCAATAAAGACCCGTGCCACGCTGTTTGAAATCAGTGTTTTTCCTCTGTCCTGCCACTGTTTATACAAGTACAGTGGAGGCGTGTCCGGGAGTGATGTGGGGGAGACATCTGTTTTTATAGAGCGCAGTACAGAAGCCACACCCAGGGTTCAGAGGTTCAGCCTTTGAGTTTTGTTTTTTTAATGCACAACTTGTGCTCTTCCACCCTGCCCCAAATCACTTTCATTTCACAAGTCATTTTGAAGAGAAAGAGAAAGTTAGCAAACTGATGATCAGATCTACCGCCAAACAAGAAGTTGATTGATCTCCTAACCAAGTTGTTTGTCTGTTTTAAAATAAATTACAGAAATAAAGAGCTTTTTGAAAACGAAAGCATGGAGACATGTCCCAGTAGAGACCCTACATACTGATATACACCTGGAAATGAGCAGAATAGAGCCTCTTTAAGAACTGCTGCTAGGTTTCGATGATATAAATGGTACAAAAGTGGGAATAGACTTCTACAAATGTGGGCAGGAGGCCAACTGTGCTTTCACAGGAAAAGGGGATGTTTTAATATAGGTCATGCATTGGAGGTAGTTTGAGGCTTACAAGCATGCCTTTGCATTGTTTTATGTTCCAGCAAGAAAAATGCTGAACTCAAAGATAAGGTAAAAGGCTGACTAACTCTGTGGGCCTCAAAAAACTCAAACTCCAAATTGTTTGCAAACTTTTCTTGGGTGTTTTCTTTTTTTTCGATTGCTGAGTCAATATTTAGGAACAAAAGACTGCTAGTTCTTGGTATTTTGAAGTTATTTCTGCTCATTAAAGCAACACTGCAAGGATGTCTGAACTTATTTCGAGTACAAGCTGTGAACCAACAGATCAATTGTAATGTACATCGGCTTCCCAGAGAGTGTCTCTTAGTCATAGGAAATACTTCAATGATTAAAAACAGAGTGAACCGGTTGTGGCTCATCCCCCCGCTCCCATGCTCTCTGTGTACAGGTGTGCTGTACCTGCAGTACGGAGACGAGACCAAACAGATCCGCATGCCTAACGAGATCACGAGCATCGACACCATCAGAGCTCTGTTCGTCAGTGCCTTCGGCGCGCAGCTCAACATGAAGATGCTGGAGTCGCCCAGCGTTGCTGTCTACGTCAAAGACGACATGAGGAACGTGTACTACGAGCTCACCGACGTCAGGTAAACAGGAGGGACAGAGACTCAGAAACTGCGTTCAGCTGCATGTATTGTGTTTAGTCCAGGGCATCCAAGGTTATTTCCTTTTCCACTCCCTGAGAACTTCCTGTCTGCACTTCCCCTGCACAGGAAATGTCCCTGGCCAGGAAAGTGTCTTGCTTTCTTTTTCCATCATGTATAAAGAACGTCATGAAGCCAATGCACCCGATCGACCTGCAGAGCACTTTTCATAAGACTTGTTGTCTTCTCCACTCTCCAAAGTATTGTGCTCTACAGTATACAAGCTCACTGACAGTATACACTTGTCCTTGTTCCTTCCTTATTTGATATTCAGGAGCATGCCGTATCAATACTACATCTGGTTTTGTTCTAGTGTTTTCAGAAAAACTGCACTTCTCTTGAACACATAACCAACTTTGCCCTCTTCTGCACACTTCCTGCTGTGGTTAGGTGTGTACTTTGTGACTAATGCTTTATCTGGGCTGTAAAACAGTGTCTTGTGATGCCTTAAGGTGGGTACAGGCGTCCAGGCTGCAACACTACAACAGTGAGCGAGACCAGCAGGAAAAGAAGGAGCTGATCCTCTCTGTACACGCGTTTCAACACTGTATTAGTGGATGTTTGGAGAGCTTTAGAGGAGATGTCTTATGACACAGGGCTGTCAGAGCCTCTGTCGGGCTATGTGCCTCTCTCAGGGTTGAGGCACAGACTGAGATCCAGGCTGATTCTGGATCGCCCGCTGTCTGACGGCGATATCTGGGCTGCTTATTTACCCCGGGACACTTCTACTCCCTACAGGAACATCACGGATCACTCCTGCCTGAAGGTGTACCACAAGGACCCGGCACAGGCCTTCAGCCATGGGCCCAGACCTGCTAACGGAGACGCCAGGGTGAGTACTTCACTGATACAGATGCTACTAAGACAACCGTGGAAATAAGCTACCAGACTTGCTGCAGATAGAATAGCAGCCTCCAAAAGATGGCAGAAGTACACTTCATTAAGAGAAGTAAGGCAAGGCAAGAAAAATGGCATTTAAAAACAGCCAAAGAGAGCCATTGTCATACATGCATGATATAGCATAGCATGGCATAGCAATGACTCTAAATGATAATGATCACGCCAGCAATGAAACACTGAAGTCGCAAACCTGTTACTAGGTGGAAAGATGTTGTGTTAAAGTGTAAAAGTTGGCCCCGGCCATGGCGCAACTGGCTGGGGCACCTGCACCGTACACCGGCGACCCGGGTTCGATTCCCGACCCGTGGTCCTTTCCGGATCCCAGCCCGACTCTTTCTCCCACTTTCTTGTCACTCTCCGATTAAAGGCAAAAAGCCCCCAAAGTGTAAAGGTTATCCTGATGCAAGAAAAATCTACTGAAGGACAGTTACGAGGTATTTGTACTTCACTGCTTCCCACCTCCACATCCTGTTTGCAGTGAAGGAATGTCCCCCTGCTTCTTCTTAATCTTTTTTCAGTCGGGGTCTCATATTGTTCTCCAAGGGGCTAGCGATTGGGCCGCTCTCTTAAGGAACAATTGAGCTCAAATCTCAGGTCCTTTTCTTGTTCACCCACCCCCCCCAATATCAGCTCTAATCTCTCCCTCTTGTTCCGATGTTTGTTTCCTGCTGATGTAACAGAATTTAAGCTCTTTTCCTCAAATGTTCCCCCCTCTTAATCCGCCTGACCCTTTATCTAACCCGGTGCTCCTCTCTGTCTGCTGCAGATATCGAGGCGGCGTTGTGATATAGCAAAAAATCACATTAACCTCCGCTATAATCCCCCTGCCACGTCCTGCATGTGTCACATAAAGTGACATTGATAACGTTTAGAGGGGCTGCTTCAGATGGCATGATGACTCCGAGATGCTGCAGAAACTTTATTTATCCTCTGCCTCTTTGCAAAGGGGTGCTTCAAGGATAGATGTACAAGAGACATTTGATTAAAATGATAACTGCATAAGTGAAATGGGAATTACACAACAGGTTGTAGAGAAACTGTTGACTCCTTTTTCCTGCAGAATTCCTATTTAACACCTGCCGAGTCAGCACATTTTTAAATATAACTGGACGTTCTACAGCGCGCATTAACCAAAGAGAGGTGTGGCAACTTTACGAGCCCTCTTGTGCAAACATTGTGTAACCTGGGCATGAAGTAGAGATATGCCGCAGAGCGTTGTGCCATCAGTTGTTCTGTTACTGTTTAACTAAGCAGCAATTGGCACAGGCTCAATCTTGTGTGTTGATTTTATGGCACTCATGACTTTACCCTTTCCCCACAACCATATTGGCGAGCAGACAGACACAAACACAGACACGTTTGAAGCAGTATCTTCTTTTCTTGGCAGCTGCAGAGCTACGACTCAACATTGCTTAGCCTTTTTTGAAGATAGCTAGAGGAGACAGAAAAGTATTTCTAGTTTTTGACAACATCTTTTAATTAGGGAGGAGAAGCCCTGCCACTCAGAGCAAAAGGGTAGAAATGACAACTTAATGAGCTGTACACCTGTTCAAACACTTTTAGGGGAGTGGGCAAATGCTTCACATCTGTTTGGGCTATTAGAGAGTCCTTTTGTCTTGGATCAGGAATGCCAAGCTTGAGATAACATTTCAGGTATCATCTGCTCTGATTTTATGGACACATAGAGCTGTCTTTGTCTCTGTTCATTAGATATAAGGTGCACAGATATACTCAGTAACTAAATATGCAGAATTGGTGTTTAGACGGTGAGAATAAATATGTATTTTCTTCCATTTTAAGCCTCTTTGTTGTCACGTTTCAAATATTAATCCGTTCCCATGTAAGAGATCGTGGCAAGAGCAGTGCTTTGTATTCATAGGACAGTCAATCGTGGCTGTCAGAAGGGATGTTGTGCACACAGAGCTGGAGGAGGTATTTTGTAAACAGGTTCAGTTTTGGGCTGAACTCTCATCTGTTCTCGTCAGGGCAATCAATTTAATTTTGATATTATTTGAGGAAAAATGTCCCGTTTTTAATAAACTAAAATTAGCAGGAGGCCTTCGTCTTTTTTCACTGCCATTATGTACACAGCAGTTCACACAGCCAGCTATTTAAATGTTGACACAGTTCTGCACCACGCTGCAGTTTGTGAATCAGTTTAGGAACTCTATCAGCATCGAGGCGACTGTGTGTGTTTCTAGCAGACATCAGACTGCCCTCATTATTAGAAGCTTATGAACACGGTGCAAACAAAGAGAGTCCATAAGTCAAACTCAAACCATATGCGTCTCAAAGCTTGTCTCGTGTGTATTTGTCGAGCCTTTACCCCTCTGTTTTGTCTCCAAGCAGAAATGTAGGCATGTTCTGCAGACGGTCTTGATAAAGCCCATGTATTTTAAGCATATTTTAAGTCTTATAAATTCAGTTTGGGATTGGCAAGTCGTGCATTTTGGCCTAAATCGTTCCCATGAAGCTGGGCTGGAGTTGTTAAAGCAGTCAGAGGCTGTTTAGGGCTCCAGAGAAATTCCTGCAGAAGAGGGCAACTTCTCTTTGTGTGTGTGTCGACACCTTGGATAGGGAGGGTTGTTAGGGTTTGATGAGGGTCTGCAGGGGCTCTGTGCTTCTTAGATTTCCTATTATATGTTTTTTAGCTTGGTCAGACTTGTTATACTTACTTCTTCCTATTCCATCTGTTATCCCAGCTTTTGTTACGGTACAGTTTGAGCGGTTGTTGTTTTCCAGTATGCACGCACGCACGAATGCACACACACACACACACACACACACAAACATTTCACACCCACTGTATTAATCTGTAGCGTGTCTGAGGAAAATAAATAAATAAAAGAAACCCTGAAAAAAGGAACAGTGTCAAAGACTGTGCTGCATTAGGTTTCGACTTGTCTTCTTATGTAGGTGCAGCCCATGAGTCACACCTGGAAAGAACAATAGCTTGTTTGTTTGACAGCAACAGAGGGTTTAGACAGGAAGATGAATTGGATTCAGTCCTGCACGAGAAGTGTTATCATAACCAGCAATTCAGAAATTCACGGTCTGTCTCCCTGTTGACACGCTGCATTTCTGAGTGCTAGCACAGAGAACCATAGACCTGTACCCGGAAAACTAACTCAAGCTTTGAATAAAGTAGAATCTAAAATACATTTATATTTGATACTGTGGATACTACTTTATTAAGCATTTCTTCTAAGACTGCCTAAGCTACTGTTAGCCACAATGAGCTAATGTTTCTGTTATGCTAGCTAGCACAGAGAAATATTCACCTATACATGGAAAACTAACTCCAGTTGTGAATAAATATTACTTTAAGTTTCCTCAATACAACATACAGTAAAGTAAATGCTAACATTAGCTACCGTTAGCCACCATGAGCTACTGTATAGTTTGCATTGTTAGAGCTCCACATGTTTCTGTTGTGCTAGCTAGCTCAGATACATTTGAACTTACAAATGGAAAACCAACTCAAGCTTGGAATCAATACAGTCAGTGTATTGTAATATCCTTGCAGGGGTTTTACTCTTCACAAATGTTTAGTCAATTCAGTACCAGATACAGTACACGTTAAGTAACACACAGCCTGAATACTCATAGAGTTCCCTTAACCCGGACAGCCTGTTAGTTAAATGAGGTTTATTGTGCACCTCCAAGGGTCCTTTATGGGTGGTGGTGGTGCAGAAAAACAGCAGTCCTATATTTGCTGACGGTTTGAATGGACAGATCCTGTTGAAAATTAACCAACCAGCCTCTTGCAGGTGCACATCTGACCTACTTTTAGAGCCAATCTTATCTCCAAGACAGCAATCAGATAGAGTGTTGTGCTCATGCATTATAATGTTGTTATTTCAAAAGCCTGTGGGAATAAGGTCCAGGACTTTGAGGTAAATGTTGCGCTGCGTATCTGTGGATCTGTAGCCTGAGAATAACTACTTTTTTCTGCTTCTGGAGAAATTGCTGACTAGCAGAGTTTCTGTGAAAAGCAACAGTGTAAACCGAGTTAGCTGGGTGTTTTTGTTTCAAGGCCACTTCAGTCAAGAAATACAGAATATATACAAAATAAACAGTAGCTAGAGCTCTACAGCTGGCTATGCAGTCTGGGTTGTTGAAAAGACCTTTTTCACTCCTCATACACAGAGGTAACTCAAAATGACGATTCAGTTCAAAACCAAATGAATTTTAACCCCATGTCTATTTGCTTCTACAGATGCACAGCGAGATGGTGCATGCAAGTCGTGACGGCCCTCACCCTATGAGACAGCCGCCCATGGGCCCCCCACCACACCACCCCATACAGGGAGCACTTCCCCCGACCCCCCACTCCATGCCCCCATCCCCCTCCAGAATCCCCTTCGGCCCGCGGCAGGGCCCCATACCTGGAAACGGCACCATCCCGAGAGAACGTATTCCTAATGCCAACCCTCAGGCCCGCTCCATCTCCCCCTGCCCCAGCGCCATCCTAGAGAGACGGGATGTCAAACCGGATGAGGACAGGGGGGGTAAGAGCCACAGTCTGTCCAGGGGGAATGAGGGGTTGTACGCGGATCCATACTTGCTGCAAGATGGAAGGATGTCCATGGCTCACGGACCGCACCCCAGTCCCGGCGATGTTCCAGATCACGGCATGGGGGGATTCCACCGAGCCTCCATCCGCTCCACAGGCTCTTACAGCGGGCCCAGCCCCACAGACAGTATGGACCACCCCTCCCTGTACAGGCAGAAGTCCAGAAACAGCCAGCTGCCGACCCTGGGCTCCAAGACTCCTCCACCTTCCCCTCACCGGATGGCTGAGGTACGGCTGATTGACATCCATGGCGGGCATCCTCACGGCATGCCACCTCATGGCCCGCCTCCTCATGGGATGCCTCCTCATGGGATGCCTCCTCATGGGATGCCTCCTCATGGGATGGCTCTTCACGGCATGCCACCTCATGGGATGCCTCCTCATGGGATGCCTCCTCATGGTGTTCCTCCTCATGGCGTTCCTCCTCATGGCGTTCCTCCTCATGGCGTTCCCATGGAGAGAAGCTCACCTGTGCGCCAGTCCTTCAGGAAGGAGGAAGTCGGAGGAACCAAGCCTCGAAACATGGGATCCCCTGTGGTGTCTGATATCCAGGGCCACCTCCAGGGGCCCATCCCACCTGCAAATGAGCACCACACACGGTAAGGGGACCAGTGGGATGTTTAAATATAATATTATTTAGACGTTGCATGGGAACATGGACTAACTCTGCATCCCAGATTCACCCTAACAACGAGCTGCTGATTTTTAATCCCTGGCTCTGACTGTTCCATCATCCATGACTATAACCCAGCCTGTCACAGTCCAGGTTCTGCAGACATGATCATGCATCAGTTCGGTTTGTGTGTATAACCTGCTTATCTGACCCTTGGTTCCAGTCTCTGTTCAAACTTCGGAGCCCACAGTGTTGGTTATTACAGAATAGACCCACTGTAACCGTATAGCATCTGGAGACCCCATTAATCCGCTGTATATTATTCTGTTTCCGTGGCTATTGTTCTAACAACAAACCCATTGCAGACGTTTTTGGTACCTGGGTTTAGGATTATCCAGTCCAACCGAGAGCACACAAACACAGAGAGACGGATCGTTGCCACTTAGAAAGACCAACGGGTTATTTGCTTACCCAGGAAAACCAAAGCAAATATTGACCAGGGTAGAATAAGTATTTGAAACGACCCAATCAGTCAAACCTGGACCACCTGGGCAGCCCGATGGGAGGAGAAAGTGTTGGAGTTTGAGTGGGAAAGTACTGTACTTACCTTTCTAAATAAACATGTGGAGTATGCTGTATGACGCTGATAGTTGCAGACCTTTTGTCCGACTATTGTCTCCAGCTAAAACCACCCTCTGTCCTCAGCTGACCGCCAGTCCTTCCTCAAGATAAACGATCTGAAAACAACCTAGGCTCACCAAGCAATCTGGTCCCCTCTTCATCCCTCTGGTGTTTGGCTGTCTTCAGGCAGTGTATTTATCCAATTGTCCTCTCATTGTCTTCTGAGCGGCCGTGACAAACACTTGTTTTATTTAAAAAACCAAAACGTCTCAACCTCAGGGTTCTTCTCTCATCTCAAGCCGTCCATCGTGGGTTTTTTTCTTCCATTTGGACTCAAGCGTTTTCTGATTGCGGAGAGAAAGCGTGCTTCATTGTTGTGATTCAGAAACTATTTACCTGACCACAGTCGATATTTACTCAGGGCATAATTGCAAATCAATTCCACTTTGTTATCCCTCAAAATAACAAACACATGACATTTAATTGATTTAGCTGTCCCTCCATTTCCATTCTGCAGCTGTGACATCCAATAGGTCCTCAGTGATAAAAGTAGAATTTTCTGATGTTTCTGCAGAGTGCGAATGAAGGCTATGGAGCAACAGATTGCCAGCTTGACTGGTCTTGTTCAGCATGCACTTTTAAAGGAGCCAAACACTAGTGGCAGCAAGGAGCTACTAAGGTAAGCAACCACAGCTTAGGAACGAGCTGAGCATCAGGAGAAAACAGCGGGAAAGTATTCCCTCTATAACAGCAACCTCTGGTTAAATAGGTGAAGAGGAACTAGGTGTTAGTGGGATAAATGGCCACTGTGTTTGGGTTATCTGGCTGCCTTTCAACCTTTTGCATTCTCTCTGTAGAGAGGTGTTAATGTCTGCCTGTTTTTGATGCACTGAAGAAGCTCGTTTAACATCATTTTAACCTCTCTGGTTTGTCTTTCCCATCATTCTTTGTTGTAGTGTGTTTGTCCGTACTAATACAAACCTATAAACCTCCAAACACTGTTTTATTTTGTGCAACCAATATCCTGCTCTTATAAATGTTTCTCCCGGCTGCAGTGAGAGACCTCCGAAGACTTCATCTCCAGCCCACAGCGCACACAGCTCAGGTTAGCATCTTTATAACTATTTAAATACTGTTATTCTCCTAAGCGCCACTATGTCCCGTGCAGACAAGCCCACACACCGGTGTCAATCAACAGTCTGCAACGAGCAGCGAAAACAGAGCTGAGTTTCGTTTCTTTTCATTGCAATCCTTTCCCCCGTACACCCGGTTTAATAGAGCAGAGCTAACCCAAGCTCCTTAAAGCGCTACTTAAAACAAGACTCCTCAATCCTGCCGGGATCTGTGCTCTGTGGCCAGATCAACGCTTGATTAAAAAAAGACCTGCAACCTCCCCAGGAGCGGAGCGAACACACAACATTATTCACAGAGCTAATCTCTCTCCTCGTGACACGCTTAATGTGTAGCTTTCTCAGGGATTTACTTGTCATGTTGTGCTTGGCGCAATCTCCAAAACATCATAACGGCTACAGTGAGGGCTTTGATTCCTCCTGACAGCAAACATGAGAGGCACTCCCCCCCCCCCCCCGATGCTTCTTCTTCTCCACACAGCCTGCTCCACTTTTGACGGACATCATGTCCCTGAACACTAGTGTACTTTTCAACCTGTCCTTCAGGTCTGGGCAGCTGTCAGGTTTTTTGTAAGGAATATGTTGTAGAAAGAGTTGTGGGATTACAAAGACAAGATTGTTCTTCTGCTACACCAACAGAGGAGTCAGGGGAGTGCTCTCCGAACATGCCCTGACCTTTTCTGAAACTCACTTTACTTTCTTTAATGGACTTTATGTTTCTAAAGTCAAAGGATTGGTTCTCTCAAATTACAAAACAAATATTGTGTCGCTCCTTGTGTTACCAAGCCAAGCACGTAGTATTGGTTCCAGTCTCCCACACTGGATGACTTTTCATTTGTGGCTCTCACATTGATGGCTACCTTCCTACCTTTTAATGTTGTAGTCTTCAAATGAGCACACTTAAAGGGGCCCTATAATGCTTTGTGGCATTCCTTGTCTTTTAGATTGTTCTATAGGTTTGTGTGCATGTAAATGGTCTGCAAAGGAGAGAGAGAATAAAGAAAAATGAGAAAAACAAAGACCTTTTTGAATGTTAAAGCATTGAAACGTCACAGTAGCGGCACAAACCACAAATATAACCCTGTAAACGCACTCTTTGAATCAAATTTGTTCGTTTAGGGATGCTCACCGAAAAGCACAAATATCGCTCGCTTGGTTTCCATGGTTTTTACCTCTTCTCCGTCTCTAGTGAAATGCAGAAACATCTGATGACATTTCAGAGGTGCAGCTAATATATATGTGAGCAGGAAAGGGAAACACAGCCACAGAGAGTTCAGGCGATCATTACTGAACATTAGGATTACTCAGAGCCGGGTGTTGCCGGGGAGAATGTGTTTGCAGACATGTACCATCTAACCAGTAATTTGTCAAGTGAAGTCAGACAGAGCGAGGGTTTGGAGAGAACTCTACTTCCCTTCAGGGAAGACATGTTGTACTATTATGTGCCTTATTCAGTTAACATTTCCCAAGTTAAAAGCTCTTTTTTTGTCCCCCATGCAGGTGGCTCCCCTGTCTTGGCTCCTAAGAGTGGAGCAGCTCCTTCAAACAGGAGCCCAGTTCCTCTCAAAGTCAATCTCCTGCAGTTCAGGAAGAATGTGTCCGACCTCAGGATGCAACTGCATCAGATGAGGCAGCAACAGGCAAGGCCTCTTCCTGCTTTTAAATCATTTCCAAGTGTGTTAGCATCAGGTTTGGGGGTAAAGGACTGCAGGATTACCTCAAAAGCTACCTCACAGAACTCCCTTCCAGGTCTTTCTAACCTCTCTTTCCCGCTGTTTGCACCCCCTCAGCTCCAGAACCAGGAGGCACTTCGGGTCCAGCTGAGGCGTGCCGAGCAGGAGATCAGCGTCAAACTTGCCGAGGCCATGCGGGGTCTGGAGGATCCTGTGCAGAGGCAGAGAGCCCTGGTGGAAGAGGACCGGCACAAGTACCTGGGTCTGGAGGAGCGGGTCCTCTCACAACTCGGGTAAGTTAGCTGTGTTTCATAAAGATAAACATGGTTGTTTGCATGCATTACTGAATGCTTATTGTTAGAGATTATTTAGTAAACATCAGCGTCAAGTTGTTCAGTTCGGAAATCCCCAAAAGGCTTCATTTGAGCAGCTTACCTGTGCCTCTCTTTGACAACGCCCTGAATTACAACAACATGTTTATACAGGCGAGTCTCTACCCTGCTCTTACTTTAATCCACCCGCCTCACGTGGCCGACAGGGCGCAGCAATTTCATTTATTTTTATTTGGATCTTTACATGCAAGGTCAAACAGTGTTGTGTTGCTACACTGCGGTGAACATATACTCCAATAAACACTCTTGAATTCTGAGGAATGAACAGGCGGAAGTCGTGGATTAAACTCTCGATTACCCTTGGTATTCAGCCAGCTGTGAGTCAGCAGAATACGGCTGCTGGCACTCTGAAAAAGGCTCGGTGATTAGGGGTTTAAAACCAGTGGGAGGAGGTGGTGTGAGAAACCACTGCGCTCTCAAGAGGAGGAGGTATCAATCATGACCTATAGGGTCTGTTTGTTACTGTACCTTAAATAATGAAACTGCTACTACTTGCATGAGTTTGCTTATAATCCAAGGACAGAAATACCTGCAGGAGAAGAAACAAAATAGGATGGTTTATCATTTATATGGTCCCTTCAGTGTTTACCTCCTGTCTTCTGCTGTTCCCTTTAGTGTTTACTTCCTGTCTTCTGCTGTTCCCTTTAGTGTTTACTTCCTGTCAGTCTTCTTCTGCTGTTCCCTTCAGTGTTTACTTCCTGTCTGTCTTCTTTCCTGTTCCTTTTAGTGTTTACTTCCTGTCTTCTGCTGTTCCCTTTAGTGTTTACTTCCTGTCTTCTGCTGTTCCCTTTAGTGTTTACCTTCCTGTCTTCTGCTGTTCCCTTCAGTGTTTACTTCCTGTCAGTCTTCTTCTCCTGTTCCCTTTAGTGTTTACTTCCTGTCTGTCTTCTTCTGCTGTTTAATTTAACCTAAATTAACCAGGCTTTTTTCTGCACATTGATATGACTGCACATAGTCCCTTGATCTTCCTTAGCAAAGTAAAAACCTCCGGAATGTTGAAATTGTCCAATCAGAATCGAGTATGAACTTAGCTGTGTAATACTGAATATTTGTGAGTGTTATCTTGAAATGCTGACACACAGATACAGTATGCAGACATTCTGTACCTGTTTTGGACGGCAGAAGGTTTGATCCTTTTGTCCTCATCTGGAATTTCCCATCATCACTTTTATCACCAACAAGCCCTGGCATAGCAGGGCATTTAAAAAGTATTACTTTTCCCACTCCTTTCAGGAGGAGTTGTATAAAAGAGGGTTTCTCATTGGTTCACAATGAAACGCCATTCATGCAATCCAACACAATGTTATCATTCAGCACATTTCCCTGAGGAATCGCCAGTGTGGAAATAAGACAGCATTCAGTGGGTAAACATTTGCGGTTGTGTGATTACAGCCAATCTAGACTAAGCAAGAAAGCTCCTGATGGAAATGCTTAATGTCCGTGGTAATCCTTGTACATATTTGCCATAGTTTTTAATGAATCATATCCCAAAGTCTAATCTCACCTTTGTCCCATCAGTATCACCACATGACCTTTCAGATAAATGATGGTCTCCTGCCCCTGGTGTTTGTAAAGAGTCAATATAAAGTTAGAAGTCTTGTGACAAATCATTCCCAAGTAGATGCATGTCCAAAATCTACCTCTGGGTATAAATAAAGTAACTTGAACTTGAACTTGAACTTGATGTCCGTACCAGTGGAATTAAATATCTACTTTACAACATTCAATGAGGATTTTCCTTCTGCAGCCGCTGTTCCTGCTTCTGAAGAGACCATTTTCTATTCCCTGACCAATTACTGTATGTTTCATGCTCTATAATTGTCCTTTCCGTGCTGTGTTACCCCCTGCAGAGATCTGGAGCAGTACGTGGGCTCTCTGCAGAAGGACTCTGCCGCGGCACAAAGAGTTGTGACCCTGAAGGACGTGGAGGAGGGAGCAATAACTCTGAGGAAGGTGGGGGAGTCCCTGGCAGGGCTCAAAGGTAAGCCAATAAATAATAAGCACACAACTGGGTGACATAGAGGAAAGTTTTAATATTTTTGGGGCTATATCAACATCAAAATACAGTATAATGGATGTTAAATGTATTCAAAGATGCAGTAAAATAGTCAAACTGACTTCTGTTGATCCCATTAGACCAAATGTTGACATGTTTGTATGAAAACAAGGAGTTTAATGACCTATTTTGCTAGTTTTTAATTGTAGATAGCCCCCTGAATTTGTCAAGGCAGGAACAGAGTAAGAGAACGCATTCATTTATTAGGAACAATTAATCAGAAACATAGGAATATTAATCAATTATGTGCAAAACCTACCGTAAAAGTGTATTTTCTTTACAGTTAGTCATGTAAAATTACCCATATACGTAGACGAGGTTTCTCTGTGTGTTTCCTCAGGAGAGTTTCCAGCCCTGCAGACCAGAATGCGCTCCGTGCTCAGGGTGGAAGTGGAGGCGGTGAAGTTCCTGAAAGAGGAGCCTCACAAGCTGGACAGCATGCTGAAGAGAGTCAAGAGCCTGACGGACACACTCAGCGGTCTGAGGAGGTATGTGGAGAGGAAGCAGGGATCAGAGAAAGAGGTGCAGAGAGTCAGAGGGGGATTGAAAAGCTGCTCACTATTTGATTATACTGCCTTCATCCCATCAAAGGGTCAGAGTGTGGCTTCACTGAACCGATAACAGAATTAGTTCTGGGGACACTGCAGCGCTTCATTTCCATTTTAATATGACACAGAAACCAGTTCACTCTCTCACTCTGCCTCCATGGCTTTGACCTGAAACAGTCACCGCAGCATAAGGAATTACACCGTAGTCTTTGGAAGTGTTTCTACCCCATCATGTCAGAAAATACTTGAGCTTTTTGAACTTCAAAGCATGGAGACATGTCCCAGTAGAGACGCTACATACTGATACGACTAACGGATCCTCTTAAATCTTTTGCATGATGCTCTGTTTCCCTCCTCTGTGCAGATGTGCTTCTGGGGGCACTCAAAAAGGACCTGATTCCCCCTGCTAACGTCCCTGTGGAGAACAGCCCTTCAGTACCTGCAGAGGCCCCTCCGGAGCCCCAGAGCTCCACCATCAAATCCGAGGTGATGCCTTCCTCCCCTGTGATCATCCATCATGTGCAGAGCTCCCCGGTGCTGATCCAGCAGTCCCAGCAGTCTGCCGCCTTGACGGTTCAGCCCAGTCCTCCACTCAGCCCCAGCCCCTCACACACCCCGAGTCCCAACCCGGGCAAGAGCCAGGGCCGGGAGTCTCCCAAGGGGGCCGCCTCGGATCCACCGAGTCCTGCCCGTCTTAAGAAGACACAGGGGACCCCGGTGAATAACGGAAACGGCCCTGCCAGCCCGGGACTCGTCATAGAGGAGCTGCAGAACAGCCAGGGCAAGAACAAGACCAGAGCCATGTCCATAGAGGTACTTTAAACACCTTATGGTTGTCATTGGGTCTTTATTTATTTACTCCCAACATTTTAAAGCTGTCATTCTTATATATTACCCTCCAGGCAGCAGAGAAGGAGTGGGAGGAGCGGAGGCAGAACATGGGTCACTATGATGGGAAAGAGTTTGAGAAGATCCTCCTGGAGGCGCAGGCCAACATGATGAAGGGCATTCCCAGTCTGGAGGTGGAGGAGAACCCAGCTCTGCCCCCCACTGCCGCTGCAGAACCGGCAGACACCCCCAACCCTGTGGAGTCACCAACAGGTACCGATATATTCAAGATAATGGACATTGCCTCTCACATTTTGAAGTATCTCCTTTTATCCTGTTGTATAATCGCATCTCATTTTGTCTGACAGAAGAGCCTCAGTCCGACAAACCGGAGAAGAAGGCTCCTGAGAAATTCCCGAAGCCTGTGATGGAGAAACCAGCCAAACCTGCACTGGAGAGACCCCCCAAGACCGCTGCAAAGCCAGCATCTCCGGACTCTTTTACAAAGCAGGGGTGTGAGAAGACCAGCAAGTCCCCACCACCACCTCCTCCCCCGAGGAAGACCTTCTCCACCAGCTCCAGCTCAGGCATGACCACCACTCGCTCCGGAGAGGTGGTCTTCACCAGCAGGAAGGATTCCGTCTCCGCACAGGTCAGTAACGCGGGGAAGCGGCTAACGTGACTGGTTGGAAAAGTACCAATAAAATAATCTCAATTTCCAACAGGAGGAGGAAGAGGACACTCCACCTCCCAGCCCCCAACCCATACCCAACAAGGTTCCTCCAGAGACGAAGCCGAAGCCGGCTACTCCGCCCCCCATCACTGTTCCTGCTCCCAGAGAAGAGGAGGACGAAGGGGACAAAATCATGGCTGAACTTCAGGTATATTTACACGCGACTTTCCACACACACAAACACACACACACACACACACAGGAAGAATCAAAAGGTCTCTGTGTGATTTCTGCCCCGCGGGAGTGGGTCTGTCATTTCTTCCCACGGTGCTTCTCGGGAGATACCCTTCCCTTCCTCAAAGTTCCCATCTCCCCTTCACTTCTCTCCACTCTTCAGGTGTTCCAGAAGTGCACAGTTAAGGAGGTAGGGGTGAAAAATGTGGTAGAACCCCCCCCTCGAATTGATCCGCAAATCAGAGAGCTGAGGCCCTTATTGCCTCTCAAAGAGAAAAAGGTAAAATACCTGTCGCCGCGCAGCCACCCGCCTAACTGCCTGCCTCTGCCCACTGTCTGACACTCGATGGCTGCCTTAACCCTTCCAACAAACTTCTGCACCCTTGCTTTGGCTCAAGAGAATCCTGTAACAGCTTCCTCCAAAAACAAACACTTCCTTTCCTTGCTGCCTCCGTTTCCTTCCCTCTTTTGATTCTGCTGGACGTCTCGGCTTGAATATATTTCAGGATTAAGTCTGCATAAAAAAAGAAGCCTCTAAACAAGTGTCTTTTGTGTGTGTTGCCACTGATTTGATTATCAATAAAAGGACCACGGCACTGTGTTCTGCAGGCAAACCAATCGTCTTGTGTCTTTCTTTAATTACCTGCCTCATGCAAACAGCTGATTGGTAATTGAGAGAAACTTTAAAGCTCACGTTGCAGACACATGCTGTTTTTGCAGACTTGGTTCACTAGAGGTCAGTCCGGCCACTTTGCATGCTCCTCTCCCCCACTTATACCTTTTCTCCCCAGGGATTACTCTTCTGTTTCTCCTTGTCTTTGCACAACTTCACTTCAGTGTGCTTTCCTGGCTTTACACCACCTGTATATAACCAGCACATTTGCCCAGTACCTTCCCCTAATGGACCGTAGCACAACCCTATATTTTGTTCACTTATTGGGTGATTTTTTGCACATTTAAAGTGATTTATTTATTCAATTGATGCACATTCAAGATAGAACATGTGCTCTAAGTGTAAGTATAACCTCCGAAGTATGTGAGTAAATGTTAAAGTTCTAGTGATAAATAATCAAACGGGACATATTGCACATGTTGCATAGCTTATTTAACTTAAGTGTAAGCAGTGTGAGATGTCACACATTTCCTGTGAGTGTATACAGATTCACTAGATGACGGTAAAAAAGAAGTTTCTTAGAAAATAATAAAAGAGATCTTGAAATGATCGATAGTGAAAGAGCAAAAAAGGCAGGGTTTAGCCTTCAGGAATAAGCTTACGTGGCCGTTGTTAAATGAATCGGCTTATACTCTTAGCTGTGTTGCATTTTGAAATACATGCATTTAATACCAGGACATTTTTGCAAGATAAAGCCCAGTGCAGTGCCGATTTAACACTTAACCCTTAGCAACCCTACACACAAGTTGCACAGTAATATAACTCCCTCACACACTGTCCTAGCAGAGCTCAGAATCCACACGGGAGGACAAAGATCCCGACACAGATGAAAATGGGAACACCACTGTCCGCCCGAGCCAAGGGGTAGGTATCCCTTTGTGTTAACAACATTTAATTCATCTTTATGTTCGATATTAAACAGCTACTCGTTCATTTTCCAGGTCATTTACTATGTGACCGGCCAGATTCCCAAAGAGCATCCAACGCTGTCCGGAACGGAGGAAATCCACGACCACCGGGAGCCTCCATCACAGGTGTCATATGTCAATGTTAACGACAATTCTCCAAGCCACCAGCAGCAGCAGCAGCTACCATCTTCACCGCCCAAATCGCCTGTAACTCCTCCTCCGATATCCCCCAAACCTGTGGGGCTGAAAGCATTCAAACTTCCAAGGAAGCAAATGAAACGCTCCGAGTCCTTAAAGAGCAGCGCAGAAATGCAGAAGGGGAAAATCCTCAACAAAATCAACACTGAGAAGAAAAGTAAATCCATCCAGCAGCATGTCTCTTCCAGTAAGAGTATCATACCTGAGCCAGTGGCCACCACAACATTCAGAACCCTTAAAGAGGCGCCTAAAAGTTCTCTAAAAAAGGCTCAGAACTGCTTGGATTTCAACGAGGAGGCCAGTCTGAGCCCTGACTTACCTGGAGAAGAGGCTCCTCCTCCCCCTGAAAACATGGCATTCATGATCACCAACACCAAGGTGCAGGCCCTGTCCTGTGGCGAGTACCAGGACCTGGTCAACGCCAAGAAAGGAAGCGTGCAGACTGTGACTGTAGGTAGCGCCACCAACCAAGGGAACGCCTCAATGGATCCCAATTTCCTTCAGGATAAAGGCTACAACAAGAAGCCCGTCATCATAATTTTTGACGAGCCCATCGACATCCGTTCGGCGTACAAACGCCTGTCCACCATCTTCGAAGGTGAGGAGGAGCTGGACAGGATGCTGGCGGCCGAGTGCATTGAGGAGGAGAGCGAGGAGTCGGACTCGGAGAAGGGTAGCGGGCGGCAGGCTAAAGCAGGAGGGAGCGAGGTGGTGGACGGCAAAGACGTTGGCGCTTCACAGGTCAACGCTGAACACGTTAGCTTATCGTCCTCGTCTTCCTCCATCTCAGAGTCAAATGGCGACGCCAAGACGGACGGTAAGAAGAAGTTCAAGTTTAAGTTCCCTAAGAAGCAGCTGGCGGCATTCACCCAGGCAATCCGCACCGGCACCAAGCCCGGCAAGAAGACCCTACAGGTGGTGGTGTACGAAGACGAGGAGGAATCGGACGGCACCATCAAGCAGCACAAGGAAGCCAAGAGATTTGAGATCACACGCTCCAAATCCCTGGCGGAAACTCCCAAGGCGATGGTGCTAAAGAGGCAGAACTCGGACTCGCTCTACAGGACGGACGAGATCCGAAAGAACACCTACAAGACGATGGACAGCCTGGAGCAGACCATCAAGCAGCTGGAGAACACCATCAGCGAGATGGGGCCGTGCTCCCCCGGGGAGTCGAGCTTCACAGAGGAAGCTAAGACGGGGAATGGGAAAAGCTCGGAAGGAGCGGGGCTGAAGAGGTCTTCCTCTCTGCCCACCTCCAGAGGGTCCGGCCCTAAGGTACCCAGCAAAAGCATCCTGGTGAAGAAGACTAAACCCCAGCTCCTCCCTCGCCCTGTAGTCGTCCCTACTACCAGCACCACCACTGCCCCCAGTGCCCCCAGCACCGTGCAACAGGTCTCTCTCTAGCTCTTATTGGGAGGCTTTGGGTCCTTCTTCTTACCTTCACTTAACCCCAGAAATCACACAAATCATTAATCCACTTCACAGGAAAAACCGGAAAATGTCCCCCGCGGCTTTTCCCCCGCTCTGTGAAATCATGGTGGCATTTTTGTTGGGTTCCTGGCTTCTCCTCCCGCTGAACCTGTGTGGGTTTCAGCGTCATCACAACCCCTCTCATGATGATTCAGCTCTGATGTTTCTGCATGAACTCCTGTGTATTGAGGGTCCTGGGTGCATGGTCTTTCTCTGGTGTAAATCTGTTGAGGTGTTACCTGTCAGTGCCTTGATTTTTCTTACTTCCTGTGTCTTTCTTTTGTTTTATTTCTTGTTTTTTGTTTTTCCGTTTGGATCCCCTTGCAGAACACCAGTGTCGCGTCCCCTACTAGTCGGATGCCCGTCCCTTTGTCTGCGAAGTCCAGGCAGTCGCCGGGTACTACTGACAAAGCAGGAAAACAGCAAAAACTGCAGGACGCTCAGAGGCAGTTCCGACAGGTAGTTTTACTGTAGGGCCTTAGGGGAATCAAACATGTAGGGATGGAAAATATGAGGCATGTATAATTAGAGGAAGACTACCAAAGCTGTAGAAAAAATAACGCCACGAACAAACTGTGGATCTGCTAATGTTTCTCTCGCTCTGACAAGAAGGCATGTTTGACTCTTGACTGTTACCCCATAACATCCCTGTACTGTATGCTTCTGCATGTCCACACTGCTCATGGTTTTCACTGTGTTGGTGACTTTTAAAAAAAATGGCACAGAAAAGTGGACGCTGTCATCATCACATCTCCAGTTCCCATCACAGCTGAGCTCCTAAAACAGTGTTGCCAAATATCCCAGGATGCTTTTTGGCTCTGAAAAACAAACCTAACAGACTCTTAAGCTATGCTCCTTCTCACAACGCACCTTTTTTTTTGCTCAAACCTCAACACCACTGCACCGCTTCCTAACCTCACGGTGATATATTTCCTCTCCCTCGAGACCACGCCACCACTGACCACCTTGCACCTTCAGCGGAGGCCACGTCTCCCCTGTCTGCTCCCTCTAACCCTCTCCAGCCTTCCTATGCACCCCCCCACAGCCTCTTTTACGAGGCCTAACTCTAACAAAGACCCTTCCTGTCTGCCATCGCACAGTCTAACTCCTGCAGTGTCTTCAAGTTCAATGTGTCTTCATATGAAACCGTAGATGTCTCTTAGTGTCAGTAATATTCATGTGTGTAGCATTAGCGTGTTTTTTTTTAACATCGTCTTGCCTTTTACATGTATGATTTGACCCAGAGTTCTTTTTTTGACAACCAGTCTCTGTTTTGGCATCTCTGTTTGCAGGCTAACGGAAGTGCTAAAAGAGTGGGAGGGGATCATAAAACTACTTCCCCTACTGTTCCCACCTCTAAAATCCCCGCTTTTTATCCTAGCTCTACTAAAGGCAGCCCCCAGTCTGCACCAAACTCAGATGCTACTAATCCTATTAACCCTTCCTCTGCGACAAAACCCTCCATCCTGTCCTCTCCTCTTCCTCGCTCCGGTTCCCAACCCTCCTCCCACATCCCCTCCCTGTCTAACGGATCCCTCAAACTCCCCTCGCAGCACCCAGGTAAAACTCTTTCGTTCTCCTCGCAGAATGGTCGAGTGCACTCCTCCTCTTCCTCTTCATTCTCCTCCTCCTCCTCATCATCCTCCTCCCCCTCCCCTCTGTCGCCCACACCTTTGGGCCCGGTGGGAAAGAGCATCCGTACCATACACACTCCCAGCTTCACCAGCTACAGGGCCCACAACGGCAGCAGCAGCAACGGCAAATCCTGCATCCCAACGTCCGCCGCCGCCCCTAAGGACGCTTCCTAAGCCCCGTTACATCGCCCAGTGGTCTGATTACACCCCCGGTGGTCTGATTACACCCCCAGTGGTCGGGTTGCAGCTCAAACAGTTCTGTTGTGGACTTGGAAATGTTGAGGACCCCCAGATTTTATCATATAAATGTATAGTAGGGGTCTCCAGCACATAGACAATGCAGGATGCTAACTTGCATATGTTGCGCAATTTGCACAAACACAAGTTGCATTAGTTAGCATTATAGCTTATATTGACTAGTTAAATATTGAAATTGCTTAGCCAATTTGGACTTTTGGGGGTTATTGAGCATGCCTTTCAGTCCCTTTCTGACATTTTCAGGATCAACAGTGGCACCTTTAACCAGAAAATGGCCAAATGTGTACTCTCGGTGGGCTGATTTTGATTAATTTTGGGTCAATTTGGAAGATTAAGTAGACTCTGGATCATTAGGATTGGACATATTGCTTATCTATTTGGTCCACAGTAGAGGTAATCATTTCCATCTTGCTCTCTCTATGTCCAATGGTTGCAACACTAGTCATAATTAATGCTAATTAACGCAATTGCCCATCATATGCAAGTTAGCATCCAGCAGTTTCTATGTTCTGGAGACCTGTACTATCCATTTCTTGTCCAAAACCTTTGGGTCCTCATCATTTCAGGGATCACAGTGCTGGCAACTAAACCACATGTGGCTTTATCCGGTAGAGCCAGTCATGTTTTGATTTATGCATAGTCATGGTTTGCTGTTTTTGAACATTGGTGTATAAAAGTATTAAGTGATGCACTCCCCACTTCCTGTTTTATTTGACACTGGCATTCTCGCACCAATCTCCTTTAAAATCTCCAGTTTTTACTGTTGAAGAAGACTATTTTATAACTAAAAAAATGTCCCCACTTAGTGGAGAGGAAGTGGAAGACTTTAATGGTGGTTAAAAAAAATCTATTTTTCTTGCTGTAGCTTTGAATAGGGAATCTAGAGTGGATGTACAATCACCGTGTAAAAAAGTGTTGTTTTATTTTTCAAAGCAGAGATTGAATAGTATATTTAATCTATATGTTGCCGGACATTAAAACACAGCCCTTGTAAATGCCTTTTTTCTGAGAAGCATTATTAAGTTCTATTTTCTAAGAGTGTTTCCACCCATATGAACTGCCAATTTGTTTTACAGATGGTATCATAAATAAGACAGGTTTTATTTCAGTGTGCCTCTTTGCCAAAGTTGTTGTAAAATGACTCTCTTCAATCCTCCCAGGATTCACTCTCCTGCGTGAGACTTTAAAGACCTCAGCGTTGTTCTGCTGGTCCCGGTTTGTTAAGTTAACATGTCTCGTTGTCTAAATGTACTAACGTGAATCTACCACATGTACATAGAAGCTTCTACTAAGAAAAACAAGTAGTTTTGTTAACATACCAAAGTTTATTTGTATGCATGCCTTTCAAATACTTTAGGAGAGTGGCGTTAAAAGAAGAATTATGTTTGCACAGATAGATTTTGTAAATATCTGGTTTTCTCTCTTTTTTTTGTAAAGCTTTAAATCATATTAAGGAGCAATGTGGTAAAGACAAAAAAACTGTGTTGGAGTAGCAAAATAAAGAACTGCATGCTTGTTATGCACCGAGCGTCAAGGCTTTTATTGGTGTATGTTTCTGGCTTCCTGAGGGGGGGGGGGGGGGGGGGGGGGGGGCGGTGTATGTGTGTGTGTGTGTGTGTATGTGTATGTGTATGTGTATGTGTGTGTGTGTGTGTGTATGTGTGTGTGTGTGTGTGTGTGTGTGTGTGTGTGTGTGTGTGTGCACCACACAACAAAGTTCTCACTTCCACCTTAACTGACTGTTCTGACATAGGTGATTTTGGCACATCGAAGAAGACAGTTGCTGTCCTTCATTCTAGGTAAGAATATGAATATAATATTGATTACATTTACAAAATGCTACGTTAGAGGGCTGTATGATTCAGATTTTAAGGCAAACGGAAACAATAAAGAGCTTTTTGAACATTAAAGCATGTCCCAGTAAAGGAACTAAATACTGATATACATCTAAAATCTACATAAAAGGGCTCCTTTAATTCAAAGCAGAAAGAAAAGTGATCTCCACGCTCACATACACCACTTATGCAGGACAATTAATTGTGAGGAATACATATATTTAATATTCCTGTAATACATTTATATGTTTAAAATATATAACATTAGTATGATCACCTATCGCTGTAACTACTATATCATTAAACATTAATAGCATTAATTGCGCAAAAGGTCAAAAGTAGTGTCTTCTGCACCACTTATTGTACAGTTCCTGATTATAATTGGCCTCATCACACACTGTGTGTTTGATATTTTCTCACATTATGCAAGTCATGTTTCTGTCACACAGAGGTTTTTGGTTTTGATGAAAGGCTGTTTGTGTCTACGCTGCAGCAGGCTGACCCTCTCCACAATGAACATCTCTGAGGATGAGATGCATGTCTTCTTCGGCAGTGACTCCCACCATGACAACATCATATTTTCCTCATTTTACATCCTGATTTTCCTCATCGCTGTGCCTGGGAATGCCTTGGCGCTGTGGGCCTTCTTTCGCCAACACAGCTCATCTCCATCTAAAGTGTACCTGAGGCACCTTTCAGTTGCAGACCTCTCCTACATCCTCATTTTACCCATGCGAATAGTTTACCACCTGTCAGACAGCCGCTGGCCTTTCGGACACGTCCTCTGTCAGCTAGCAGGCTTCCTCTTTTACCTCAACATGTACTGCAGCCTGTACTTGATGAGCTTCATCAGCCTGGACAGATTTCTGGCTGTGGTTCTTCCTATTAAATCTCAGTCCATCCGGAAGGTTGTGTACGCAAAGGTAGCTGTGGGGATTCTTTGGGTGACTGTGATTGTGTCTATGAGTCCCACACTTTTCTCAAAAAAGGATGCGAGGAAAAACTCAACTGACTCATGCAACAAGCTGTACTTAGAGAAGACTTCTCCCACAGCTTTAGTTTCAACCATTTTGGCCTTTGTGATTCCCCTCTCCACCATAGTGGTTTCCTACATACTGATCCTGCTGAAACTGAGAGCAATAAAGCAGCAGGAGGAACGGCCGGTGAAGAGCAAAGCGATAAGAATGATCATCCTGATTGTCACAAACTTCCTGTTTACGTTTGTGCCCTACCATGTGAGCAGGGTGATCTATATTGAAATGCACATGCAAGGTAATCTGACTGCAGCACGCTGGGAGTCACTGGGAAGAGCCAATCGGATCACCTCTGCACTCACCTGTGTTAGTGGTGTCCTGGATCCTGTGATGTACTTCTTCCTGAACCGTGCATACAGGGACGGACTGCTTCAGCTGTTCTGTAAACAAAGAAGATGATCAATAAACAACTAATAAATGTGTGTAACAAAAGAAGTGTGCTCTTTTTTGTGCAATAGAGATTTCTCTTGATTATCTCTCATTAACCTAACGGGGAAAATGTAGCTCATACATGCATGGCCATAAATAAATACGAGTGACACTGTGTCATTTTAACATTACTTTTAGTAAATCATAAGACTTTTTGAGGAAGTTAAAAGAAATGCAGACTGCAACTTCATTAAGCTGTATTTAAATGAAAATACTTCCCTTTACATAGGAACAAGACATACCTCAATACAACTCACAACTATCACCACAGACCTTACAGAACATGTCTGCAGGACAATCTACTGCCCATGAAACAATTACATTTAACACAAGTGTTTAAGTTCTTAAGAATATGACACCAACAACATGTTTTAAAGAACTCCAGCATAATTAATATAACTTGCCATTCTGTCAGCATGGAACACTTTTTTGTGTTTAAATAGTTGTTTTAAAGGAAAATGCATGAAATGTAAAAAACAACATTGAACAATGAACTAATAGCAACAGGTGCATGCAAAAGACAAATCAAAAACATTTCAATATAAAGTGCTGTGGCTTTTTCTATTCATTTAAATCCTTTTGTTCAGTGTTGCACGCATTCTTACTTTTCATAATTTAATGGTTTTAAAACGTGAAGACACGCATTATAGAACACACACACTCACCTCCTGAAACTTGTTCGTGTATATATTATTTATACACAAGAGAATAAGACCATCATTAGCCAAAACGAAATCATTGGGGTTGTGCAAAAAAATAATCTAGGAAAAATATATTTTTAGAGTCCACGAATTAATTCAGTAACGCAAAAAAAAAAGGATCTTAATTTTGAGCTGTTCGAGCACCCGTATTTTCGACTTGTTACCAAGGCAGCCAGGAAGAAGCTGTGAAGGGAGCGGACGGTTAGTGTATTTTTATTTGTTTAACGGAGCTGCAAAGGTCTTCACGGAGTTTTATTTAACGTCATGACGAAACTAGAGTATGCCCAAGTAAACGTGCAGAAGTCTTGACACCAACACATGTCGTGACGGGCGTGTTGAGCAGCTTTTACAGAGATTTTAGCTAGCTAACCAAGTACGTTCACTTGTGTTGGAATTGCTAACTAATTAGCTCCAACTGCATCCATATGGGCGTTAACGTTCAAAAACTAACGGTCGCTTTTAACCGTTGCTACAGTTGGAGAGAATGTTAGCTTGGTGGCTGTAGCTTCACATTGATGAGCTGTTTTGCATTAAAAAATACAGCACGGTGAAGCCAAATAAGGACCTAGATATGTCAACAACAATCCTATTTCACAGCAGTAGTTGATGGAAAACTCTACATTACTTTTCATAGACACAAAATGACTACAAACACACAAAAAGACTACAGAGTGACACTAAAAGACTACAAAGTCACACAAAATGACTACAAAGTAACACACAAAGTCCCGTTAATTAGCTTTAATAGAAGCATTGTACCTTTTGGCTTTAACTGTATAGGGACTAGCTGTTTTGCATTAAAGATGTAGCATGGATAACCCAAACAAGGACCCACAAATGTCACTAACAATCACATTTCACAGGTTGAATAAAACTACCTTTTTCATTGCAAAGGAGCAGCCAGTGGTGGAGAAAGTATACAAATCCTTTACTAAAGTACTAATACTATATAAACTGAGAATAGTACTAAAGCAAAAGTATTTAAGTATGAACAGGAACATATACTACAATTAATAGGAGTAAAAGTAGTTATTCCAGAAAAATACTTCACTTTTGAGAAGCTGAAAATGGAATTTTTCATAACAAAAAAATATTTGAACAATTATCAAAATTGCTGCCATATTTCCATTTGAATTGTAGTGAAGTAGAAGTATGAAGTGGCACAGAAAGGAAATACTCAGCTAAAGTACAAGTACCTCAAATGTGTCAGAAGGTTCACTGCTGCCGCCTTTTTCTATTCTAAAGCTGAGGCTGCCACCATGGGCACCGCATCCTCCCTGGTCAGCCCAGGAGAGGTGATAGAGGACGGATATGGAGGTGAAGGAGGAGAAGCCTGTGAGATCCCGGTGGAGGTGAAGCCCAAAGCCCGGCTCCTCCGAAGCTCCTTCCGCAGAGCGCCTCGGGTGATCGGGGCCAGTTTCAAATCCACCGGTTCTGTGGATCTAGAGTACGCTGCTGAGTATGAAAGACTCCGAAAAGAGTACGAAATCTTCCGTGTGAGCAAGAACAACGAGATCTCATCCATGCAAAAGAAGGAGGCCAAGCTGGACGAGGAGAACAAGAGGCTGAGGGCTGAGCTACAGGTAACATTTTTACTGTAGACTACTGAGATTCAGATACTACCTGGTTTGTGGATTCTTTTAATGCTCTTAATGTGACAACAGGCTCTGCAGAAGACCTACCAGAAGATCCTTAGAGAAAAAGAGAGCGCTCTTGAGGCAAAGTACCAAGCCATGGAGAGGGCTGCCACCTTCGAACACGACAGGGACAAAGTCAAGCGACAGTTTAAGGTAAACCCCACCAGAGTGTTACTGTGGAGCCTTCTCTCTCCATCCTGATTATTTGCAACCCTAACCAATGTGCTGAATGACCACCAGATTTTCCGGGAGACAAAAGAAAAAGAGATTCAGGATCTCCTGCGGGCCAAAAGGGACTTAGAGGCCAAACTGCAACAGCTGCAGGCTCAGGGAATACAGGTCTATGACCTGAATGATTCTGACTCAGATGACAACCAAACCACTGTCACTGGTAAGACCCCGAAAACAATGCTGGCAATTCATCTATAAATCCTTACTACCTTTATTCATTTAGCCACGAATATGCACGACTTATGTCTTGTGTTGTGTGATCAAAGCTGTAAAAGCAGTGCATTATTTACTTGCTGCATGTCTTCAGCTGCAGGGACGCAGTGTGAGTACTGGTCTGGTGGGGTGCTGGGAAGTGAGCCCTCTATGGGCAGCATGATGCAGTTACAACAGACCTTCAGAGGACCTGAATTTGCCCACAGCTTGATAGATGTGGAGGGCCCTTTTGCAAATGTGAGCAGAGGTGAGTCAAATTCAATAGGTCTGTAGAAATAATGGTGGCATTGTGATGTGGTTTGCAGGACATTGTTCTATATTTATGTTGGTGTACTTATAGCCTGAGTATGCACTCACTATTGTTTTGTGTGTTATTCTCACTACTTTTTCTCCTGTGTGTCAGATGACTGGGATGCTGCAGTGGCCAGTCTGCTTCAGGTCTCCCCTCACGTGCCCCAGGCCTTATGGAGTAACACCGTGCGCTGCTACCTCATTTTTACACAGGAGACCAAACCTGAGCTGGATGTCTTTATTAAGGTTTGTAAGATGGGCAATGTATGTCAAAAAACTATAAATATATACTGTTTTCATGGGTTATATTTGGTCTGAATGTCAGAATTTATTTAGCTTTGCCTCCTGTCTTCTTAACAGAAACACTCACCTGTGTTACGGAGGATGTGCGAGGGTCTTGGTCACTTCTACCTGAACGTCTGCTTCCCAGAGGAAAACGCTGCTTCGTACAATGTGGAGCGAAAGCAGGAGATTGAAAGGAGCTCTTTGTGTGTGCTTCTAGTCAAATCTACTGTCACTAGGTACAGTAAGTCCTACGGAATATTTGTTGTACATTGATTATTTTACTTATTTATAAGAAAATGTCTCTTCACATCCTTTCATGTGTGTAGCTCTGTGGTGGAGGATTGTGAGGAGGCTTTTGTGAAGAATCCAGATGGACATCCACTGGTGCTGTACCTTAGGACTGAAGAAGACCACAATCTGACCGGACCCACCAGGCAGCTGCTGGAAAGAGTCAACGCTGCAGACAAGGCTGCTAAAGTCAAGGTTAAAGTGTGGCAAATATTGTATCTCCTAGTATACCTTGCTTTTGAATGTGACATCCTGTCGGTTGCCAAATGCCAAACAGTGCTTGTACTTAAGTGTTTTTTAAATGAACCCTAGGTGGTGGATCATAGTGGTTCTGCAGAGGAAGGGGCTGACCTCATTTATTCTCAGCTGGAAAAAGTCATCAAACAGGTCAGACAGCATCAGTTGTTTTTTAATCAATGTAATTCTGTGATTGATGCTCATGATTCTACCTCTTCTACCCTAATGTAGGAGTTGCTGTGTCTGGAAGTAGCAGATGTTGACTCTAAGGACTCTGGGTTCGAGGAGGGTCGTGAGGAGGACTCAGGAGATGTGCTGTGGGACCTGCATGACGAGCAGGAGCAGATTGAGTCCTACCAGCAGGCCAGCAGCAGCACCTCCTCACAGCTAGGCTTCCAGAAGGTAGGGAAGATCTCTTCCTCTGTTTCTTAATCTTGTCCTGAATTCATTTGTTCTATTCTTTAATGTCCTGTGTTGTCCTCCTCAGTATATAGATCGTCTGAATGACATGATAGCTGCTCCTCCTCCCACCCCTCCTCTGCTGGTGTCAGGTGGTCCGGGATCAGGAAAGTCTCTCCTGCTCTCCAAATGGTGAGAAATTGTTCCTTCAGTCGAGTGTAATGTTTCCCCTGACTGATAAACCCTTCTTGAATCAAGTTATTTTGTATTGAAAGTGTTGTGTATGCTTGTTTTTTGCTCCTCCTCAGGATCGAGCAGCAGCAGAAGCAGTCTCCCAACACCTTGTTCCTTTATCACTTCGTCGGTCGCCCGCTTTCCACCAGCTCAGAGCCGGTGCTCATCATCAAACGCCTCACAGTCAAAGTAAGGGCTCTTTCAAAGGCAATACTTCCAGTAATAACTCTCACTCTTTTTGAATATCTGTCAGATATGTTTCTCTCTGTTGTCACGTAGCTGCTGCAGCACTTCTGGTCCATTTCCGGTCTGTCCATGGAGCCCAGTAAGATCTTAGAGGAGTTTCCCCGCTGGCTTGAGAGACTATCAGCACGCCATCAAGGAAACATCATCATTATCATCGACTCCATTGACCAGATACAGGTACGCTCCAGATGTTTTGTGTACTTTAGTAATAACTCTTCTTACTAATGTTTTTCTCCTTATGTCAGCAAGCAGAGAGACACATGAAGTGGCTCATTGACCCTCTCCCTGTCAATGTCAGAGTGGTGGTGTCTGTGAATGTAGAGACGTGTCCTCAAGCGTGGAGGTTAGAGACACAGCTTCAATTTACTGCATCTTAGTGCAAGGATGTATTATTCTAAATGTACCTGTAGAATTGCTATCTGTATTTCAGTGACTATGTCTGTTTAGGTTGTGGCCCACACTCCACCTGGACCCACTGAGTCCCAGAGAGGTCAGGAGCGTTGTGAATGCAGAGTGCCAGAGCATGGAGCTTAAACTAACCAAGGACCAGGTCAGTTAGCATCCCACCATCTTACTTTTAAGATTCAAAAGATATTTGGAATCCTTTGCTGAGATATGTTATTTGTAAGAATGATTCTCCTAAATGTTGTGTCTTTGTTGCAGGAGAAGAAGCTGGAGAGGCACTGCCGCTCTGCCTCCACCTGCAACGCCTTGTATATCACCCTCCTGGCAAGAATGATCATCAGGTTAGTTTCAGAAAAAATACATGTTATTACCATCCATGCTTCAGAGAACTTGGACAGAGTAAATTCACTTCAAAATGCATTGCCTTATCTCTGAATATGTGGCTTCATGTTAAATCTTATCGATTGGATCATGTGCTTTGTTTTGTTGCTGCCCAGCAGTATCTCAGGTTGCTCTCTGGAGAAGAGCCTGGAGCAGTGTCTGCAGTGTCAGGATACCATGTCTCTCTACCGCCTGGCTCTCAAGATGACGCTGAACTCCCTGAACTCAGACAGAGAGCGACACGTCATGAGAGAGGTGAGCAAATAACCATGAATTAAGCACTGTCTGCAGGTGTGTTTCTGCATCTCACCTCTTAGAGTCGCTGTTTGTTGTGTGCTCATGATGTTAACTCTCCTTTGTTTGCATGAATGTCTTCTCTATTAAACATGTGCTTGTTTTGTGTCTCTCTTCAGATGCTGTGCCTCGTTTGTTCTAGCCACAATGGAGTGAGTGAGTCTGAGGTGTTAGACCTCTTCCCAGAACTGGAGATGCCAGTCCTGTCCTGTCTGCTGTACCGTCTGAACAGGCTCTGCATCGTGACGCTGAGCTGTGGGCTCATCAGGTTTCAACACCTGCAGGTACTTTGGCCAGCAGAAAATCATAGAGTCATTGCAGATACAACATGCATCAGGAGCTATGATATTCCTGGGATGTTGAATAGACAATTTAGAATTATTTTTCTTCCAGGCTTGGGAAGCTGTAAGGTTGGAGTTCCTGGGTGGAGGAAGTAGCTCAGCTGCCTACAGAGAGAAACTCATCCAGTACTTCAGTCAGCAGCTCGGGTACATTAAGAGCAGTCATCGTCTTCTCCTAAAACACAGCTCTACTCCCAGTGCAACTTATGTAAATGTATGTGTTTTTGTGTGTAGCCAGGACCGTGTGACGTGGCGTGTTGCAGACGAGCTGCCCTGGCTGCTCCAACAGCAGGAGGATCGGACCAAACTCCAGCTCAGCCTCCTCAACCTGTTTGTCTCCCAGAACCTCTACAAGAGGTACAAAACATGCACACCCATGTGCTGTTACATACATATCCTACATGCAGTCTTACAGGTGTGTGTTCTCTTTTTCTAGGGGTCATTTCTCCGAGCTGCTGGCCTATTGGCAGTATGTGGGCAAAGACAAGAGCTCCATGGCCACAGAGTACTTTGACTCCCTGAAACAATATGAGAAGAGCTGTGACAGTGAAGACGGCATGACCAAGCTGGCAAACCTGTACGAGACTTTGGGACGTTTCCTCAAAGACCTGGGCCTCCCCAGTCAGGTCAGTGCTGGGTTACATATCTGAAAGAGTATTACCTTTGAAGTAATAAAAGAATACACACTTGTTCTGCTCACCCTGTTTATCAGTTTCATTTCTAACATATCATATCATGTCTGTTTTCTAGGCTGTAGCACCTCTACAAAGGTCCCTGGAGATCAGGGAGACGGCCCTGGACCCGGACCATCCCAGCGTAGCTCGCTCCCTGCACCAGCTGGCCGGGGTTTACGTCCAGTGGAAGAAGTACGGCAACGCTGAGCAGCTGTACAAGCAGGCGCTGGAGATCAGTGAGAATGCCTACGGAGCCGAGCATGCCAGCGTAGCACGAGAGCTGGAGTCCCTCGCCATGCTCTACCAGAAACAGAACAAGTAATGATCTCTTGGCCTTTACACGCGTGATGTTTTTTATTACTGCTGTTTCGTCGTACAGTTTATTGGTTGTTCCTGCCAGCTAATGTGTTAACAACGAGGTTTCATAATGATGTTATGGATTTTATACCACGTGTTTAATGACTTCCACCTGGCTGTTGTACACTCAGGTACGAGCAAGCAGAGAAACTGAGGAAGAGGTCAGTGAAGATCCGTCAGAAGACTGCGCGCCAGAAAGGCCATATGGTGAGCACATTCAAAGATACCTGCACACTGAGTCACTCTCACCTCATCAGTCGTAATGTACATGCCTGTGTGGATCCACCTTTCAGTACGGCTTCACGCTGCTGAGGCGCAGGGCTCTGCAGCTGGAGGAACTGACTCTGGGGAAAGACTCTGCGGACTCTGCAAAGACCCTCAATGAACTGGGTGTTCTGTACTACCTCCAGAACAACCTGGAGTAAGGCACACACGCTTAACCTTCTTTAATCTTGAATGACCTTTAAGAAGTTACAAAGAATTCAAATGCCCTTTCTGTGCATCTCTAACATCCCTCCCTCCGCCCTCTCCAGTGCTGCTAAGCTGTTCCTGACCCGCTCTCTGGAAACCCGTCAGCGCGTCCTCGGCCCGGATCACCCCGACTGCGCTCAGTCCCTCAACAACCTGGCCGCCCTGCACACGGAGAGGCGGGAGTACGAGGCGGCCGAGGACATGTATGAGAGAGCGCTGGACATCCGCAAGAGGGCTTTATCCCCGGACCACCCGTCGCTGGCATACACCCTCAAACACCTGGCCATGCTCTACAAACGCAGAGTGAGACTTCTGTCTGTTGATCAGCTCCTTCTGTGATGGCGGGGGATCTGATTTACGGTGTGTGTGTGTGTGTGTGTGTGTGTGTGCGTGTGCGTGTGTGCGTGTGTGCATGTAGGGGAAGCTGGAGAAGGCTGTGCCGCTGTATGAGCTGTCTCTGGACATCAGGGAAAAGAGTTTTGGGCCCAAACATCCCAGTGTGGCCACAGCACTGGTCAACCTGGCTGTGATCTACTGCCAACTGGTGAGCGTGATTTCTATATAACCTGTATCACATATTTAATGACTGAGAGGAGAATGTAGCTGTGTTTTAGGTCGTTTAGAGGTAAGTTAACTTCACATTTCTTTCTCCTTCACAGAAGAAGCACGGTGACGCCTTGCCTCTTTACGAACGAGCGCTCAAAGTCTATGAGGATAGTTTGGGACGTTCACACCCACGGGTCGGAGAGACCCTGAAGAACCTGGCTGTACTGAGGTACAGAAGTTGAAGCTTCATTTGGCAAATGAGAAGTTTGTCATTCAACATCTGAGACACTTTTTCTGTCTGTATTCCTGCTTCATAGCTACGAAGAGGGCGACTTTGAGAAGGCGGCAGAGCTTTACAAACGTGCGATGGAGATCAAGGAGGCCGAGCCGTCTCTGGTGTGCGGGAACGCCCCTTCCAGACACTCCTCCAGCGGGGACACATTCAGTCTGAGAGGACCTGCCCCCCTCCCACATGCCCCAAGGTGACTGTTCAGCCTCATATTCCCATTGAACAATATAGACTCTAACTACCATAGAATTGGGAACCATCCTGGTTGTTCTCTAGATGAAGGTAAAAGGGATGGTCAGTCTCTGAAGTCTGGCCTATTAATCTGTGAAACCTGTGTATTTACCACAAGTATTTATTATTATTGACAACGTAATCACATCTCTGTTAAATCCGCCCTTTCTAAATTGAACTCGGGTTTACATTTATAGTTATCTTATGCACTTTTATCCTCCTCACAGTGTACCAGCAAAACAGCAGCACAGACTGATTTGCTGTCATGGAAAGCCATGAGGGTTTGGCATATTTTAACTCATAAAACAATGAAGAATAACCCGGAACCTTAGGTGCTTTCCAATGTACACACGATATTATTATATGCACTTTTTAACTAGGCTTGAATATGTAAAGAATCCAGTTAAACAGGGCTTTTCAAATGTCTTTGGAATAGATGAATTATGACCTTTAGCTGATTTGTTCTGACTGAAATACTTCAGAGCTCCTATGTGCACATTGTGAAAAATGTGATTATTTATATGTTAAGACACCATTTAAGTTTACATGACATCATGTTTACCTAGCAGTATTGAGTCCAGTATGTAATCCAAAAAGGGAACCAAAGATAGGCGTCCTAAAATGTGTAGATAGTGCCACTTGTATCAAGGTTAAGTACAATTAAGAAATGGTAGTATGACTGAGTGTACATGAAACCCAAAGGGACAGTGAGTGTGCCGAATCCCTTTTTCTTATTGCCTCAATGTACATGTTTTTATATATTCATGTAGAAATGTAATGTAATTTAAATCTGTACAGAACAACAGAAATCACACAGATTGTATTCCATCTAATAAATACTTTATTGAGACTAAACATGTTTTAATCTGATGCGGCTGATGTTTACTTAAAGCTGAGCCATCCATTCATCAAAACCGTAGAAAATACACATCATGATTCATGTTAATGCACTGCGATAGTATCCCAGGTTCAGGACGTTTAACACTCTCTCCCGTTATGTCAATTACACATTTGACTGTGTCGTGTGAAATGTCATTTGAAGCACTTTCATGCAGTTCCGTTCTTTAGCGGTTAATTAGTTAATTGATTAAAAAAAGGAAAAGGAATAGACACATGAGAAAAGCTATATGAGAATAACAGACATGTTTCTGCAGATTGTTCCTACAGCTTTCTCATCTGAGCCATCAGTTCTTCTAGGCTCTGCTCCGTCTCCACCACCGTCTCCCCACTGGCTGAACTCTGGATCAGAAGAGGGAAAACAAGTGTCATGATTACAATTAGCTAACTCTGCATTCTTCAGGAAAGGGCCGTAATATTCTCCCGTGTAAGTATTTAAAGCGAGGAACATGTTAAGCTGTGTTGTGTCACAGGATACTAACCTCAGCTGGAATGGTGTACGCCACAGTGATGCCTTCTGGGAGGTCGGGCACAGCCCCTGTTGCAGCCTGCAACTCTGTATCTGTCACCTCTGAGACTACTTCAATACCTGCACAGCAAGAAGGGTGTGTTATTACACATAAAGAGGAGATATTCTGTGTTGCACGATGCCAAATGGTTACAGATCTGACACTGGAATAGTGGTTTGATGCTCACCCCAGTCATTGTCCTCGTGTACGATCGCCTCCTCTTCTTCCTCTACAACTTCAACTTTAGGCCGCTCTGCTTCTCTCTTCTAAAGGGGAATATCAACACACACAGACGCTGTTTGCTTACAAGAAAGAAAGAGTTGGAATTGCGATAAAAATGGCTTTTGGTAGGTCCTAGTTTGTAATACAGCAGACACCCACCTTGTACTCCTCCTGTTGTATCCTGCAGTAGGGGTCGCTACACTGAGGGTTGGCTTTCATGGCCATGGTGGGGAAGAAGTCCTGCATGGCGTTGTAGCCGAGATAATGACTGACAGTCCCAAACTTCAACAGATACCTGAAAACAAAAATGTAACTAAATACATACAGACAAACCTTCCATTTTTAGGTTGAATTAAAAAAGAGATATCTTACTTGAGAACATTTTGCACCAGGATGCCTGCCACCACACCCATGGTTGTGGGTAAGCTGGCAGCACACACACCCTCCCTCTTTAGGGTCTTCTCGTCGATGTTTGCAGCCACCACCAGAGGAGGAGCGCACTGACAAAGGAAGTATTGCAATGTGAGTACTACCGTTGTTTTTCTTAATGTTCTACAAGTTTTGCAGGAAGCTAAGAAAGGTACACTACTGTGTGTGTGTGTGTGTGTGTGTGTGTGTGTGTGTGTGTGTGTGTGTGTGTGTGTGTGTGTGTGTGTGTGTGTGTGTGTGTGTGTGTGTGGACTTACAGCAAAGCACGCCGTCTCTCCGGGGATGATGAGCTGGATGTGTCCCGACACAGCGTTCTCACTCACCCCCGACTCCATCCAGATCTGACCCAGCTCGTTACAGGCCTGTGACAAACATGGCAACATTAATACAAGAGTCAAATGTACAGAACCCGGTACAACATGAGGTTTTTTATCCTGCACTTACTGTATTTATGGCCATTCTAGCCTCAAAGTTGTCCACACAGCTCAGGATCAAATCCACCGGCTTCCCTTCTTCCAGCCCTCCATAACTGAGAGGACACAATAGGTTTTTGTGAATGAATTTACAAGTGAGGTGTGAGAATAATACAACCAGAGAGAAGCAATCCTCACCTGATGCGCTCCATAAAATGTGTGAAGTTTTCCATGGTGGTGATATTGTAGTTGTGGGTCTCAAATGAAACGTCTGGGTTGATGTTCCTGTTGGATAAAGGGAGTAAAATGTCAGCTTCAGCTCCTCTACCGTCGCCATTACGGAAACAAAAGGCCCTTAACGATGCGAATAAAATACAGGATGTACTTTCAGTAATATAAGGGGAAAAGGACTGTTTTGACGGATAAATCTGCTCAGAAAGTACACGTCTTCACAACTGAAATCAGCTGTGAGACTGCGTGTTCCCGTAAATACCGTCCGTGTAGAAACCAGTACAATTAGTTCAAAATGTTCCTACATTATTATTGAATTAATTCAACATTTTTAGAATTATAAGGACGACGATTAAATTGTGCTGTGTTTTTAAGCTGTTACATTTTCTATGACCTTAAATAATAATATTCCTTTTCCCGATAAGACATGACGTCGGTGTGCGCAGCCGTAAAGGGTCCGACTCCCTCTATCAACAACGCGAAAGTTAGCTCAGCGATGCACCTGGAAATCATTAATCTCATCTGACTAACAAACATGGAGGAGCCGACCACTCCCGTTCGACAGCAACACACATTCAGTGTTAGCAGGCTTCAAAAATATCTGTCCGTCAACTCGAGGGTGTCACGTGAGGACACACTCACTGTCAGACAGTACAGGTAAATACAGTTTGTTTCTCTTCAACTTTAAAGAGCAGGTAAAGGCTGGGAGTGTAAAGGCTAACTGATAAGATGCTAACTGATTCCTGTTGTCTTTGCAGCGCTGGTCAGTCCAACCCAACCTTCCTGATCCAGACCCCCTCAGACAGCTATGTGCTCAGGAAGAAACCCCCAGGTGAGCTGCTGCCTGGAGCCCACAAGGTAAATAAACATGGGACAAATGAGTCATTCTAGTTCCACAAAAAACTCAAACGTCATCAATGCCAATAAAATGCATATAGCATATTCAGAATACATACCTATTGTATACTGTATTATAAACTATGTTGGACTCATGTGGAGTAACATCTTTGAGTATTAAGCAGTGCATCTGTGTGTCTCTGTCTGCAGGTGGACCGGGAGTACCGGGTGCAGAAGGCTCTGTTCTCCGCCGGCTTCCCCGTTCCTCAGCCTCTCCTGCACTGCACTGACGCTGAAATCATCGGGACAGAGTTCTACTTAATGGAGCATATTAAAGTAAGTTTGTCTCACCAAGACAGTGTCCGTGCATCGTATGTATTTATTGCTCTTTTGATGGCCTTTGCTCTCTATTATGATGAAAGATGGAATTTGGACCTGTGTTTACCCTCTGATTGACGTGCACAGGCTTCTAAAAACATGCTCAACCACCATATGAAGATGCATGCTTTTTAATTTTGTAGGGGCGTATATTCAGGGATCTCCGTCTCCCAGGAGTGAGTGCAGCAGAGAGGCAGCTCTATATGTGGCAGCAGTGGAAGCGTTGGCAAAGCTCCACTCACTGGACCTTGCATCACTGAACCTGCAGGGGTTTGGAAAAGGAGCTGGGTACTGCCAGAGACAAGTGAGCGCAGGACCGTAAATCAAACATATACCTTTACATCTTCTGGAGTAAACATTGAAAATCCCTCTGTAAAGGTCTCCACCTGGACGAAGCAGTACACAGCAGCAGCCCACAGGGACATCCCAGCCATGAACGAGCTCTCTAATTGGTTGATGAACAGTCTGCCAGCCAATGACAACGAGGTCACGCTGGTCCATGGAGATTTCCGATTGGACAATTTGATATTCCATCCAACAGAGGTACAACTTCTAAAATATCTGATCTTCCTTTAGTGTAGTGGATAAAAGCTGCTCCACCCAGCTTATTCTTTGGAGGTTATTCATGTCATTAGGCCCGTGTGATGGCCGTGTTGGACTGGGAGCTGTCCACCACTGGGCAGCCTCTGGCAGACCTGGCTTACTTCCTGATGCCTCACTACTGGCCCACCAGTATGAACATCATAAGCACGCTGGGCAGCTTGAGAGGAGTAGAAGGTAAGAAAATAACAACTCCAAACAGCCTGATAAATAAAGGAAGCAGCTCAGGTAGATGGACATGATTTGATCAAACATTTTGTGCAGGTATTCCAGATGTGGCCGACCTGATGTCCATTTACTGCCGGTGCCGAGGGATCCCTTCTGCTCTGCCAGAGTTGAACTTCTACCTGGCCTTGTCTGTCTTTAAAATGGCAGGGATCGCACAGGTTTGTACTAATTTATAGACAACAAATGATATTGTCATTTTCAGGCAGTAGCCTTTTATTTTCCTTTATTCCCCATATTATCTCTTAGGGGGTCTATGCACGCCACCTACTGGGCAATGCGAGCGCTCCGAATGCAGAGGAGTTCGGCCAGTGTGTGGAGCCGTTGGCTAAGACTGCCTTGCAGCTCGCACAGAGGTTGGTCACTTGAGTTGCATGACAAAGGCCCTGTTGTTGTTTTTATACGAGCTGTTATTTCAATTCAGTGACTCCTCAACTACTTTCAGATGATGCTACATGTGTGTGTTGACGCTGTATCCGACTCGTATTTCCTTTGTAAGCTTTCCTGTAACACAGACCCATTTGTTTGGGGTTTGTAAAAGTCCTGATTGTTAAATATTCCCATATAAGCAGCAGAAGAAGACTCTGTTATGAATGGAAACAGACTCCACCTGCTGACTGAATGTTAGCCAGCTGCAGTAGGAATTTGGCGTCCAGCTGCTGTTTCTTCAGAGACTCCCTGCTGACTCTTTAATGTGTGTCCCTTCCCAGGTCCGCCACAGGTCCGACAGCAGACGGTCTGTTCCTGCAGACGGCTAAAGGCCGGGCTATTCTGCAGCAGGTCAAAGACTTCATGAGACAACACGTGCTTCCTGCTCAGGAGGTCAGTGCTTTGAGAGAGAGTTTTAACTCGCACATGAAAGGGTTTGACTGAGCACACCGGCTCAATTATGCAGTCAGGATTAATCCATCCGAGCGGGAGAACAAGGAGGCTGTTGATTACATGAATTATATCGCATGCAGAAGCAGAATCAGCACCATCTTGTTTGGTTTTGATGTGGGGAGCAGTGGGCAGGTTTACTGATTAGTTTCTCCTACATTAACACTGTAAAATAGTCAAATATGTGTAAATGTCATAATGGTAAAGGTTCCCACAAAGAAAGAGAGTGCTGAAGTGAGAGAAGAGTAAAAAAAATCAAGTCAAAGCTGATTCAAAAAATGTTGTTTTTCTCCAGGAAGTTGCAGAGTATTACTCCAAACACGCTCATTCTCCACAGAGGTGGCACACCCCCCAAACAATAGAGGATCTGAAGGTATGTCAGGAAGTCTTTTTTAACATTTCAGTTTGATGTTTTGACGATACAATCAAACAACATATGACAATAAGCAAAATAACCATATAATATATTCAATTTGGAGCTGAATTAATACAGGTCTGTGTGTCCAGGTGAAGGCCAGGCAGGCCGGGCTGTGGAACTTGTTCCTGCCGGCGGTCAGCGCTCTCAGTCAGCTGGACTACGCCTTCATCGCAGAGGAGACCGGACGCTGCCTCTTCGCTCCGGAAGTCTTCAACTGCCAGGCTCCCGGTAACACATGGTTTCAGATATTCAGATCAATCCCATCTCCCTTCTTCTCAGTCACACACTTACAGCTTGGCCTTGCACTTCACAGACACAACATAACGTAACTCCTGATATCCTAAGTCTGATGTTTCTCCACAGACACCGGCAATATGGAGGTGCTGCACATTTTTGGCAGTGAGGAGCAGAAGAGGAAGTGGCTGGAGCCTCTGCTCAGAGGGGAGATTCGCTCCTGCTTCTGTATGACAGGTAGCTCCATGAATGTATCCTATCACAGGAACACTGTGCTTTAACAGAAAGGGATGAAAGTGTAAGGGATTTAACTTTAAGAGGCAGAACGTGGAGGCTTATGGGAGCAACTTGAAATGCTTTTTGTAGTAACAAGGTACTGCTCAAGTGGATTTTCAGTTCTGGTTCTGGTTTTCAATGAGCCATGTTGCACGGTTGCTCTATAGTTTGGAAATTCTTCATGGCAACAGCAGAAAAACTTTCACCCTATGAGTAATTTCTCCCTGTTTCCCCCTCTTTGCTTTCCTCCCTGCCTGGAAACTGCAGCATATTGAGGTGATTACCGTGGGTGTGAGCGTCCCTGCGGCTTCTCTTATAAACACACATGGTGATCAGTTGTGTTTTGGTGATGCTTCTTGTGTGTGTTCTAGTGTGGATGACAAAGAACAGGACCCTGTCTCTTGTGCTGATAAACATTTTACGTTGTTAGGGATCGTCTGCTGTAGAGATTTAGTATGACCCCCCCCCCTAGTCTCCACAATATTGGAAAAAAATATGAAACATTTAGAGCTGGGGATTAGATATCTAGGAACAGTTTGTATTTTGAATCCTCCCTGTGGTCCCTTCCCCAGAGCCTGATGTGGCCTCCAGTGATGCCACCAACATGCAGTGCACGCTCCGCAGGGACGGAGACCACTTCGTCATTGACGGCAAGAAATGGTGGAGCAGCGGTAGGTCCATTTCTGTTTCCATTGGCCCTATAAGAAAACAATGCACTCCAACACATTGTACGTGGTAGGCTAAGGGGCGGGACATCTTCTTTCTGAGCCGTCCAGCTAACCAATCAGTTCAAGCTGGGCTCTGGTTTCAGACAGAGGGTGAAATAGGTGCTGCAGCACAGGCAGGATGAGACACTTAAAGAGCTTTCTGAACATTAAAGCATGGAGACATGTCCCAGGAGAGACTCTATGCACTGAAAATAAACAGAAAAGAGCCCTCCCCTTAAACCAAAGGATGTTTTAGAAAGAGTAAATCCTTAAAATGTATCGTGCTTTTTAATGTTCTAAAGATGTTGCCTCAAAGCACAGTAAAAGCACCCAGAGTCCTAACATTTGGACAGCAAGATAGGGCAGATGACTCATTTATTAAGCAGTAAAGAACACTTAAGGAGTTGAAGTATGGATGTAATTTATTCTGGAAAATCTGTCTCAAAGCAGTGTGTGTTTATCAACTAAGATAAGATATTATAAATGATTCCAGGTGAACAACATGCCCTTAACATAAATCTAAATGCATCAGTCACTGTGGATTTATGGTCTCTGGCTCTAATTGGCTCTATAAATAAATATAAAGTAGAGAAGTGAAATTAAGTCACGATCATCGTACAGATTAAGTCCAAAAGTCGTATTAGTGTTTTTAGATGTCTATCGAGGTCTCCACACGCTGAGGACTGAAAGACATTCCAGATGTTTCCGCTGACCCAGATGTGGCCTGAGGTCTGACTCCCAGTTCAACGGGAAACAGTGGCATGTTGTTCTCTTTTTCCCAAATCTGCACGGGATTCTTTCTCCTCATTGAAAACTCCTCCAAAAAGTGGTACAGTTTACAGAGAAAGAGTTTCATTTTCACATCATTTTCCTTTTCTTTGGAAGGGAACTTTCCATCAGTAAAAAAAAAGAAACCTTGGGTTGTAAGAATGTTCTCTGCCGGCATAAATACATCTCTCTGTTAGGAAAGTATGCTGCTGTCGAAGGCCGATCATTCTTCTTTGTGGACTGCCTTTGTGGCAAACCATAATATTCAAGAGGGTTTTATACCTCTTCCCTCTCCAGACACTCTGTATTTCAGCATGCAGTGTCTCTCCAGTCTCCATGCTTCAATGTTCAAAAAGCTCTTCATTTTTCTCAGACTGTCTGTGCTGCAGCACCTCTTTTCACCCTCTGTCTGAAACCAGAGCCCAGTCTGATCTGATTGGTTATCTGGCCGGCTCTGTTGTGACTGGCCAACCGCTTAGAGATGTCCCGCCCCCTTAGCTTATCACGTATAATGTGTTCAAGTGCTAGCCAATAGGAGCGTGAGTGTTCCATAGGGATTTCACTATGCTCCGGAACTCTGGGATTTTAGCCTTTGCAGATCCTTCACATGCCCGAAAACCTATAGATCGCACTACAGGAGAGGGGAACCCCCTAGAAAAGCAGTAAAACTAGATCACTTCTTATTGAACTTATTCTGAGGGTCTCTCTCATTTTTTCCAGAAGTGTTCTCTTCCAGATCGCCACTCATTCGGGTGTTTCCTAATATGCTTTCCAAGGCCCTTGTGTAGATGATATTCTTCCACAGAAAGTAGAGACCCATCATCTCTGTGGTCTGCTTGCTGTGTTTCACTCCCCGTCGTTCTTGCATTGGGTTGTCATGCAATAATCCCACCATAGGTTCAGTTTACTGGAATATGGGCTGATCCAGAGTGATGCAGTATGTGTTGGGTCTTTACTGTAAATGCTGTTCGGGTCTGTGGTGTGGACGCTATAAAAGACTCCCCTGATCATGGTAATGCACTTAAATGAGTCCCAGACCTGCATGAGCATACAGGCTCACACAAGCACAGACCAAGTACACGTGTTTAGCATTAGGGTTAGTCTGCTTGGTGAAAGAATATCCTACTATAAGTCATTATCATTTTAGTTTTTCTTAAAGTAAAACCTTACTTTACAACTGCATATGTTTATTCAAGCCTTTGCAGACCATTGACATGCACACAAACCTATTTAACACACTAAAGGGCCTCTTTAATACTTGCTCTGGCTGTAAAGACCTTGTTTAGGCTACAGTTTGAAAAGTCTCCAAGCGAACACAACAAGTCTGACCTTCCCCTCCAACACATCTGAGCTGTGACGTTGGAGAGGCGATGGCTACCAGGTCCTGCAGACGGAAAGAATGGTCAACGATACCGGGCTTTATGGATCTGGTGAGGAGGTTTATCTTACCCTCTCTCAGAGCTGCTGTAGTGCAAACAGGCTGATTAAAGCACTGTTAACTCTGGGGGTAAATATTAAAATCTTTGCACACTTTGAGAATGCATTTATATATTTAAGTAAACTATAAATCATTATAAACTGCATTCCAGTCCAAACCATTGCTCTTTCAGGCTCATTTAATTGGATTAAAATCAAATAAATGGTCAAAAAACTCCTATTAAATAGTTTTTCCAGAGGAGTCGTGTTGCCCCTTTTTGCTCTGAAGCCATCCCTCATCCAAACACAGCGTGTGATGAAATGAGATGCAGATGTTCCGACTGCAGCAGAGCAGACTGGAAGGTTGATTTGTATTTGTTGTGAGGGAACAGAGAGGGATGCATGTTGACTTTCAGCTACATTTAATAGCAACAGCCTCACAGAAAATGTGTCTTTTATTTAACAAAATACATAATTTATACAAAATGCTTTGCTTCATTTAGTGCATATAAACTCACTCTACATGTATTGTAGTTGGTCCCTTATTATTATAATAATAACCGTGTGTAAATATATATACAGAGACGTACACGTTAGTAGAGGAAACAGATGCATGTTTTGAGTCTTAAATGGTGAAGGTGCTGGTGTCCTGGTCCTCTGAACCGGACTTTGATTGCGCTTGCGTGCACGTGTTGAGAGCGATCTCCACCGCCGGCTCCGCCACGTGTCTCGGGTGTCTCCCCAGTCGCTGTCCAAGGTGTTTTGCCACTTTCAGGACGTGTCCCCTGAAGGAGGACCCGATGAAAGCGTAGAGGAGAGGGTTGATGCAGGCGTGGGCCAGCGCCAGGCTCTCCGTCACCTGCACGGCCCGGTCCAGACCCTTGCTGACCTCGCAGTCCGTCACCAGCATGTAGATGATGTCCATGGCTCGGCACAGCTTCACCACGTTGTAGGGCAGCTGGGTGATCAGGAACACCGCCACCACCGCCAGCAGGACTCGCAGAGCACGCCATTTTCTCTCTCTCCGCACCCCGGCTGCACGGCTCAGCGCCCGCCCCACCCAGCAGTAGCACACCACCATGACCAAGAAAGGGAGCAGGAATCTCAGAATCACCTCCATCAGCTCCAGGGCGGCTTTAGCAGGCCGGGCCATGCTGTGCGGATACTTGGCCGTGCAGGCTATCCGGTGATGGGAGTGCTTCACCGTGGAGAAGATGAGCTCAGGAAGGCCAAGGAAGCTGGCTGTAACCCACAACATCACGCACACCAGGAGCCACTGTCTCCGGACCCGGGGCCCACTCCTGCCTGTGGGATTGCAGGATACAGCACGGTAGCGATCCACACTAATGCACGCCAGCATCAGCATGCCACAGCTGAAGTTGGTACTGTAAAGGAAGGACGTGAGCTTGCAGGCTGCCACGCCCAACCTCCACCCGTGCACGGCGTCTGCCGCCCAGAAAGGCAGCGTGAAGAGGAGCAGCAAGTCTGAGATGGCCAGGTTGAGGATGCACACATCTGTCAGGGTGCGCAGTCGCAGCTTTGACGTGTAAACCACCACGACCAGGGCATTCCCAGCCAGGCCCACCACCAGAGCCAGGGCGTAGATGACCGGGAGGAACACGCTGGCGAACGAGCGCACCGCCTCCTTGTCACAAACAGTGTGTTCGTAGTTGTAGTCGTAAGTGTCATTTGAGTGGGAGTCGTCATCGTCTTCATAGTAGAAATCCTCCATTTCTTCTCCTGCACAGAGAGAAGAAACAGTCCAATTAAAGGGTCTTATTTTACTACACTGTCCTCTTTAGTTTCACATGAAGATGAAATATGGGTTTTATAATCAGATCCATTTGCCTGCTGTCTGAACCCAGCGGCAGCAGAGTAAGCCTCGATCTGCTTTCCAACACAAACAGGAAGAGGGAATTCTTTCTTCTTGCATGGTTTCACTAATGGCTTAAGCTGCGTCTGTGTGAGCCTGACTAACCCCAGTGAACGCAGAGAGGACACGACTAATGGAAAACAACGAATGATGGGATTTAGTTTGCATTCTGTTTGATAAGTGATCTTCATTTTGCAGCAGGATCTACTGAGCATCCATCCACAGCTTATAGACCTTTTATCTGACCTGCAAACACTTCCAGTTTCATCCAGTGATGACATCTTTTGGCAGACAAAGACAAGGCTGACAGGAAGTATGCGCAGCGACAGATGAAAGTGCAGCTAAGGTCTCGTGCCAGCTTCAAATCCAGGATGTTGCCTTGACTCTGTGGTGTGTGTTTGTTCTACAGGACATCCCATTGAGGATTTGAAGACAGCTATCACCCTCACGTTGGCCTCAGATGTTGTGTCTACTGGGACTTGGATAATACAGGCGTGTGTGTACCTAGTTACAATCAAACTATCTATTTATCTCTGGAGGAACATCATGATCACACTGAGTTAAAACCGCTCCCTAGCTGTGTTTACGTGTATGTTGATATCATATTTAGTAGTTCATTTGAGTCACTAACAAGTGCAATTCCACTAAAATTGCAAAACCCATCTCGAGCCGCATGATTTGACTCTCATTCATGGAATATTTTCATCCCTTCTTGGCAGATCGCACTGCAATGACAACAGTGGTTTTATGAACAGGGTCCAGGTTTGTTATATAAGGAGTCTTCATTATGGGCGGAGGAGCAGGGGTTTCTGAAGCAGCTGGAACAGTCCACAGCTGCTCCTCACATAAGGGCAGTGTCATGTCTTGACGCATGTTTTTAATTAGGGTCTTAGGGTTATTTGTGGCCAGGAGCTAAATAGAAAAGTACAGGTTGGATATGTAATGAACGTTATATAAATGTGTGAAGAGACACGATTTAGTGTGTTTAACAGGCCCTGTTATGCGTCTTGGTTTTCCCTCTCCTGTAGTGTGTTTGTATAGGTGTGTGCATGTAAATGGTCTGAAAACGCTAAAATCCCTCCAGAGAGAGTTTGGTTTGTTTTGTGGTGACTGTTCTGTCTACATTTGGATCAGACATTGCACATTATATATAAATAACTAAAGCATTTGAGACAAAATTCCTCTGTTTTTACATGGTAGCCTCAGAAAAACCACAAAGCTTGTTTAAGAAAGCAAAACGAAGCCCTGCGGAGCTACAGGGAAACAGATTCATAATCTCACGATGGTTATAATAATGTCATAAAATGCAGGACTTTGACTGTTAGGGTTTACAGTAAATGAACCTTGAGTACCGGGAAAACCATTCTTCTGTATTAATCAGGGTGTTCAAGCAAATATAAAAAGCAGTTTAAGTCGGTATGTTAACTCTGAATCAAGAGTGCTTATCACACAATCAATAGTGTAAAGGAATATGGTTGATGTACAAAAGGAAAGTACTTTCCAAGATGTTGAACTTTCTTCCAGCAACTGTTTGTTTTGTAGTTATGGAAAAGATAACAGAAAAGAGAATAAAGTGAAATCTATTTTCCTACCTCGTTTCTGTTCCTCTGTGGGTTTGTAGAGTTCTTGATACCCTGCTTTAATCCCACACTACCAGCTGATGAGTGTCCTGAGGAGAGGGTTGTGCAGCACAGGGCTGACGTGACTCTCCGCCCCTCTCTCTGACACTCACTGCACCTCTCTACCACGTAGCTGTGGGTGTGTGTGTTAGTGTGTGTGAGACTGTGTTATTATGCAGGATAAAGGCACAAACAACACGTGTGTGTGTGTGTGTGTGTGTATGTGTGTGTGTGTGTGTGTGTGTGTGGTTGTGTGTGTGTGTGGGTGTGTGTGTGTGTGTGTGTGTGTGTGTGTGTGTGTGTGTGTGTGTGTGTGTGTGTGTGTGTGTGTGTGTGTGACTGTGTTATTATGCAGGATAAAGGCACAAACAACACGTGTGTGTGTGTGGTTGTGTGTGTGTGTGTGTGTGTGTGTGTGTGTGTGTGTGTGTGTGTGTGCAGAGCAGCACAGAGAGAAGCTGTTTGCTAATCTCTGCCCTTTGTTTGTTTCTGAGATGATGTGTAAAATAACATTCCCATCAGGGTGTAAATGTTAGTCCTATTTAAAAGCGTTTTGTTTACTGGACTGTAGCCGTTGTTTGTTTGTTGTGTATATTGTTAAGCAACCTCCCTCACATTAGTAAAAGTCAGTGGAGTAAAGTGGCTTTCACCTTGTTTCCCCTGTGGTTTTTCTAGTAAAACACTTCCTTCTTCCTTCCTTAGAACTGTCTGTACCTCTGTTGTCTGAGCAAAGACAAAGCAAAATAATCTAGACATTTCTCAGGAAAGCATGTTCCTGTAAAGTGTGTTTAAGATGAAGGGAAAGGCATTTGTTTTTGATCACACTTAACGTTTTTCCTGAATATCTGGATGTCACATTCTCAGAAAGAGGGATTATGTGCTGGGAGGTTTTATGTTCATTCTAGCGATGACAGGACGTGTACAGGCCTGACTGTTGCATGACAGCAGGGCTCACCTCGTACCGCGGACCAACAGCAGTTATGTTAAGGTTAACAGGTAATCCCATCCTGCCACGGGCCAAACACGCTTCCCCTAAATGTGGTTCTGAGGTGGAGTCTTTTTTTAAATCCTTTATTAGAAGCTTAGTCATTAAATTTTTTCACCATTTCTCAATTTTATTCTCAAAAAGAGGCGACATTATGCCCTTTTTGCCGGTTTCCTTAGCCTGTAGTCACAACAGAGCCGGCCAGCTCTGGTTTCAGACAGAGGGTGAAAAGAAGAGCTGCAGCACAGGCAGTGTGAGACACTAAAGCATGGAGACATGTCCCAGGAGAGACACTAAAGCATGGAGACATGTCCCAGGAGAGACCCTACATACTGATATACCTGGAAATGAGCAGAGTATGTCCTCTTTAATGGGAGTATAGATGTCTTGCTTGTTGCTGTCTGGTGTCCAGATGTCCTTTCGCCACTTTGACCGGGGCTAAACAGGAAGGCAGACTATCGGTCGCCCTGTCTATGCCTTTGGGACACAAAGCCACATTAGAGACTGTTTGTCTGACTCCCAGCGTGGGAAATACCAAGGAATCATCCTCACTTCATTTCCACTGTATCTAGATGGTTTGATATCTGTTTCATTTTTAATATGATGGCTTATTTCCCAAGTATTTATTTTGAGCAGGCATAAAGGAGCATTTTGATAAGACTTAAGTACATTCTCAGTTTGTTGCTCAGTGTGAAAGAATCCAACTCAGGAGAAAATGAACGTGTTGCTGCTGTCCTGCCATCAGTCTGTCACAAACTCCATTGCAGTTCCCATCTAGAAGCCCACATTGTTTCCTCCTAGACAGTCAGAATGTGAAGTGTCTTCTCCCATTGTTTGTTTTACCATCAGACTCCAAGAACAATGTAAATGAACCACTGCTTTTCTTGGCTTCCCCCCCCCCCCAGGTGCTGGCAATCCCCAGTGCAAAGTGGCCATTGTGATGTGCAGGAGCGCCTCTCAGGGTGTGAGCAGCAGGTCAGTGACACAGTGCTCCGTTACACTTTACACAGTCTTCTGCCCATTGACTTCTTTCTGTGCCACTATAGAATAATAATAATAGAAAAGGACTTTGGTTTCTTGCATTGTCACCCTCCTCGTCTTTCTGCCTGGAGGTTGGGATCACATGACACTCAAGTTTCAATTGAATCTTGTTGTCACTTGTTTAATCCGTTGAATCGTGTGGCTTTACAGTTGCAAACATTGAAGTTGTACATGGGAAAACAAACCTCTGCAAACCACCACGCCCGGAGATCTGCTCGGCACTTTCTCCTTGTTATGTCAGCAGTGTATCCAGGCACACGCCCAGCCTTGTTTGCAAAAAACCTTAGTCACAATGGTTACTGTGGAATGCAGATTGTGTTTAAATAATGCTTTGTTGTTTCTCAGGCATGGGCAGCACAGTATGATCCTGGTCCCCATGGACACACCGGGGGTACAGCTCGTCAGACCGCTCACTGTGTTTGGACAGGATGGTATCTGACATTACATCTCCAAGTGCTTTTGATATTGGGCTTTTTCCAGAGCAAATTAACCAGATAACTCGCTCGTTTCTGTGCTCAGATGCCATCCACGGTGGCCACTTTGAGGTGCACTTTGAAAACGTGCGAGTCCCCTGCCTCGAACATCATCCTGGGTAAACTCGCTGCGTGTCTACACTTACCTCCCTCTTCTTCAGAAGCCACTATGAAATACATAACCTCTTTATTGTGTTTGGACAGTTAAGTAATCCTGGATGGCAGTTGTGTGTGTGAGGTCACCAAGTCAGAGATTCAATTTCTCTTCTGGGCTGAGTCATAGAAACTCTTCCTATTTAAGGGCAAACTATACTGTAGGTACAATCCTTAAGGACATGCACCTACATACAGGCTATACTGTGTCGTTTTTCCTCTTGTTATCCCTCTGGTTTGTGTCCTGCTCGTTTGGTTTCCAGGCGAAGGCAGGGGATTTGAGATTGCCCAGGGTCGCCTCGGTCCGGGCCGACTGCACCACTGCATGAGGGCCGTCGGTGTTGCAGAGTTTGCTCTGGAGCTGCTCTGCAGACGAGCTGCATCCAGAAGCACGTTCAGAAAGAAACTGTATCAACATGTAAGTGATTCACTGACCCTCTGACTTTAAGTGGAGCGCTGTGGTGCTGCAGCACGGTGGTGTAATGTAGGCCAAGTTTATTATATAGCACCTTTCAACACAAGGCAATTCAAGGTGCTTCACAAGAATGAAAAGCATTGAGAAATAGTGCAGCCGACACACATTACAAATAGCTTTTAAAATGGTCATGAAAGTAAGATTTTAAAAGCTTGACTTGTACTTGTGGTGTTGCTACTTTTACGTAGTTAAATTGTGAGTACTTCTTACAGCACTGCTGTAGCATGCGTTGACCTGCTGCTGACATCTACTGGACTCATGTAGAGATGCAGCTTGAATTGATTTGCGCTCTTCTCTGTGTTGTTTGTAGGAAGTGGTTGCTCACTGGATAGCAGAGTGCCGTCTCCTGATAGATCAGACCCGCCTGCTGACTCTGCATGCTGCACAGTCTCTGGATACACTGGGCAGCCGGGCGGCTCGCAAACAGGTAACCCCTCCATTAATCTGAGACGTACTGTAGTAATATACTCATTTCAATAGTGGACCTTAACATTCTATACTCTGTGGCTCTTCTCATATTTTCGACATGCTATTCTGTCACAATTTAAGATAAGGGTCCGGATGAAGTTTTGTCCTGAACCAATGTTTTTACTTTTTCGCCATACTGTATTATGCCTTATTTGGACAGAACGCACCGTTCCGTACCCCTACGCAGTACTCAGTGGTTTTTCAGCACTTTTTGGACATGATATACTGCGTAGGGGTACGGCACGGTGTATGTTTTATACATGGTGCCCATTTCTGCTCCTCACAACCTCTTTCTAGATCCGCACAGCTCTACACTTTCAATATAGTATTTATCCTATTTTTATGATGCGTGTTCTTCTGTCTTTGTCTGCAACATTTATACTGAAGCAAATTCCTCGTATGTGTAAACCCACCTGGTAACAGATTCGGACACAGCCAGACTTCCATAACCTCTTGTAAACGTTGCTCTGCTCTTTTTCCTAGATTGCTATGATCAAGGTGGCTGCAGCCCAGATGGCCTGTAAGGTGCTGGACTGTGCTATTCAGGTGCATGGAGCTGCAGGTGTGTCCGGAGACTTTCCACTCTCACAGATGTAAGTTCTCCCTCCCTCACACACACACTAAATTAAGCATTAACTATGGTCCTTCCCGATGCCAGGGTTACCTTGTTCTCTGTCAGGTATGCATACGTGCGGACGCTGCGCATTGCTGACGGACCAGATGAGGTGCACCTGTCCTCCATTGCTCATCTAGAACTGAGGGATCAACTTCAGAAGGCCAAGCTGTGAAGTATATGAGACTGCTGGGGAGGAAGCAGATTGATTCCTAATGATATGTTGTGTTCATTTCTCTCCTGGTTCAAATCAAAGACACGTGATTATTAGGAATCCTTTTTTATTGTGACCTACAAAAACAGAAAATGACAGCATGACTATTGTCATCACATGGATAAATTCCATTGGGAGGTGATTGGGGGGGGGGGATCAGGACACACTAGCACATTATTTTTGTACAATATAAAACAATGGCCCCATCCATTCTGGTACACTGGATGGCACCATGCAGCACTCCATTCCTCACGGTTTATACATGAACATGTGGGCCGAGAGCTGCAGCAGCATCCAGTCAATCTTTTATACAACACGGCGAAGAATGGGGAGGGGGGGCTGGTTTGGAGGTTTGAAAAAAGAAAGTGTCAGTGTTTGCTTTTCTTTGATTTTTTGTGGGACCGATGAGGGGACCTAGATTTGGAGCGGGACTTCTTGGTGGATTTTTTTGGCGTCTTTGAGCGCGACCTCCTGGATCGTTTGGGTGTGCGAGGAGAGGGAGATCTAGAGGGACAAACAGGAAATAGAATTAATGTTCTACCTGTAGCAATCACACCGCAATCAACACAAGGAATGTCTTTTGGTCTTACCTCTTGGAGGACTTTTTGTTGCTGGATCGTGGGGAGTCTTTATGAGTGGAGCGGGACGACGTGTCTTTAGAGTAGGAGCGCTCGGAGCGTTCGGATCTCTCCGATCGCTCTGAACGGGGGGAAGCTGAACGGCCTCGTCTGCTATTCCGCGTCGGACTGGGCGACCCGCTATGACGACGCTTCCTGTCAACCAGAGAGGACACAAAGTGTTAGGATGCAAACCCACGCATATCAGAGGTTCAGCAGGAATTGTTTTATTAAAATGAAGTGTCTCTGTCTACAACTAAACCCAATAAAAGGAAGCAATGAAACAAATCTCACCTGTCCTTCCTGGTGGGCGTGTCCTCCTTCTCTTTCTCCTTCTTTAACTCTTTCAACCGGGCCTCAGCTTTCTCCTTCTCCCTTCTCTCCCGCTCTTTCTCCCGTTCCAGTTTCTCCTTTTCTTTTTCCTACAAGCACACAAAGAATGGCCCTCCGTTTAGACTTCAGACTCATCCTCTTTAGTGAACATCCACGGAGCCTGAAGACATACCTTTTGTAGTAGTTTGTCCCTGTAGTGCTCCACCTGCTCCTGAATGCTCTGCCCCGTCTTCTTGGGTCTCTTCCCGGACTCCAGCTCATCCTGGAACTTCATGACCTTAACCTGTGTGATAAACGTATACGTCATGTATATGCATTCAAAAAGACTTATCTGAAATTGTAACATGACAGTAATAAAGTACCTCTATCTCTCTGAGCTTGGTGCGTTTCTCCTCGTTCATTTCAGACATCTTGGCTTTAATATCAGAGTCATCTCTGGAGGGGTTGAAGTAGCTCCCATTATCTTCTGAGCGGGGGCTCCTGTCATCGTAATCACTGTCATGATCGTTCCTGCAGAGGTGGAAACAGGTCATAAATCAGGTTTAACGTGAACAACTGATTTGCAATCATCCCCAAAAGGTAGCACACACACGAGACTCACTTCTTTGAATCTTCTGGCTGCTCAAAGATCTCCCATTTGGAAGTTGTCACAGCTAAAGAGCAAAAGATAAAAGATATGGAGTAAATACAAAGCAAGCACACATCAGAACAAATATCATGCAAGTACTTAGTAAGTTAAGTTGTCTCACCTTGAGCTTCTAACTCGGCTTCATCCACCGCTTCCCATTTCGACGGCGCTACTTTAAAGGTGGCCTCCTTTGATGGATCCACTGTAACAAAAAACGATATTGAGTCACTGGAGACTAGAAAGAATAGAACATCTGGGTCACACGGTGTTAGTCTCTGCACACTCACAAGGTATCCCATCTATGTCCTCCTCCATGGGCTTTATAGGGATACCGTCCAGGTCGTCCAGAGGCGCTCCGTCAATCATAGCTCCGTCGATGTGTCCGCCGTCGATCGGCACACCGTCCACGTCCTCCATCATGCTGACATCTGCATACTCCCCGATCGGAGCGCCGTCGATGTCCTCCGCTGGCTCAGCCTGGGACAAACACAGCACTGAGTTTAGATAGAGTGAGCGCAAGTCTAGTGTTTTTACTTTAATCTGCAACGTGCCTTTGCAGTAAATGCTCCCCGTTGCTGGACCAATAAAGGCGATTCCTGGTAAAGCTAGGACTTCAGTAGCTGAAGGGAATGTTTTGTTTACATGACTTTCCTTATTTCTTTTTTCAAACAAGGACCGGGAATAAAAAGACATCTCAAAGAGAAGAGACAAAATATGCCAGATTTCAGCTAATGGCTAATCTGCAGGAACACACATAAATCAACACACACTTCAACCCTCACTTAGTGTGTATCACCCAGAGGCTGGTGGCTCACTATCCATGTTTTTGCACGATGGAGAAGAAGAGTGAAAGTCTGTGCAGATTGGAAACATATTCCAACGTCTGGTGGCCGTCAATGACAAAGTACTTACCTCCACCACGAGGACAGGCACTTCCTTCTCCACAGCGATGTTAACCAGACCCAGGAAGATGTTCTGCAGCTTGATGAGGAACGGGTCCGGATACACGGCCCAGTCCTCCCAGGCCCGGAAACACGCCATGACTCGTTGCTGAGAAAAGCAGACGAGGACAGTTTAGTGTCATATAGTGTAAGAGACAAAGTGAGGGTGTAAGCTGGACTTTGTGTGATCCGGTACCTTGAAGTTCTCGCTCTGAAGGTGGCCCTGTATCGCTTTGTACGTTGCGTTGAGGTCGGCGAATATCTGGGAGAGCTTTGCCTCAAAACTGTTGAAGAGCATCACATTTAAAGCAGATTAATCAGGTATTCCATCTTCAACGAACAACACCTATACAACAAAGTGATTTAACTTACTATTTTCTGTAGTAAGAGGCGTTGGATACTTTAGCCGAGGAGTTGTACAGCACATCGGACACTAGGTATAACCGTGCGATCTGAAACGTGAGGAGAAATGTGAGTCATTATATTTAATCACCAAGTGAACCACAGGATTTACCATGCATTGATTGTGTCTTGCCTTCTTGGGTAGAGGTGTTTTGAGGATGGAGAGAGACTCAGTGACGCACTCCACAATCTCCTCCGCTGCTTCTGCATGGGTGAGACAAAACAACATGGCCTCCGCGATGTCTCCTCTCCTGGGAGACATCCCCCGCAGCATCTCCTCCAGTTTGTCCCTCTCGCTGCAGAAAGGAAAGGAGGGTGTAAAGTGATCCAACAGCAGGGCATTTAAGAGGGAGTTTAGCCTCTGCAGACCATTTACGTGCACAGAAACCTATAGAACTTACTCTTCTTTCAAACAGCCCTTCTTGCCGGCCTCCTCCTCTTCCTCCTCCTCCTCTCCATCATCATAAGGACCATGAAGGTACGGGTTGAGAGGAGGCGGGCGCCACAACGAGCCGTTCTTAAACATCCTAAAGTCCTCTGTTTTCCATTTGACCGGAGCTTCACCCTGAAGGGGCAATAATCAACAGTTAGGGACAACATAAAACCTCCTGAAGCATTACGTTCAGTCAATTAATGCTCAATTAAGAGCCAATTCAATTAGGAATCCCACCTGGAGTATGGTGTAGAGCTTCCACCGGTAGTATACATGTGCTGGGCTTTGGTTCTCAAATAGAAACCTGGATAAAAAGAACAGAAACATCAGAAAAAAGGTCACAAAAAAACGACTGAGATCATCCAGTTTAATATGAACAGTGATGTGCACGATCACGGACCTGTACATGGGGTTGTTGATTTCTCTGTTCATGATCATGGCTTCAAACATTGGGCCTTCACGCACCACAAACTCGATCATTCGGTGGATGAGAGAGAGCAAATTCCTACAAGAAAAACACAGTTAAAGCACACGGATTCAGACTGGCCTGACTCTTGAACAGTACAGAAAGCCTGTCTGGTAAACTTTAATGTGTGCGTGGTGGACTGACACTCAGGGCAGTCGTCTAGAAGCAGAAACGCTGCTTTATTGACTACGTTTTGCAGGGTGTAGCTGCAGATAATACATTCTTATTTTTAGCTATAATTGGTTATGAAGTCGATATCTTAATTAAAACAACTATCAATAAGTGTCACGTGACCACGCACAAATTAAATGCAGCTGTGACTGAGCTATGTATGAATCAAATGCGGCAAAAAAAACTTTAAATGACAACAGAAACTACAGAACTATCATTTTAATTCAGAATATGTGCATCAAATCTAACATGTTCATATGTGTGTGTGTTTGAGAGCTACAGTGCAGCAGGTTTTAAATCACATTGCACTGCCTGGACCCTTTTCTTTAATGAAATGTGGAAAAATGTGCAACAGGGGAAGCTGAGGAATTTGGGAAAGTAGGACGTTGAGAAGACACTGCATGAACTGAAAGGACGGTTCCTGCAGTGTCTTTCAATTCCCACGCATGTCCTGAGTAACAGGCTGAACATGAGAGCTGCTGCCTGAGCTGCTAATGACAAACCAGATCATTTGTGGGACTTATTTTGGGGGGAAATACGTGGTGCAGGCTGCATACAGCTAAGCTAAAGTGGCCAACAAGACAAAAGGATGTCTTTCATTTGACAACACAGATCACATTTACTTGTATTGGAGCCGATCATACCAATGTCGGAGGGGGGGGGGTTGTTGTAAAATTCAGTATACTTTCCCAATCCATCCCATGATGCTTTTCAGGTCCCTCGCTGCTGCAGACAGTTCAACTTGTGCTGCTCACCAAGGCCAATGTCAAAGGTCATATAGAGACTAATAGTGGTGGGTTTTGGGGATTGGGGGGGGGGCCAGATTTACTGAGCTCCCGATAAAAGACAGAGGCCAAAGGGGGAGGGGGCGGTGGGAGTGAGCAATGGTCCAGGTGTCACCACTACAGAGCTATGTGTCTCTACAGTTAGAAAACAACACGATGTGGATGTATGGAGAAAGTCATGATGCAGCCCCGTTTAAAAAGCACTACAGTGATGTTTTACTACATGTTCAAAGAGCAGAGGTGGGAGAAGTACTCAGATCTTGTACTTAAGTAGTAGTAGTAGTAGAAGTATCAGACTGTAGGAATACTCTGTTACAGATAAAAGAACAAAAGTATCAGGATCAAAATATACTTAATGTGAAAAACGTACAGGGCAGATTGGCCCGTTTCTGCCTAGCAACTACAAAATATGAAATAAATGTAGTGCGATTTACCTCTGAATGAAGTACGAAGTAGCATACAATGGAAATACTGAAGTACAAGTACCTCTAAGTGGTATTTAAGTACTTGAGTAAATGCAGTTAGCCCCCACCTCTGGTAAAAGGAAATATGAGCGATGAGTGTTATTCTATCCACTAATGATAATGACAATCAACCATTGCTCACCCACACTGACCAGCCCCCCCCTGTAGCATGCGGTGATCAACCGATCAAGCTTTAGCTTCATTATGGGATGTTTTTGTTTTCTAAGTTTGTACACCAATTTAAAAAAAGAAAAACATGTACCTTTCTGTTGGGATAACCACTTTGACTATGGCTTGCGACAGAGTCTGTATATGAAGTCACATCAGATAATAAACATAGAATGTGAGTATTGTTAAAAAGGCAACAGGTGAAAAATATAAAAAATGCATTTAAAGTGCAAACAGACAACAACTGCTTTCCTTCACTGCTGTCAGGGTTCACTAGAGGCAAACCCCCGACTCATTATCCATAATCTAATAATCCCCACACGCTAACATTTCATCATCACTTTCATATATGGGTCAATGTCGAGACACCTGGACGCTCCGTCCAAGCGTACAGAGCAGGAAGCACCGCTCATATTCATGTTCGTTTCTCAAAGGGTTTAAATATCATGTGGTGCGTACAGTCTAACGCTAATCAAAGTTAAGCCCCGCCCACTGTCAGGTGGAAATCCTGCAGGAAAATAACAGTGTCTTCACGTCTGAAAGCTGCTGTTATATATCGCACCTCCAACAACAAATAAATCCAGAGCTCCGGTTTCTTTACTTCTGCTCCAGAAAAAAGGAGAGTAAAAGAAAGGATCAGACCCGCTGGACATCCATCCCCTATTTATCCTCCGTAAACTGTATCTTCATACTTCTGGACTCATTAAACCCTTTGTGACCCACAGAGAGATTGTTTCCTGGCAGCACTTTCACATTTTAGGGGGGAGATCTGCCCTGTGATAAAATAATACCTTCAATAACTGACTAAACCAAAAGGGTTATTTATAACATTACAAAGCTCTGTTTTAATATTCAAATCAATCAGAAGTATTATTAAATAACCAAAGCTCATGATAAAATAAACACTTTGGATTACTTACAGCTTGTTCCAACATGTAAGGGGGATTATTTATGTGTGTCGCACCACATGACATTTTGTTGGCGAACATCAGATTCGTTCATGTAAACAATAATCCTTTTAAGATGATTTTTTGAGGACGAAACGATCTAAATGTCTTCCAGATGTTTTGTTTTGTATTTTTTAAATACTCTGTTGAAAATCCTCACACGTCATTGACCCATAGTAAAAACTACTTTACAAAGACTAACATTTAAAACCTGCTCTGACTGCTCACTATGAAAGGCTGATTTAACAAAACACTGCCATAACCCAGGAGAAAACATCCCGGGCTGACATGCTGAGTTACCTTCTCAAACTCCTCCTTGTTTTTGGGCGGAGGAAGTAGGGTAGCATTGGGGTTCTTCAGCCTCTCGCGGGGCTGAGCATTGAAGGGGAGGCCGGAGGGAGGCGGGGGGAGTGTGTGCTCCATCATGGAAGGAGGGATGTAGATGGGGTGGGGGGGGATGGGCACTCCTTTGCCCCATCCTAATTTCATCTCAAAATTCATAATCATCTTTCCTGCAACGGGAGGAGGAATAAGAGTTAGAGAGGCGGAAAATAAAGAAGTGTATTCCTGTCTTCCATCAAAGGTCTGGTTTCAGGTTCTCACAGTTGTTCTCTGCACTCACCGTTCAGGTTCTTGAGCGCTCGCTCGGCATCCCTCCTGTTCATGAAAGCCACAAAGCCACAGTTCCTCTCCCGAGCCCGCTCCTCGTCCGTCCTCGGCCACATGATCTTCACACTGGCCAGCGGGCCATAGCGGCCGAACTCCTGACACAGCATCTCCTCGTTCATCTGGAGAAGACAGATGTATAAGCATAGAGAATATGAGCACTTCAGATGTGCACATCTGGGAGAATCTGCACGGCTTAACAGTTTGAAATTAAGAAAACGAGAAACAGATTTGCTATAGATAACCGTGACCTTATGTGCATTTAGTTTATGATTAACAGGGTGTACAAAAAGAAGAACATGCACACTCCTGAATTTAGTTTGTGCTCCTGTAAGTTGCTATGTGGTTGAACAAAATGTGAAATAAACGTAAGACACAGATGTGGATATGATGTTACCTGTGGGTTGATGTTTCCGAGGTACAGGTTAGTGGTGGACGGGTCTCCGACATCGTGGGATCCTGGCGCACAATCATCCAGAACTGCAGAAACAGAGCAGAGAGGAGAGGATTTCTGACTGCAGTCTGAGAGGACAGGATATATTTTTCTAAGCAAGATGAAGATTCACGGCCACTATATCAAGACAGAATTACCACTGGACGGACGGTTTCTTCTTGAAGAACCATCCGCTAAAAGAAGCAGAAAACGCAGTATAAATTTTGTTTCAGGGCAAAAGGTGGATATAGGGTGGTGGTGGTGGTGGTGGTGGTGGTGGGGGCAGGGGTGGTCAAATGAAGTAAGGCGTGCAGGACAGCGCGATCTCAGTGAGGGAAAGGAAGTAAGTCATGCAGCTGGGAAAGACATTAACCTGAAGAGCGTCGTCCTTCCACGCCGGCGAGAGGTTCGAATCGACTGACGCGTCCTTTCAGCTTGTGTCTCTCGTCCCGTTCTTCCTGGATTCTGCAGGAAACAACAGGAAGTACAATTACATACCGGCCATGTTCAAATTATTACAAAGTCCATACTCCACGGGCTAAATGATGCTAAATATGCAAACATAACTTACTGCTTGAGTTCTTCTTTAAAGAGCTCCAGATTGCTCTTCTTCTTTTCCTTTTCAGTCACTTTCTTCAGAGCCTAAAAACAAATGGAATAATAAATCAGCACAATAACAACAACGCAGTAACAGGAGGGTCTTCTCGTTGACAGGGACAGTACTTACATGTCTTTTGTCGACTGGTATAAACTGAGTTGGTGTGTCCAAAGGCAAGAAGCTTTTTGTTGGTTGGTTCTCAAAACGTGACTTGGGCTTGTAGAGTTTTCCTTTCTTCTCATCAGCAGCTGCCTCCTCTGAAGGTGAGAGATTGGGGTTTCATTTAATCACTTTGTCAACAAAACATGTCATGGATGGAGGGTTTTGTGAACTGTGCTCAGACAAATTATGATTTTGACTTGGGAATATTAGTTTTACCTTTTGTTGCATTTGCGATCCCACCACGGACAAAAGCCTTGACTTTGCCGTCCCCTCCTCCTTCAAAAGCAGCGAGGAACTCCTCATAGATTTCTGCTGCTGCCCGCTCGTCCTCCTGAACACAGACCCAGTGTCAAAGTCAATAAATAAAATGGCATTTCTATACAATGTGAGCCGAGCTACAACAGATCCAACAGAAGCAGACACTTACCTTCTTCTTTATTTCATCTTGTTCTTTCTTGCTCAGAGTCCGCTTTGCCACGGCCATTTTGCCAATGCTGAAAGATTTCAGTTTGCTCTCCAGCAGCGCCTGTCAATGTTAACAAAGCATGTTTTGGGTTTCAACAAGGACTCAGTCATGCAATATAACTTTAGATGAAGGTGCATGTGACATATTTGCACCATCATACAATCACTACTGCTTAAAGTGTTGCTGTTATTATTAAGATGAATACTAAAGCCACTCATGTTGACAGGTAAGCAGGAACCATTAACATGCAACTCACATAGAATAGAATCGGAGGATGAAACCCTCTTTATTAGTCACATACATGCACACAGCAGAGCACACACAGTGAAATTAGTCCTCTGCATTTAACCCATCCTAGTACTAGGAGCAGTGGGCAGCTATCGTGCAGCGCCCGGGGAGCAATGGGGAGGGGGGGATTGGAGGTGTCCAGTGCCTTGCTCAAGGGCACCACAGCAGGGCCTAGGAAGTGAACTGGGACCTCTCCAAGTAGCAGTCCACCTTCCATATTTCAAGTCTGTTCGGGGACTTGAACCGGCGACCCTACGATTCCCAGTCCAAGCCCCTACTGACTGAGCCACTGCTGGACATCACACTGTAGTGAGAGGTCATTGCAACAACATGTAATCGTCATTCTGCAGGATACATTCCCTGTATAGTGTGTACTAATTTGCAGCAAGACAACAGGAGGTATCTGCAATACCACAGCATTAGCCAAAGCCCTTTCAAGGTACTCTGTAATTAACTATGCATTATATACGTCCACCTGTAGCACCATCACCTAGCTGCTATCGTACAGCTTTATACATGCTACACTGTTACTGGATGTGTATTGTGTAAATTGTGTAATCTCTACCATTTTAAGCATGATTCTTTATTAATATTAAGCTATTTTGGGGTCTTTCTTTTACTGTTGCAATGTCAGTTTACCCTCGAATAAAGGTATTCTGATTCTAAAGCTTGTATATGATTATACTGCAGGTTGCATTTACTAAATACTTAGTAGTAATCAGAAGGTATCTACAATAAAAACAACACTATCTGGCCTAAGAAAGCTGCTATCAGATGCAGCGCCAACTGACTATTGCAAGGAGCTAGCTTTAATACGTAGGCCCGAGGTCCAAAAACATTACTATTAAGGCACTATTTATTCATTCATACATATATAATATACATTTTGTTATGGTAATTAGCTGTGTGAGTATCAACTGGTAAGCCATATGCACAATATTGGGTCAACTAGCTCTTCTTGTAGCTAACATCACGTAGCTTAGCTTTAGCTTTATTAGCCAGTGTGGTCAAACGTTAGCTTTAGCTTTAGCATTAAAGCAACGTTGCGCACACGTATAACTCTAAGTCTAAGGTGTAGGATACAACTATGCAAATGTCAATGAGGCTTTATTTGCATTGTTTTGATCACAAGAGATGAGACGTAGCTATTGTTAGTAATAGTGTAAATTCACCTTAGAGCTGGCTTTCTGAGAGCCGCCAGGCGTCCGGTCCGCCATCTCTGCTTCTACTACAGCATAAAGTCGATCATCGATTACAAGATAGAGAGGCCCACGTGAACAGCAAGGGGTTACAGTCGATCACCGAGTCATTGGAATGACTGTTTATATTTATACTGATCTTATAATTAACAAAGAAACGTTTATGAAAATGGCAAAAACTTTGAAAGACAGATCTAAATCTGATTGTACATCGGCAACTAAAACTCACATTTTAAGGTTTGTCTCAAAATGTGTTGCTTCTTATACGCATAACATTAATGCATACTGCTATGTTAAATGTTAGCAGGCATGTAGGCTAATCAATATATAGGAACAAATATATTGAATTTGAGTTAAAGAAATATACAGTCTATGGTTATAGCACACTATGTAGCTGCTTAGCATATTTGGTCCAGCAGATGGTGCTCTTGCTTTCTATCGCCCTTATTCTATCTCTATATTTCTATAAAGACAACCTGTTATTATTAACACAACTCACAGCCATTGAAACACCTTTGAGTTGCCAAATATTGTCCTAATTTGGGACATGTTTTCGTCACAGCAGCATGTAAGCACATAATGTGAAAATGAAAAAGAGTAGAAAGTAAACATGATTTAACATGTCAAAAGAAGCAAAAAGGGAAATATATACATAAACACAATGAAGGGCCAATTACAGCTAACACAAGTAGGATATTATATTTAAGTGTGCCATAAATGGACACTACAGATGGATGTTTTCCTCTTTGCAGGGCCTGAGGTATGATGTTGGATAGTCTCCACATGTAAGATGCACATTAATCTGAATGCCACTCACTTATGCAGTCAAGTTTATTCATGACACCCCCTTCGAAGTTTTTCGCTCCAGGAGCCATATGAAACTAATGCAGGACCTCCCCCCCAGAGTCTTTAATGTGTGTGTTTCTTTTGGGGAAAGCAGCAGCCTGAGCTCCGTCCCTCCTTTCCCCTGCAGAACAAACGCTATATTCATGTGCTCCGGGCTGCAGTTACTGGATGTCCCTGCAGGAACTCCTGCTTCAGAGCTGCTCTAACAATGCCATTCATGCCACGGGGCGAGCACAGAGCCGGGAACACAACTATGTGGAGAACATGCAGTGTTTTCACCCTGTGGAGTCTACTGTTCCTGACCGTCATCTGTGCGCAGTCTGAGCGGAGGTACACTTCATTTACACTTTCATTTGACAGCTTTATGAGGGTATTAACAGGGGTATTCTGCAGTCCAGAGAGGCAGGACTTATGGCGCATTGAATCTCTTAAATCAACCGCAACCTTCATACGCGTTTATTTATGTGACATGTTTTGAATAAGCAAATGCTTCCCCCTCTTTAGACCAATCTTCACATGCGGTGGAAACATTACAGGAGATTCTGGAGTAATCGGCAGCCAGGGGTATCCAGGAGTTTACCCTCCAAACACCAAGTGTGTGTGGAGGATCACAGTGAGTCTATTTCATATTCATATGCAGTGGTGTGACTAAACATTTACTCAAGTACTATTTTGAGGTATTTCCATTTTATGTTTCTTTGTACTGCGCTAGAATTCAGAGGTAAATATTGTACTTTTACTCCACTAAATGTATTTAATACCTTGATTCACTTTGCATGATAATAAACAATATAATCTCCCTTAAATCAGACTGTAGTTCACCTGCAGTAAATCCAGCAGTTACCCTGCAGTATACAAAGCCATTCAAACTAGCTGCACCTTTACCAGCTCTGAGAACACTTTAATGATCAATCATTATAAAACATATCAGAGATATAATTCTGAAATGGACCAATCAGACAATGACTACTTTTACTGTCGCTACTTTAAGTACATTTAGAGGAGAGTACTTTCTACTTTCACTGGAGGAACATTTAGAATACTTTTACTGTGACAGAGTATTCCTACACTCTGGTACTTCTACTTTACTCAAGTACAAGACCTGAGTACTTCTACTTTAACTCAAGTACAAGACCTGAGTACTTCTACTTTACTCAAGTACAAGACCTGAGTACTTCTACTTTACTCAAGTACAAGATCTGAGTACTTCTACTTTCAGCATACAGGGTGAGGCATGCACCTATTCTGACATTTTACTGCTCTCTGTAATAAAGCTAATTAGTGGAATTCCCACCCAGGTGCCTGAGGGAAGGGTGGTGGTCCTGTCCTTTCGCTTCATCGACCTGGAGAGTGACAACCTGTGCCGCTACGACTATGTGGATGTTTACAGCGGCCATGTCAGCGGGCAGAGGCTCGGGCGCTTCTGTGGGACGTTCAAACCGGGAGCCCTGGTTTCCACTGGCAACAAGATGCTCCTGCAGATGGTATCTGATGCCAACACAGCGGGGAGTGGCTTCCTGGCTGTCTTCTCTGCTGCCCACCCACATGAGAGAGGTAAAAAATGCAAACATGGCATGAGGAGGAAGAGTTTCTGCATGCTTTCCTACACATATGTGCCAACTTGCAGCTGTGCAGAGAATATCTTGTGGCCAGCCGAGCATGTAATGCAGACACACGTGGGTCTCAGGCATGACTTCACTCCATAAAGGATTCTAATACTGGCCTGGGAGTGTGTCTGTGTTGGCACGGGGTCAGTCTTTAAAAAGCAAATTAACAAGGCTGTAAAACACGAGTTGTTTTAGTGAGGTCATTGGCACCACAATACCCAGACAGAAAATGCCCTTGCAGACACATAGTAAAACAAAAGGAGATGTAGTTTGTCTTTTCAGTAAAGAAACTGACCTTTAGGGGTCTCAGGAACAAGGCTATGGGTTCACAGTTCCAGCATGTGGACAAAAAGGGAGGAACACCCTACCACTTCTCACAGTGTGATGTGGAATTTCTCACTGACATATTTCAGACTGTTCAAGTCACTTAGAGCCTCTTCCTCTCTGCAGGTTTGCCTGGTCACCTCTTCTGTTTTCGTGGAATTGTAATTGCTGCTTCTTCATGTCCCTGAGGAGCTAACAGCTGTAATGGACACTCTAGTAAAGCAGCCGGCCTGTCTCTCACAAAGAGGATGGTGGCAGATAGACGGTCTGTTAGCGCTGTAGAGCAAACAATGTCTATTTTTGTCACTGTGCAAGATTGTACTGGACATGTTGGAAAGGAAACATCAATCTAAGTGTATGTTACAGAACACAAAGGGATTCAGTTCTTTAAATGTCTCAACGACCTTTGAACAGAGGATTTTCGGATCCTTGAGGACATTTGGAAGCACGCCGTGTTCTCTTAACTCTTCACGGCACAGGAGTATTACGTTTTAAGGGTGCACATAATAAGAAAAAGCCATGAAAGTGCCTATTATTGTAGATCTGGATCATTCCCTTTTGTAGTTTATCCAGGATGTAATTTCCATCATTGCTCCACAGGTGAGCAGTACTGTGGAGGCAGATTGGACAAACCCACCGGGAGTTTCAAAACACCAAACTGGCCAGAGAAGGATTACCCGGCAGGTGTCACCTGCGCCTGGCACATAGTGGCACCAAAGAACCAGGTCAGAGTGCTCAAAATGTATTCTATATTAAGGAAATGTAATGTGTAAAGGAAGAAAACAAGCTAAGCAAACTAAGCTCTAGCAAAACATCCCCAAGGAAGAAGATTGCATGGAATAAAATCAGTAATATCTCTAGCTCTCTTTGATGAGTGGTTAAGGAGTCCAATGCTGTATAAGGGGAGCAGTCTTTTAGTCAAATGTGTAATGGGTGTGGAACAAGACTACATCCCCCCTCAAATACTAGGCTACCCTTTAATCAAACAGCGTATCCTGTTCCTCCATTACCTGCCTGTGCTCCATGAAAGACGATTTTCTCTGTGGTTTATCTCCTGCTGCAGATCATTGAAGTCAAGTTTGAGAAGTTTGATGTGGAGAGAGATAACTACTGCCGCTACGACCACGTCTCCATATTCAACGGGGCGGAAATCAACGACGCCAAGAGGATTGGGAAATACTGCGGAGACAGCCCCCCAGCGTAGGTGATTCTGCTTTCATTTCCACCTCAATATCCCTCCCATCTTTGCCTCCCAGTTTACAGTGAGTCTGCTTGTCTGCAGGCCAGTTTTGTCAGACGGGAACCAGCTGCTCATTCAGTTCCTGTCAGACCTCAGTCTAACCGCAGACGGCTTCATTGGACACTACAAGTTCAGACCAAAGAAATTCATCACCACCACGATACCACCCACCACTACCATGCAGCCAGTCACCACCAGGCCCATACGTAGGTATCAACTTTCCTCCAATCAAATCCCCCAGAGGTCTGCAAGCGTCTGTCTTTGTAGATATGAGGAATACTGGCTGACTGTTCTACTGGATTGTCTTCTTCAGTGATGAGGAAAAACTGCAATCTGCTCCTGGTAGCAGATATGGAAAAGACAAACAATGAAGTAGAGTAAAGAGCCTTCCAAATAAAAGCATAACAAAGAGGTCCTATTATGTGCAAACACCTTTAAAAATGTGCTTCTCTTGTGTACATAACACACATTTATACAGAGTGTGAGCATGTGTCCGTAATCACAGCCCATTTTCATACTCAAACTCACATTCCCACACAATCCTCGTTTTTCCCTCAGTCCAGCCAGGCTGTTTTGGCGCCTCCCTGCCATGATGTCATACTGTAACGGAGCTCTCTGGTTGGCCTATCCTTCCCTTACTTTATTCCCTCCCCGGGAAGAATAATATTTAGACAGTCACCTTGAATGTTCCTCGACTCTATATGGAATCTTTACCATCCCTAAATCAGAAAAACAGATGTTAGCTTTCACATTATCTCGCTGTTTTACACAGAGCACATTGTTTCTGAGGCTGACAGCCATTCAACCAACGGCAACTTAAATAAATGTTATTGTGTGTGTGTGTGTGTGTGTGTGTGTGTGTGTGTGTGTGTGTGTGTGTGTGTGTGTGTGTGTGTGTGTGTGTGTGTGTGTGTGTGTGTGTGTGTGTGTGTGTGTGTGTGTGTGTGTGTCCACAGCTCTGAAGTACTCTGCAGCTCTATGCCAGCAGAAGTGCAAAAGACGAGGAACACTTGAGAGTAATTACTGCTCCAGCAATTTTGGTAAGAACTTCATTGCAATTTATTTAAACCACAGTTGCTCCTTCTCTCGTGTCATTATTGAATATATCTTTTGGTACGTAGATAATTATCCCTAGAAGTATGATTGTATGTCAGACAAATCTCCTCTGACAAGCCGTTTACAGTCCTGATCATGTCACTATCTTTGCTCCTCTGATTTCTCGCTGTGCATCTCAAAGACGCCCCTTGATAGTGTGTCAGGAAGGAGTATACAGTAGGACACAGTTACCTCCAGTGTAAACACACAAACACACACACACACACACACACACACACACACACACACACACACACACACACACACACACACACACACACACACACACACACACACACACACACACACACACACACACACACACACACACACACACACACACACACACTGACTGTAGGTAAACTGTTGATAAATGAGCGTGTTGATTCAGGCTACCCTGATGTTTTCCTCTCTGGGGTGTTTACCACATGTGTTGGATGGCATTTCAAAGAGTTGGTGCATGTGGAAAAAAGCCTCCTGTCTAATGTGGTGGCAACTATCTGTTACGTCACAGTCTAAAGAAGTGGCGAGACAGGAAATAGTTTGTCTAAATAAAGCCATAAATGTCTCTCGTCTTTCCTCTGATGATGCATCACATAAAGCAGTTCACTTGTTTATGTAACAGCAGCAGGCAGGATTACTGAAACAGCCATTCCTCTGGCTATCCTCATGCCTGTCAGGAAATGAAACAGTGAAGACATATTGGTACCATCAGTGTCCTGTTCATAAACCGAGTCACGCACAGGAATAGATAACTGGTAGATGGTTGCTATTCTGTATTCCTGCAGGTTAGATAACTATCAAATGTTTGCCAGGTAAAGCAAGCCCCAGTGCTATCTGTGTTCTCTCTTGCATAACGCAGGGACCTCAGATCCACAACATATTTAAGCTGTCAAACACACATCTCACTATCACATATTTAACCTGGCCTTGTCCCACACAGGGCCGTTTACTGGAACCACTTATCGCTGAACGTTTGAAAATGACTGTGAATTATAGCTTTGTTTTTCTTCCTTAAACTTCTGAGAAGGAGTTGGTAGCTCCTGAAGATGGAGTCATAAAAAGGTCAAAAACCTGGAAAAAATACCAGACACAACAGACTAAAAGTAGTAGAACTAACTCCTGACAAAACAGTATTCTACTAACATCCATTTAGTTTGTGACATTCTGACAAAAGTAATCAGCTAAATGTTGTGCTATCAGCAGACGTGCTAAATGACATGGTGATCATGGTAAACATTAGCCTATATTTATTCATTCCTGTCTTATTCTCTTATGATCGTCCTGACTGGACCTCATATAGTTCACTGTTGCTTTTTACTTAATAAATACCACATCCCTGATATCAGCTTTTTTAGCATTTTCATTGTGAGCATGCTAACTTCCTAACGTTAGCATTTAGCTCCTAGCACCAACAACTCATTGTAATGCTGCTGTATCACTGGCATCACCGGCACATATATTGTCTTTTTAAGCAGATTTTATACCCTTTGTTGTATGTACTGTGTATGTATGTTTCTTGAACTTTGTGTGTGTCTATGGCAGTGATAACCGGGACTGTCATTACTGCGGTGATGAGAGGAGGAAGTATGTACGCCACCGTCTCCATCATCAACGTGTACAAAGAAGGCAGTCTGGCCATCCAGCAGGCGGGAAAGACCATGAGCACCAAGATCATCATCCTGTGCAAGAAGTGTCCGTTTATCAGGAGAGGTGAGTCCACAGAGGGATGGTAAAGTAAAAAAGGGTCATAATCAAGTTCCTACTTTACTGTTTTGATTAACCTACGGCTCTGAGTTTGCCTCCTTTGCTGTCGATAAAGCTCCCCCTCAAGTGTAAGGTGAGCGGCAGAACTCACTGTTCAAACAGTCAGAACATTAAATATGTTTATATGGCATATAAACATATGGTATACAGCCCTGCCTGGAGGAGAATCTCATATCTGGCCTCCCTGAATGTCTCTGCCGTTCCGCCACTGCATTCAGGTTTTCTGTGTGTGACCCTACCAGGCTTGAACTACGTCTTCATGGGCCAGGTGGACGAGGACGGCAAGGGGAAGATCGCCCCGCAGCACTTTGTCATGGCGTTCAAGACCAAGAACCAGAAAGCGCTCAACCTCCTGAAGACCAAGCGGTGCTGAGATGCAGTAGCGCCGAGGATCTCCGCTGCCTGAGGATGGAAACCATTAGGACAGAAAATGATTTCCATCTTAACACTTAAAAAGTATGTTTCATTCAAATAGGGGCATTTTAGTTCTGGTTTTTGGCTGAGAGTTGCATGATTTCAGGATAAACAGGAACACATTAAGTACTTCCAATCTGTCTTCTATTAACTACACCATTCAGTTCATCTGTTTTACAATTTGCATTCGGCAACTAGAAGTTTCTGTTCCTTTCCACGGCCAAGTCTCACTTCTAGTCGCATTCCTGTCATACCCCTAGCAGGGGTTACAGCTAGTGAAAGGAGCTCAGAGTAGGAATAGTTTAGCAGATCACATGTTTTACAAATCAAATCTCAAAATGTCTGTTTCTACTTCTGGTCGGACGTCCTATCCTACTTTCCAGTTTCCCCTTAAAGCTGTGGGGAGTAATGTGAATAGACAGTGGGATTTATAATTGAGTATGCATCAAACAAATAGTCTTTCACACGCCTGATTTATATCCATTCCTAGTTTCAATCACACCTGCAGTCTGTGTTCATCTGCAATGGGCACCAGTAGGACGTTTTTCAAAGGGGCGATGAATAAAAAGTGCAATATTTAATATATTAAATGCTGGTTTGATGTGCAACAAACAAGGACCTTCCTAGCTAAAGCTCTTTTTCTTTTAACGTGTTTACAGAAACAAAGCACCGCGATCAGCGTTAGTGTTGAAAGGCAAAGTGTGGAATGAAATGAGAAATATTTTCATATGAAAACGTCTGTGAATATTATTTATATTTTATTGTTTTCATCGTCCCAAATAAAACTCCCTTTGACATGTTCCCTTTGTCCGTCCTTCTTTGTACAAAAAACGTTCAGCTGTAAAACAAACCGTATGTGAACTGGTCTGAGGCAGCTAAACTCCACCAAGCAAGAAAATGGATCAGGTGAAGTGTGTCTCTAAACAGATGACTTTTTTCTGGCTTTCTCTGAGTACCAAAAGCAGCATTTGTATTCATCGAAATCACCTCTTTATGCCGTTCAAGCGTCTTTCTATTTAAAACAATGGCTTCCTTTATTTACAAAAGGTTGAATAGCTGAATAATACATAGGGGCCTGAGTCTGGAGGCTTTGGTGGAGAAGATATATATATTTCTAGTTAAGGTCCAGGTTTAAAAGTCGCCTCTGTGACTCAAAAGAGCAGAGTTTCTTTTTTGCACATGCTCGGGTCACACAGCATCCCAGAAGAACGAGAAGCAGAGGTTTAGTCGAGAGGGAAAGGGGGGAAAGGGGGGAGATAAACATCAAGTCTTTTTCTTTAGCTCCTTGGGTAGAACATAGCGTATTTGGAGGTCCGGAAGCCCAGCAGGTCCCTCATCTCGTTGCGAAACTTGGACAGGTCTTGGCGCAGGTCGTTGAGATTTTCCACCGTGGCCTGGTCTGTGCTCTGCATCTTCTGCCGCGTGGAGGTCAGGTAGCGGTGGACCAGACAGCACATGATCTTCTGGTAGTTCTCATCACGCTTCTGCTTCAGGTTCTTCCACTCCTGGAAGGAAGAGAGACAAAAAAAGGCATTCAAATGAATGATAAAATATTGCACAAACCACTGTTTCCTTTCTGCAAGTCACAGTTTAGTATTCCTTACCTTGAGGCTGTTCTGTCTCTTCACCTTCCCTTTCGACGTGTGTGAACAGATCCACTTACTCATGCTGGTCACCAGGTAGACGACCGTCTTCGGGGAGGGGAGGATGTTGAACGGCGGAGGCATGGTGCACTTGTCATCGAAGTAGCTGAGCCACAGTTTGGCCCTTGCAAACTTCCACTCCTTATCCTCGTGATTCTGCAGAAGAACCACAGGAACATCAAAGAACACATACAGTGTTTATCTTCAGCTTGATATTAGTATTTATGAAGTCTAAACATATTCCCAAATTGACCTCATTGTTTTACACTTACAGCAATTTGCCTGAAGCTCTTGTGCAGCATGGCCACCATCAGCTTGGTCAGCACGATGACCACAACGATGTTGTAGGTGCCGATGATCATGGCGCCCACGAAAGAACGCAGCTCCTCGGTGTAGCTGATCCGGGTCACGAAGAGCGCAACGTGAGCCAGGGAGAAGATGTACCAGAACAGGGCATAGCAGGTCCCCATAAACCTGTGGAAAAACAACACGTTTATTTAGTCTCTCATCCAACATTTTGCACATTCCCCATCGCAGCACAGTACGACAGAGTGTCCCGTACGAGTGGAAGGCATCGTTGCTCTGTTGCTGGCAGAATATGCCCTCGCAGTCCTTCAGCGGATGCTTGTCGGGGTCTTTCTGGTCCTTTCCATACAGCTGGGTAAGTCCGATGGTGAAGGCGAATAACACCAGCAAGAAGAGGCCCAAAAACTTCCCGAACTCCTGCAGCATCTGCCCCATGGAGATCTGGGGAGAGAAGAATATGAGTCTGTTAAACCTGTGAGGTAGGACATTTTATCCCCCATGTTTGTATTTAGCAGCGACCCCCGTAAGGACGGGGAAAAAGCAACACACTCTGCCAGCTGTAGACTCTCAGCCTACCTGTGAGAAGACAGACGAACAAGGAGGAAGCCAAAAAGAGGGTCTCGAAGACAGAGAACGTCCCTTAGGAAAGAGGCTATTTATGAACCAGAGTGGCCTATCTGTTTACTAGGAACCCAGAGATGCTCAGAGCACGCTCGCCCTGGCTAAACAGAACGTAACACACAGCGTCCAATGTGAGGGATGACCGCTGTGGAGGTGACGGCTGACCGGAGTGTTTGCCCTCAAAAACCTCCATCTATTTGGGTGATTCATTCTCTTGTCATGTCTAAATCCCCCCAGTGTGAAGTCTGTGCAGGAGTGAAGGTGTTCCCTGCAGGCTGACAGGTACACTAACTGTACAAACAGAGCGGGAATGCAGCCGGTCAGAAGGAAAATGTTTAATATATAATAATTATTGTTTTGCAAGATGTTCCCAGACCACAGAACTATTCCCAAATTGTTGTAAATCGTTCCCCGTCTGTTTTCTGCAATGCATTGTGGGAAAACAGTCCATTACATTCCTCAGAATAATATTTTGGTGGAATGCAACTGGATCAAGTTGTTATCTGAAACACACTCATGCATGCGTGTGTCATCAGTTATGGGAGCTTAACAGTGTTCCTCAGGGTGAGTCTGGAGCATGAGTGAGCTCATTGTACACACACACACACACACACACACACACACACACACACACACACACACACACACACAGTCACTCTTTCCAACCTCAGCAGGGGGCACTAACCGGTAGAAATGGCCTCTTCTGGGAGGACGGGATCCGAAAAAAATGTGCATTACTGAAAACCACATAGCTCTGAATCACTGTGTGTGGAAATGTGTGTAAGGTGTGTCTGTCATTTCCAAAGCTAATCATTTTTCCATCCTGCCAATCCAGACGGTGATGTCAGAGGGGGAGAGAAAGAACGATGGGGGAGATTGCAGCTGAAAAGCACCCTAGTGTTTCATAAGTCAACCGCAAACAGCACTTGACTTAATAACAGGAAGGCATCCGTGCAAAAAGAGCGACCTGCAAATGTGAAGACTGCTTTATGTAATGAAATCACACAGAGAGGGGACAGGAAACGCTGCCAGCTGAAAGGCAGGAGTTGGCTGGACGTGGAGTCTTTCTGCCAGCTGGCTTGATGCGATAAGAAGGGACACCTATGATGGTTGTTGGAAGCCTTAGTAGAGAATATTTAAACCAGATTTGGGCGTGTTCAGGACAGGGGGGAAATAACAGGACACACAATAGTTTTTGACTGAAATCCCTCAGCAAAAGAAGACAATGCACAAACAGATGATTTATAATGAACATAAAGGACGCTTTGCAGTTAATTATGTAGTATTTGACAAGCTGGGGATAGTTAACTATTGTGAAAGGAACAAGATATGCAAAACATATGACGTGCATGTTCACACTCATGGATGCACTTTTGCAAAATGATGCAATACGAGGGACAGCTAAACCACAGGAATGCCTGATGTGCTATTGTCAGATTAAATGTGCTGTTTACAAATTGGGTTTATTTTGCACAACTGTGAAACTATAGCTAAACACCACAAAGCCCCTCTGACACCCCTATGTGCCTACAGCCATCAGGCAGCGAAACAAAGGCTTATAAACTCATAAAAAGCTGCTCTGTAGTTTCAGAATCACTTTAAATGATTTGTAGTTTTGTCTCCACATTATTCCTCTGATGAAGATGCATTTTTCAGATTCAATCTGCCTTGCTTTGCACACTTCAGACACTAAGTTAAAATGTGTATGGATGCAACTGACTATTACATTACATTTAGCTGCAGCTTCCATCCAAAGCGACCTGAAATAAGTGCAATGAACCATAGAGATACAAACTATTCACTTCAAATAAACCAAAGTGTGGTGCATTACTTTCAAAAGTGCTAAATTGGTGAGTTTTCAGTATGCAATGAAAGTTGTGTGGACTTTCTTTTGTCTTGATATCAATGGGGAACTTATTCCACCGTTTTGGAAGCAGGGTTGCAAACAGGTGTGTCTTTGTCGAGGAGCACCTGAGTCCAATCACTATACTCTACCCCTTAATTCCCCTGCACCCAGCATTGCAGCTGGACGGTAGTGGATCAAACTTACCAGAATTGTGATAGAAATACATTTAGGAGCCAATGAGAATGTGTTGTGGGTGTAAAGAGCCGGCTCCTCCAGCTTCAGGAATCAGTTATGTGAGAACTGAAGGCTCTCCTCGATAGAAACGACGATAGCTGAGATGCATATGGTGAGTGAAGCTGCAGACTTTGTGATGTTCAGTTTATTATGAGTGCATTATTATGTTCATCGGGCTTATACTTAATGCTCATTATGATGGTTATGATACCGCTGAGCACAGCTGGTGCGATGTTTAGTGTGGGCTTATCCTTGAGTGTTCACACTTCACTGAGACAGGAACAGAGTGGGTGGTGTGTGTGCTATGATGGGGTTAGAGAGAATGATGGAGAGAGAAGGAAGGCAGTTTCATAATCATTACCTCCGTGTCCGGTTGGTTTGTTTGTCAGCAGGATCACAGTGAAGCTACTTTCCAGATTTTCATGAATCCCAAATTACAGGGCGTCACACACATCCCATGAGTGAATTATGATCAAACCAGCACAGAATCTTGTGTTCAGTGGGTGTCACCACCGCTCTCCTACCTGTAGCGGCCCCAGTATGGAGCTGGTGGTGTACATGAAGAAGAGCCGCAGGTAACTGAGGATGTTGGCAAAGGCGAACAGGCCCTCGGCCACCAGGATGGGATGGAAGGCGTCCCAGTTCTTCCTATCCGTGTCCTCCACTTTCTTGAACTGAGGAGGAAGCAAACACATTCAGACCCACACTGCCGACTAAATTGGATGTGCTAACTAGCTGTTGCTAATCACACCTGATTCAGTGAGTCCTAATGATTGCTCTGTTTAGAAACTTGAGCAGAGTGGTTTCAAAAGGCGTTGACACAGTATGGGAATAACCGTAAACATCATGATTGACAGTTAAACAGAGAAATGATGCTAGTTTGACTGAGCTAATTTACACACTTGCTAATTGTAAAGAGTGAATAATACTAAGCCTGAAAAATATACAAATTCAGTGCCACTATTTTCTCTGTCTAGTGAAGGTTAGCCTAGCTTAGCACAAAGACTGAAAACAGATGGAAGCAGCTAGCCTAAAGCTACAACTTTGTTTCCTTCAGTTTATTGTGTAGATTAAACAAATGAAATATGATTAATAAGTGTTGATGATTAGAATAGTCAGGCTATCTGTTTCCCCCATCATTACTTCACAGTTGAGCTAAACACCTAGCGCTTGCTGACAGACAGACATGAGATTATTAACTCTCTTCTCCTCTAACAATTAAACAGAAAAGCCATAAAACTAATTATTGAGAAGTTAACAGACTTTCTGACTCCAGTGTGTAATAGCTATCCTGTTCTAGATGTCACATGTGTGCGTGACGTGCATGTACCTTGCTATGAGCAACTATTTTGAGGGCAAAGGTGGCGAGGTAAAGGGAGTTCATCACGAAGCTCAGCTGGTTTCTAGACTCTTCCAGAAAGTCCTCCAGCCCTTGATACCACAACCGCTTCACATCCGACCACACCATCCCTGCGGGGGGAGAGCAGAAATTCCCCGTTATCACACACACACACACACACACACACACACACACACACACACACACACACACACACACACACACACACACACACACACACACACACACACACACACACACACACACACACACACACATAAGGGCCTGTCGTCACCGAACATGCTTCAACCACAAGTCATCTCGCAGTGGGAGCCCAGGGGAAACAGGAATGTATGAGAGTAAAAATGTGGAATTTAATAAGGGTGTCTGTCCGAGTGTAATTTCATAAACTCTTAATGTACAGTGGGGATAATTAAATTAGCACTCTGGCTGCAAGGCGAGGCATCGTGACACACACTTTCTGAAAAGATTACATTGATTATTGGTTAGGGTAAAAAAATGGGAGGGTTTTGCACAAATCCCTTTAGCTTTTGTTTCAGATTTGTGATTTTTTTTTACATTTCTTGGGTTTTGAGGATGAATTTCACTATGGAATGATTGGATTTGTACACACACTCGATGAGATACAATGACACACACACAGCCCACAGTCTCAGCATCTGATTTCCCCATTAATGTGAGGCATCTGGCTCCGGGGAATAGCGGGAGAAAGATGAGAAGCGGGAGAGGAGGGGGCTGGCGTGGGAGAAAGAGAGAACAATATGAAAATGGAAAGCTGCTGTGCGACTTGTCAGTGCCATCTGTAGACGTGTAATAGCTCCCTTTCACACCCTGCTAACATTTGCATTTGATTTGTAAATCATTAGAAGTCTCATCCTTGTAGTCTAAACTCCTCTCGGGTGTTTTGCTGAGGCTGCAGAGAGCCTGGGGCGTTAAATCTGCACCACTGCACCACGTCTTTGCAGTGTTTTGCAATGAGGGGAGGATGCTGCTATTTAAATGGATCCTTGATGTTGCTCAGTGCAGTACTTAAGGAATACTTCCCCCTCTAGTGGGCTATCTTAACCCAAGGAAAAGGCCGTTACACTGCTCTAATGACTCAGCTACTGATCGCACTGCTGCAATATACAGAATAAATCACAAGTTGCACCACAAACATACACAGAGCGTTGAGTAATAGAAGTCAATGCATATATATAACCTCTCAGGTGCCGTTATTGGGATGATTTATCTGCACGATGAAACCTGGAACAAGGAGATGCTTTGTGTACGATGCAGCAGCCATGATAGAGAAGCTGAGAAGGCAGGGCCATTAGGGCGATTAAATGATCATGCTAATGGTTTCTTGGCAGAGGAGGAAGGTAGAGATGCTCTTCCCCAGAGGAGAGTCGTTTTCTAACTGTCACTACCCAGCCTCATCAGAAATATTGCTCATGTGCATGTACATGTTTACATGTCCAGCACTAAGAGACGACCACAGGGGAGCTGGAAGAAGCTTTCCCTTTTTCTATAGAGCTCAATTAGAAGAAGGACTGACAGATTTAATCCAGTCAGGCCCGGCTTTCTGTCGTTTAGTATAGAAACAGCTGTTTGTCATGTTCCGCCTAATAGGATTACAGATACAGGATGCTGGACTTTAGCCAGGCCATAACAGGACTCCCTCATTTTCACTACACCCAACATGGTTATTGTGTTAAATCCTGGTGTGTGAGATTGAATCCTCATGCTATTCTTAGTCCTATGGTATCTGTTATGAGATGAGTCATTATTCTATTATAGAAATAAGCCCGCTGAGCACTTAAATGCACATTATGATTGCAACATACATGATAGTGGGAGTAGAAAGCTGACCTATGATCCAGAGGATGAGCAGGAAGTCTATCATCTCCAGCGCAGGGCCCATAGTGTTCTTCTTGTCCTCGTTGTAGACCAGCGAGTAGAGGTTGAGCAGCAGCAGGAAGGAGAAGTACGAGGCGCTGTGGATGATGAACTTGACGAAGGGCGTGTGGATGATCTGGCCGACGCGGGAGCGCGGCACCAGCAGGTAGCAGACGGAGAGCAGCGGCCACAGCATGGCCACGCTCAGCACCGTGGCCATCTTCAGACAGGTGTGTTTGCGCCGGTAGCTGGCCGTCTCTCCAAACCAGACGGTGTTGAGGAACTGCTGACAGTTGGACTGAGCCACAAACTGTGAAGAAGGGAGGGGAGGTGTCAGTGTGAGGAGAGAGTGAGCAATCACAGACTTGTTCTGTTCATTTTCAGGTCTATATTAGTATTTAGTCTCTCCTGGGACATGTCTCCATGCTTTAATGCTCAAGAAGCTCTTTATGTTTCTCATACTGCCTGTGCTGCAGCACCTCTTTTCACCCTCTGTCTGAAACCAGAGAATAGTAGGCCAAAGACAGGACAATAAACAGAGTAAACCGCACACTTGGCTCGGTTTGATGGTAACATAATCCGTCTTCCAGCACATTTTAAAGTGAGGCTCATATAAACATCTCCCCCTGTGATAAAAACCACAAACGATAAAACAAAAGATAGTTCTTTCATCATAAGAAGAACATTATCATTGTTTTTCTCTGGCAGGATATGAGTGGAGCTTGCTGTGATCTATGAGTGTCACACAGAGCTGTACATTTCCCAGAAGTCTCAAGTGCTCTATCCTGTCCAGCTCATATTTTTCAAAAGACAGGATGTGCTGTACCAGATGCCTCACCTCTTTTTGGTTGTACTTGATGGCGAGCTTGAGTCGACCGAGGTTCATTCTTTCCTCCAGTAAGCCCCTCTTGTCGACCTGATCCTCGTTGGACGTGTGGTTGAGAATAACTTCGAGCTCTCGAGAATTTCGAGCCTGGGCCAGCAGATCCTTGGCAAACATCTTACACTGCTTTGCCAGTTCCTCATAATCATTCCTGGAGCAGCACAAAGAGAAAGATACATGAAGGATTATAAATCTTATGCTATAAAATAATGACTGCATGTATGCATGCATGTTTCAGAGGCAATGTTCTAGTCATTATGTGCAGGGCAATCAGTCAAACATGCACTGACATGATGTACAGGTGTGCAGCTCATACCTGAACTCCACTTCAACCAGGCTGAGCTCCCGGAGGTCCGCACTCAGCTCAAAGGCCCTGAGAATGGGGTCTTCTTCAGTCAGCATGATCAGAGAGGGGCTGGCCAGGCAGCGATAGATGTCCAGACGAAACCTGGCAAACGTGGCGATGAAAAGAAAGACGTGTGAGGAGAGAAACAGAGGTACATTGATGAGGAAAAAAGACATCTAGTCACAGTCATGTTGCTGTTCATTTGTACCTGCTATGTTGTTTACCAGCCAAACTGCAGACTGATTCATTTAGCTGAGTGTGTGGGAAGCTACACTGCCCTGCAGAGAACACATCGCCTGCAGAAACATCAGCAGAACTCCTATTCTTCCCCAGAGGAAATACTGTTTCTCTGTGCTGTTGGTAGTGGTGGTTTATATTCCAGTGTAAAAACCATTTGAAGTACTTAAATATAACATGATTACTCTCCACGGCCAGATTAAGTAAAGCCAGGCGATAACAAAGACCATTGAGAGTCCTCTGTGGGACAAAGGGAGCACTGTAAGCGCTCGTGGTGCTGTAATAAAGATGAAAGCATGCACACGACTCAATGCCTACCATGCTAAATCATTTCTTCCTTTCCAGATGACATTCCCCAGCTGATGCTATCATCAAAACAAGGCGCCGTGCTGTTAAAACTTTCCTGACAGACCAATTGAAACATTGCTGTTTCAGCCCGTACATGCCAGAGCAAGGGCCAAAACAAATCACTGCTTGGAATAACACAGGCGTCATCTCGGAGACAAAACTGATGTCTACCATGCACCTTGCTTTGGTCAGGGGGAAGAAGCACGTATACTCTGTACCTGGAGTGGCGTAAGCTGTCCTTCTTGTTCTTGGCGTTGCAGAGCGTGCACTCGCAGCCGACAGCGTGTGGCCGGGGCAGCGAGATGTCCTGTTTCAGCAGCATGGTCAGGATCTCGTAGTTGTTCCTGTGGGCCGCTAGGATGACTGGAGCCACGTCCATGGTGGTGGAGTACTCTGGGTTCTGAATCCTCTGCATCAGTTTCTAAAAGAAAGATAGGAAACATGTGGATGCATAGCTGAAATCAAGTGCAGAAAAGGGAGGATTCATGAGTTGCAAGGAGAGGAGACTCACAGCAATGGAGGGCTTGGAGGATCTCCTCGGCCTGTGGTTGAGGAGGATGTCCACGGCTCCCACCACCTCAGAGTCTATAGCCACCAGCAGGGCATCTGTCGCCTACAGGAACACACATTTGTGAAGCTAAAGAACCCTACAGCAGCAGTAAAAAGGGATTTTCTTTAGTGCATGCATTGTTTTTACGTGTGTTTACCTGGCAGCCATGTTCCAGGAGAAGCTGCAGGATGTCTAGATTCTCGTTCTCGATGGTGATGGTGACGGCATCCCGGCCCAGGACGTCCACGCAGTTCAGGTTGAGCTCACCGTGCCGGTTCTCTTCCAGCAGCTTCTTCACCATGTAGTAGTCGCCTGAGAGGCAGGGCGAAGACAAAGCACCCTGAACGAGGGGAATGCACTTCCATCCATAAGAGCTGTGAAGTATTATGTGCCCTATGGCGGCAAACACACACAGCTTCTGTCATCAGGCTCACGCAGCAGGCTCAGCTCCAGCAGGACGCTCACGTGTAACAATAACATCTCCCTCAAAGGACTCTTTCGGAGCCATGTTTAGAGAGGCTTTATATGGTCACAGGGGCCTGGAAAGCTAACCCTGCCTGTGCAATGTTCAGCACTTATCAATGAAAGATCCTCCTCCCATCTGAGGAGAATACACATAGCCTATATTTAGTATATTTGCATTAATTCTCCCTGTAAGAGCAGTGCAAGAAAGTCAGGAAACACAGGAGAGACACTTTGTTAAAAGCAGAACAATATATCCAAACCCCAGTGGGCTCACTTCCACAGTGGGCAGCATGTAGGCAGCTGTGAGAGGTATTCACTGTGAAATATGTGGTTTGCTGCGTGCATCAATGAGCCTGCAGGAAAATCTGTTAGTCATGATGTACTCCACCAGCCAGCTGATGGCACATTTCCTCTTTTACTTATATTATTTAATCCGTTTCTAAAGCCATCAACAACGAAAAGCACTGAATTCCACCACTAAGATGCATTTAGACTGTTAATAAATATGGATTTTGGTTGCCTTTATTGGATTAAATAAGCAAATAACAACAGACCTTTCTCGCATGCCAGCAGGAAGAGCTTCTCATCCAGCGTCGTTTCCTCCTTCACCTCTCTCACGTCTTTCAAGGCCAGAAATTTATCCGGAGAGGAAGCGTCCGTACCCTGGTACAGAGCTGCCATAACGACGGAGAGCGAGTACGGGCAAACACTGATGTGCATCCCACTAGAAACCAGCGACCATTACACAAGAAAGCCTGTCATAAGGGCTGACATGAGAGGTGGTAGTGTTGCGCAGCAGAGGCTTTAACGCGTCGTCATGAGGCTAAATGGATTTCATCAAGTGTTGTTGTTTCCGTCGCATCTCTGCTGATCCTTCACACGCGTCTGTCGGGTTGAAATGTCCCCTTCCTTCCGTCGTTTTGTCTTCAAACTCCGGGATTAAACATGCAGGCGGTCGGATAAAAGCTCCCAGGCTGTGTTTACATGCACCATCTTCTGGCATCGCAGGATCCCTGAGATCTTTGTGGTCCTGATGCTGCTGCTCAGGCTGCTACTGCGCATGTTTCCTCCTCCACCTGCTCTTTCACTTCGCAGGCGCAAAGCTGCTGTGCCTCAGAATTACGTAAAAGGGCACTTGAGTGCAGCCTTGTACTGACTATCTGTGTGTGTGTGTGTGTGTGTGTGTGTGTGTGTGTGTGTGTGTGTGTGTGTGTGTCACAACACATCCGGAGACACTGTTCTTTAGAGCCTAGCTACTGCCAAAATACGGTGTGCACATTCTTGCGAGTTAAACAGAATACATGCAGATAAGATTTGGGATGATATCATGCTCTAAAAACACTGACCAGGATACCTGTATGTATATTTGTATAGCATAAACACTTAGCTGTTTAAAACATATACATAAGTTAGGACATGTGATCATTAGATGTGAGAAAAGCCTTTAGCAGGATTGTATGTGCCTCTTGGTGCAGATCTGTATCGATGTGCTCGGACATGCATGGCTGAAATTTGATTGCATATGGAACATTTACAGAGGGAGACAGACATGTAGGTCTGTGTAATATCAGTGGGAGATACACACAGCTTTCTTCCTGGAGCTTCTGATCTTGTGCATGTGTTTACGTCTTTAAAGAGGACATATTAGCTCATTTTCGGGACCTTATATGTCTAGTGTCTCCACTGGGACATGTCTCCGTGCTCTAATGTTCAGAAAGCTCTTTATGTTTCTCATACTGCCTGTGCTGCAGCACCTCTTTCACCCTCTGTGTGTGGGAGATAAACTCCCTCTGGAGGGAACGAAGGGATTTTAGCCGTTGCAGACCATTTACATGCACAGATAGCCACTACAGGGAAGGGAGAAAATAGGGCCTTTTTTATTAATCACTTATGTTTTACTTACTGTCCTCTCCCCTTTCACCTGAAAAAGCCACCATTATAAATGTATTACGAGTGCTGCAAGAAAAGCTAAGCTATTATAATTTGCAGCATCCCAGAAAGACACTTAATTAATCAGACTGAAATAAATAAGAAAGCAACAAACATCATGTACAATAGGGTACATGCTTTTCCTTTAAGCTTTTATGAAGACAAAGGTACAATCTAACGGTCACCTCTATAACTACAGAAACTGCTATTCAATATTCCCAAAGGGCTTTAATTGGACTTACTGTTAATAGGCTGATCATTAACATACATGATGTAATTGTAAATGTGAGAAACGTGCTGTTGTGTCATCATTATTATTTGTTAGGCCTGTTTTCAGTCTGCTTCTTTGTCTCGTTTGGAAACACGACTCTCCAGCAGAGGGCAGTGTGCACAAAGGATTGATAGCCTGCTATGCATTGGATGAATACAACAGGAGAACATGGGGGGAGATCACCACACAGAGCATTAAGAGCAATCATTCCATGCATACAGTGAAATAATCCAACGTAAATATTAACTTGTTTTAAAGGAACTTACACACACAGCTGTACATGATCTGCAGCAGATGTTAGAGGAACAGGGAGGGCGTACTGTTGACATTTTGTAAACAGACCTATTATTGCGAAACAGCAAAAGAAGGGTTGCAAGATGTGTAAAATAAGACACAACATGAAAAGGAAATGCAAAATCTCATTTTGGATAACACACTCCTATTGATTTCTCTTCACAGGGTCAAAGGGTCAAAGATCCCAGGCCTCTTAGGAAGGATGATTATCCAATCTGCAGAGCATGCGGTCCGCTCTGTTCAAACACACGGCCTTACAGCGTCCTGTCAGCTTCTGGGGAACGGCTGTCAGATGGCACATCCGAGCTGATTCCACTTGAGAGGGGTGCCACTCTCATCCCGACTGTCTGAATACACGGAGAGAAACACAGTAATGGAACAGATTTTACAGATCATGAGTGTATGCTATACTTTTAATTAAAGTAGCATCCTTGAAGCCTACATATGATTAGTGTGTCCTGAAAATAAAGATGTATATCAGATGTTTAAGCCTCTCAGGGTTGAGGTTATACATGCATTGTTACACAAGAAACCAGGCGAACAGAAAGGGCTTGGACCTCTGAGTTAATAGGCAAATAGGACTTTTCCTTTTGGGTATTGAGCTGCTTGTTATTGTACCTTCTTGAGGCTGCACTGGGACATTTTCTTAATTGAAACATGGATTTCTTGGAACAAAGACAGGAAAAGAATAGAACAAGATGATTGTAAACAAAAGACCACAGGGATAGGTGGGCTGTGTGAGCATGAGACACTGGACCCTTGCATCTGGAAAAGTCTGCACAATATAAGGGAGGATGCAGATGGAGATGAAGGCCTCTCGGAAACACAACAACAGCATCACTCCCCACAGTCTACCACTGCTGCGATCTGTGGGAGCCAGAGTGGAGCCCTGCGGAGTGACAGACGTGCAGCGGAGCCAATGTCGAGGCTCGCTGACGCACGACGCAGACCAATCCAGTCCCTCGGTGGGCGGGGCTTCGTCCATGTATTCTGATTGAATCGGTCCAGTTTGTATTAGTTGGACGAGCAAGGGGAAGCAGGAAGAAGCGAAGGGAGGGGGTTACCCTTTCACTAAACCGTGGAGATACCGGCCGTGCATTGCTCTGTTTTCCCAGATGCGGAGTGATTCGAGAGAAAGCAGGGCGCGCCAAATCGTGACGTCTTATTGTCTGCGATGCCTGGATCTTCGCAGGCTGCCTGTACGAGGATGCATCGGATGAGAAGTGCGCAGGGATGCCTCCGTTGAACATGCACAAACAGGGCGTCTGTTACCATGTTGTGATGATGAAGGCTCCTTCCTTTCTGTTTTGATCCGCGCTCCTCTCTCTGTGGACAAAAAACGCTCCTCTCGTCCGTTCCCATGAAGAGCATTGCGCACTGCAGTGAAAACAGGATCTCGGGTTGTGGATTTTGAATTGGCTGGTGAGTATAATACCTAATGAGCTGCTACTCATCTGGGTATCAATCCCCCCAGTATAAGCTGTGTGCATCCCGCAGAGCGTGTTGCTACACGTTCAATGTGAGCAGCTTTGTCCAGTGGTGAGAGCCACTCTCCAAAGGGAACAGATGAGAGGCAAACAATACCATCCACCACTGAAGTTGACAGCGCCTTGGGAGAAGGATGCTGGCTTTGGTAGGAAGCTTAAAACCTACAGGAATCATACCAAGATAATAGCACAGCCTGGGATCGTGATGAAAGTCCTCCGCAGGAAGAGGATTGTTTTATTCATGGCCTACTTCTTACTGCTGGTCCTCACTATGCTTAACTTGGCTAATTATAAATGGACTAAAGAGCCTCAGCAGTGCAACCATCAGATGAGGAGCACCACTTATCAGGGCAGATCTGACATTCGCTTCCTGTACAGGCCCTCTCTGGCCAAAAAGAGGCAGCTCATCTACGTGCTGACCACCTGGAGGTCGGGGTCCTCCTTTTTCGGGGAGCTTTTTAACCAAAACCCAGAAGTGTTCTTCTTGTACGAGCCCATGTGGCACATCTGGCAGAAGCTGTACCCGGGCGACGCGGTGTCTTTGCAGGGAGCAGCCAGGGACATGCTGAGCTCGCTGTACCGCTGCGATCTGTCTGTGTTCCAACTTTACAACAGCCCCGGGGGCAAGAACTTCACCTCCCTGGGACTGTTTGGGGCCACCCTCAATAAAGTGGTGTGCTCCTACCCCCTCTGCTCGGCCTACAGGAAGGAGGTGGTGGGGATGGTGGACGATAAGGTGTGTAAAAAGTGCCCCCCTCAAAGCCTTAGACTGTTGGAGGAGGAGTGCCTCAAATATAGCACCATAGTCATTAAAGGGGTTCGCATTTTGGACGTTAACGTGCTGGCCCCCCTCATGGAGGATCCCTCGTTGGATTTGAAGGTGATTCACCTGGTCAGAGACCCCCGGGCGGTGGCTAACTCCAGGATCAAATCCAGACACGGCCTGATAAGGGAGAATTTACAGGTGGTACGCAGCCGGGACCCTAAACTCCGCCGGATCCCTTTCGTGGACCCCGGTCACAAAGCCAACAAGAAGGACGGCGCAGACTACCACTCCATCGGAGCCATGGAGGTGATCTGCGACCGCACCTCCAGGACTTTGAGGACTGCCTTAAACCCGCCCAGCTGGCTCAAGGGGAAGTACATGGCGGTGAGGTACGAGGACCTGGTGGAGAACCCCGTGAAGACCCTGAGGAACATCTACCGCTTCGCCAACCTCACCAGCAACCACGACATCGAGACGTTTGCGCTGAACATGACCAGCGGCTCCAGCTCCTCCTCCAAGCCGTTCATCGTCTCGTCCAGGAACGCCACACAGGCTGCCAGTGCGTGGAGAACAGTGCTGAGCATTCAGCAGATCAAACAAGTGGAGGACTACTGCCACCACGCCATGTCTGTGCTGGGCTACGAGCGAGTCAGAACAGCCGGGGAGGCCAAGGACTTGAGCAAGCCCCTACTGACATACTCCAAACTGTGAAGACGCCACCAAAGACCTTTTAATTTAATGTTGCATCGAGTGTCTTCTTCTTATCGTGGAATTAAAAAAGCTTTACTTTGAACCACTGTCGGAGCACTGGCCTCACTGGGAATGTATCATCAGTGGTGTTTGAAGGGACCACTTTCTTTTATACTGGAATATTGGATGTGTGTTTGACAATGCCAGGCCTTTTGAGCGAGGATTTAAGTAGTGAAAGTTGACAAAAACAGCCGCTGTATACTTCATGTATCTCGTTATGATGACATTTCGAAGTGGGGGTTATTTTTGAATGTTCCAAACCTTACAAAAAAAGCAGTTTTTCAGTCTCCATACTCTCTGTAAAAGTGAACATAGTTGATGAAAGAAGAACAAAAAACAAACAAAGATCAACTGAGTAAAAAAAAAAAGCTGATGTTCGTTCTGGTTTGAGTCAGAGACAATCAATGGGTTTGTTGATGTGCCATAGGTAGAGGTGTGGTGTCCAGACTCTGTTTTGATTTCTGTCTCTGAATCCTCAGAGGATGATATCATACACCACTGTGTCATGGCTCTGGAGCTCTCTGTGTGTCAGTGTGAGCAGTCTGTTCTACCATTTCAAATGTTTACAATTGCTTGCTCTTATAAAAAAACAAAACACACATGGTCTGGGAGTATTGCATTGAGTAAAGTTCACAGTTAACGAGACGGTTTTTTACCTTTTTGTGTTGAACAAACCCACACATCATTGTACAAGACATACAGGAAACAGTGGTTCTCAAAGTACGGTGCGTGAACGGGCCCTATTTAGGTTCAGAGTTGTATTTAATGCATCTATTGTGACACTTTTACACGATTTAATGCTCAAAAAGCTCTTTATTTTTCTTATTTACATGCACAAAAACCTATATTACTCACTAAAGGAAAGCGAAAACCCCCCAAAATGCACATTGATTGTTCCAGGCATGCCTCCCCTCACCATTTGAGAACCATTGTGCAGGAGTTATGTCACACATGTTGCTATTAGCTGCATAACTTGAAGGCACCCTGTGGAGTTTTACTGTAAACACATGTTCTACCACTCAACCCACTGAAATGTGTGTATTCTGGAGGTCTAAGTGACTTATTTCATTCATTTTTTACTCGGTTAAAACATGCATGGTTTAAGTAAGTGCTACTCTTCTTGTGCCCTGCATTAGCTGATGTATTGATGCTTTTCTTGGTGATTTACAGCTGCTTTCAGTTCAGTAGAAATGCATGATTAGGCGTCTGTGGGAACGATATCCTTCTTCTTTGATGTGACTAGTGGTCCAAATCGCCCCAGGTTCATTTAAGTACATGTCACAACATGTGTTTCCTAATAATTCGAAATACTGTCTTCATTATTTGGCAGATGATGTGACAAATAGGCTCAGAAAGAGGAACACACTTATATCAAATGACATGAAAACAAAGGTAAAAGTATAAGGGAGCACTGAATTTCCACCACCTACTCCATCCAGATTTCAATTTGATCTCGCTTCAGTGAAACAGCTCAGTATCATTTGGTTTGTAACACTCACAAAGTGCCCAAACATGATATATGAAAAGCTCAGAACTATTGCAAGCCCTCGTTTCTCCCTCTTGCAGGCAGACGGCTGTTGTAGCTGGTGGGTGTGACTTTAAGAACAACAGAAAACTCTGCATTTGGTTTTTAAAATGACGGATTTGTATGTTTTGATATTTAGTTAATCACCGCCAGAATGCGTTAACGTCGGGATGATCTATTGGACAGGTAATAGTTCCAATTCACAGCAAAATTAGGAAGGAAAAGCTCCTTTCTGAAGGCTGATGCCGTTATAATGAACTCTCTTTAGCTCACGACTCAATGAGTGCAAACGCAGGCGGATGCATTGTATTTTCTGAGGACTGAAACAGAGCAGCATTCCTGCGATCAGCCATGCATTCACATCATCACATGAACAGGCCCCACTTAAGTTCAAGGACAATGGCGTTATTATTAATACGAGACATATTCACACAGCCTAACCTTCACAGATTTGATTTGTGTGTGTGGGGGGGATGGTAGTTCCAGAAATGTATAATGATCCATTGAGAGAGCAGCAAAAGAAGTCAGAGAAAAACCCCTCACATGGTACTGTCTCTCTGGAAGTCGTCTAGCCCGCTGCAGCATGATAAGCAAGGGGAGGAGGGGGTGATAAATTCACTTTCACTGAATCAGTTATAAGGACTGTAAAGGAAAACAGTGCAATAAAAGAGTAATACTTTACGCTGATAAAGGGAAATACAGTGCTTCAATCACAGCTGATATTCATAAGCCGTTGTCCTTAAAAGAAAGCCGGAATCAAAGAGCTAATCTTAGTGAAAAGCATGACACTGCTGTACTGGAAATTAAAGTGTGATTAAGTGTGCAAAGTACACTGAACGCACTTAAAAGCAGGATGCATCAGCTATTAAATGCCTTAACTGGAGCCAGGTCAGCAGCAGAAAGAGAAAGTCATTTTCCCCCGAGTGTGTCTTTGCATGCGTGTCAGAACAAGAGGAGTGCGTGACCTTTTTTTTTGTGAGGCTACTGTGCCGCTGACTCCCGGTCGGCTCCTCTCAGGTCGATGACCCCCCTCTCAGGGACGTTTCCTCCAGGCAAAGAGGATCGGAGGTGAACCCTGCAGCTTCAGGGCTCCCTGGTGAGAGCAGGAGGATCCGTGCCGAGGCCCAGATCTCCCTCCAGAAGGTCTTCCTGGTGCGCTGATCCAGAATCACCTCCCGGAGATCCACTCCGCTCCTCTGTTTTCTCCAAATCGAACGTGGAGTCGCCCACCTCACACACCTGCTCCTCGTCCTGCATGGTAAGTAGAACATCATGCATTTAATTTGTTCTCTGGAGGGTATTTGAAGAATGTTTGAAGGAATGTCTTACCTCCTGGACACGGCGGCTGCTGAGGAGTCTGGCAAAAAGCCCACAGCACCGGGGCAGTGTGTCGCTGAGGGGGGGGCCGCAGTGTGTCAGCAAGGGTGTTAAAATTCTGTGACCTTGTTAAGGCTTGTTGGCAAAGGAGTGTTAGAGTCAATGGCAGAGAACCGGAGAGGGGGAAATTGTTTCCAAAACTGCCCTGAGGCAAAAGGGTTCCAACAGTAGTCCTTTTAGGTAAACCAAAGTGGATTTTATGTGAAAACTGTGTGTTTAGAGTTTGAAAAGGGTCAGAAGATCAATGTGTGACATCTTAGTTGTATTTCCGTTACTTATGATGTTAAAGGGGCCTAAAATGCACATTTTCAGATTGATATTAGTATTTTTTGGCTCTACCGTGACATACAGGCTTTAATGTTCAAAAAGGTCTTTATTTTTCACCCTCTGAAACCAGAGCCCAGTCTGCTCTGATTGGCTTGTCGGTCACTTTGCTTTTTTAGCCTTTGCAGACCATTTACATGCACTGAAAACTATATGACACGCTCCTTTAACAATGTCTCAAACCAAATTATCTTTGGGAGATGGTTTTTGGTGTTTGCCACAGATTTCAAAAGGTAAATCCGGACAGAAGCTGTCTAAAGAACTGGCTAAAGTGAGGCGTTATTTTTTGCTGGGTAGTAATAAATGCAACAACAGGAGGGAGGGCTCTGCAAGAGGAGAGCTGCAGGGGGCTTGATAGAAATTCACTGTTGAGAGAAGGAGAAGAAAGGGCTCTTCTCAGATGTGATGATGAGGTCCTGGAGGTGCTGTGATCTCAGGTGATCTCTTGATAATAACAAATTGTACATACAGGCCAGGTGTGCACCACTCATCCTGTGATGCATTTGATTCTGTGTCCAAAGACAGCCCTCTAAGCTCTAAGCTGGTATAAAGACTTGTGGAAATGATTGCCTTTCTGCAGGTGCTTAGCTCTCCCAAAACCAAATCACCACTGCTATCCTTTCCGCACAAAGGCTTTGTTCCTCGGGGTCTATAATGAATACTACTGTGGCACAAAGGTACACAATCCCCCTAGCATAAGCACAAAAAAGAGCAGAGGTAAAATGATATATGCATTTGATCAGCAGCTTGCTAGAGGTGTGAATTATGGGCGAGCTAACAGGATTTATTTACGAATGACTCAAATCAGGGACAGAAAAAAAGGAGGGATGAAGAGGAGGGATAATGACTTCCCGTGGACCTGCAGTAGTGAGTTGTCTTCTTCTTGTTGGCACCCTGTCCACGCTGGCATAACACGAGACAGCCATGGTAATTATAACTGCAAGAGCCGCTTCACAACGGTGTCAGGGTGTGTGTGTGTGTGTGTGTGTGTGAGAGAGAAAAGGTGCTGAGTAGCTGTGTGCACGCCCAACTGCTGCCTCAGCCATCACCGTTCCCTCCCTATATGCTCCACATGTCACCCTTTCCTGACCTCTCATCAGCGGAGGAAAGTACCTGCGTATATTTACTTACGTAGAGTTTTGAGGAGTTATAATTCACTTACTTATTTTTGTGCTTCCAATTTATACTGCCCTATAAACAGAGAGGAAGGACATAAAGACAGGTAAGAAACCACACAAAAAAGACGGCCTGTCCACTTATAATATCTTAGATCAATACCAATATGCACGAGTCGTTTAATCTCTCATGTGGCTCTTCTACCCGCAACATAATAAACATAATGCAATAATACCCAACAGTCCGTGCACTAACTACAGTCAAATTAGCTTCACTCTGGACCAGCTACAGCGATATAAACCCTCTAAAAGGGACCACACTGCATAATGAATATGTCTCTCACACAGACAACTCATCCCTCTAATTGTTATGCATAGTATTGTTTACCCACTTCTACTGTGGTATGTTATATAATACTATAAATATAGCTCCACGCCTCAGAGTTAAAGCCCACTTGCAGCCACCCGGGTCTCTTAAACACGGGTGGCCAGTGGGATGCCAGAGGAAAAACAAAAACAGCCAGCCCCTGAAACCACGGTCTGCAAAGCGCCTGCAGCAGGAGAGATCAAACGGGCTTTGATGTCCTTCAAAATTACTGCTTAAGAATAAAATGTTTGTCCTAATGAGCCTTAAAGCCTCGCTGACAGGGAAACGGTTAAGGAAGCAGCAGCGTCCCTGCAGGATGAGCCGGGCTGAAGCTCAATTACCTGGCAGCGGGATCCGGGCTGCGCTCACCTGGTCCACATCAAAGCATCTCCATAATGCACTTTTTTTTTTACCATCAATAGGAAACCATGGCCAGGGCTGTGGCTTTCATCCCACCTTCTCTCTCTCTCTCTCTCTCTCTCTCTCTCTCTCTCTCTCTCTCTCTCTCTCTCTCTCTCTCTCTCTCTCTCTCTCTCTCTCTCTCTCTCTCTCTCTCTCTCTCTCTCTCTCTCTCTCTCTCTCTCTCTCTCTCTCTCTCTCTCTCTCTCTCTCTCTCTCTCTCTCTCTCTCTCTCTCTCTCTCTCTCTCTCTCTCTCTCACACACACATTTACATGCAGATTGAACAAACCCACCACACACACTCTGTCAAATCTACCCACTTTTAACTCCAGCTAAAGGATGGCGGTATGAAGATGCAATGGTTGCTTGGTCAATAAGACAATAGAGAGATACCCTGGTGCTTCCTATGGAAAAATCAGGCATGTTTTTAGGGATTAAATGTGAATAAGAGAGCTCTGGACAATCAAACATGCTGTCATGATCCGGAGTATGGGTCATAGCATTGATTTTTATACTGTCTGTGCATAAATGCTTTTATCCGTGCTTATGCATGTGCTTTTCTGTGTTAATAGCTTCGTATATAAGGGCTTTTAATCGAGCATATGTGTGTTTGTCTGTGGCTTAATTCGTACTGACATGATGGTGATACATCCCTCCCCTCTTCCAACTCTTACAGAGCAACTAAGGACATTTTCCAAAGGTCAGAAATCTGCTTTATGTAACCCAGTCTAGACTGTAAATAATTCTATGTCCCTTAGCAATCATTTTAAATTCCATTAAATATTGACAGAGGAACAGCTTCAGTTTAAACTGCATTTAATTAAGGGGGATATTTCTGCAAAGAGAAGGAGAAGAAGAGTGTCATTTTGAAGCCGCTTCTTAAAAAGGTAGCCTTTGATTCCCAGAAGCTGAGAGAGTAAAAGGAAAGCCTAAAATGTAAAATAAAGGGAGGATATTAAGTCATATTTAATGTGGGGTTTGGAGAGGGGTTGAGCAGGTTTGGGGAGTAACAGATTAAGGGATGATTACAATGTTCGGGACACTTGATTTCTTCTTTTCTAAGGTGGATACTTGTCTTCACATCCGTATCATGTTGTTTCGAGGCTTTTCAGCGGCCGGGACATGGAGACTTGTGAGAACACAGAGGAACAATGACGAGGCACTTCTCAGGGAATATTTGTTTGTTGGATATCAGAGCGAAGCAACAATATAATATAGTATTCCTCTATGTCCCCTGGGTTTTGAGAGGGCATGCCAAGAACAATGCAAAAAAGCGTTCTATACAATCTAGACGTGACGGGAGGACCTGAGGCTGGAATCGCTGCCAAAGTTGTCTCTAAAAACTAAATGCTTCATCCTCAAAATACTTATAAAGTGACAGTCATTTTGTGTGTGCTATCAACATCATTAAGATTCATTCATCCTCCAAAATGCTAAAACGTTGAGGGAGTTTCGTTAAATATGTCTAAAGGAATACAGATGCCATAAACCTCTTGCAGCTTTCCCAATTCACAATGAAAGGTCATTTATGTTTCTGTGATTGCATAGTGTCCCTTAACTGTTATTCCCTCCAATGCACTGATAATAAGACCCACATTTCATTGTTTTGCAGTGGAAACAGAGTCCACAAAGCTCCTCACCGGGCACAGGTCATGAGGCCATTAAGTGGTAGAATTAGATTAGCTTAAACTTAATGAAGTCCTCATAAAATGCTACTGCAGAGGACAGGACTGTTTGCTCACCATCAAATGATTTAACAACGTTTCCTGCTTACAGGAATCTAATTCACCAAGTAGTCAACAAATTAAAGGAGAAATCTTTGACATTTTGGGAAATATTGTCTTGGCAGAGAGTTGGATGTCTGTACAGCTGCAGCTAGTTAGCTTAGCTTAGCATAGGGACTGGTAAGAAGGGGATTTCTTTGTCCAAATACCAAATACCACACCTTGCTGGGACTGCACCTTGATTTTGCATGGATTAAAAAACTGAAATGTTAAGTGTTTGCTAGTTAACTTTGGGAGTAATGGTGGAGGTTTTCTCTTGCTCACACAGGCAAATAAGCTGCATGCTTTACCCTGTAAAATGTGGGAAACTGTTGTACAAAATATTATGGTGGACGACAGGTACAAAGGCGCTACAAAAGCCCAACACATTCGGAGGAACACATGCAAAGGAAGACACACCTTCCATCTCCAGCTGGGAAATGTTTTTCTAAATGCTGCATGTGCTGCCGGTTTGCTGAAGATGTTTGTTTATTTGCATTGTTTCTGAAACTGCAGCACGTTTCTCCTGATGGAAGTGTTTCTGGACTCACCCCCACCTGAAGCAGTTCATGAACATCACCTTTGTTCTTGCTCCACAGTCCCCTGAAATGAAGCACTCTGCTACTTCCCTTGTGCTCACTGTACAATACCGCTACACAGGCCGGAGCATTAACCATTGTGAGTGCGAGCAGATGTGAGAGTGCTGTGGAGAAGAAAGGATACTTGTAGTCCAGCCGGTGCCACAGGCCCGGTGTTGTGTCTGGCCTCCCTGTAGCAGCCTGTGGACCATGAGAGAACCACTGTTACCCGTTGACACATAAAGACCCTCTGGGGCGGCTGTATACGCTGCCTGATGGAAATGCTGAAAACCTGCACCCATGGATGGTCAGCGGGGCCATATCCAATGACCTCAGTTTTCACACGTGGGACCTCGGGGGCTATTGCTTATATAGGAAAATCTTAAAGATCCCTTCTGGCTACAGTAAGAGACGAGTCCCTGTGTGGACTCTCACTCCGGGCAAGGTTACATCAAACCATTTCCATGAGAAAGAGGCACGACCTCGCCCCTCCACTGAGACTCCTCCAGTGCAGGTAAGAGTCAGGTCAAATCAGAAGAAGAGAGGGAGGGAGGGCATGCATGCAGAATAAAGACACCCTCGGAAGTACCTGTGTGCCGCAGCCTGTCATTTATCAGGAAGCAAGAAGTGCACCCCCTCCTCTTGAACCTGTTCTCCGCTTTGATGTCATGCAGTGTTACAACAAACAACAGAGCCGTGATTAAAGGGTAGTGTCAGTGCAGGAGCATGGCAGGATATACTCTAAATCCTTGTGTTGTAGTGTGTGTGTAAAATGCTGCATAATGTTGTGTACAGTATGTGCAAGAAAACCACCAGTAGTTGGAGATGTAAAGGTTGTGACGCAGCTCAGCCCGGCAGCACTGGAGTGGAAATTAAAAATAGCTCTTAACCAAATTAGTTTTTACCATCTTTGAATGTAAACGCTCCTCTCTCACGCAGTTTCTTTCCAAGAGGGAGCTGTTATGTTGGTGACTTAGCATAAAGAGACAGTAGGATCTATTTTAAATAGTCTAAATAATAGAGCTGCTGGCGCAGTCATCTGGAAAGCAATAAAAAGGTGTGTCTTTTTAACTATGTTGTTTTGGCTGTCTATGATCAAGATATTATCACAAATATCCTTTTTCTCTGCATATTAGCTCCTCATTTGGAATGTTTACTGGCTATTCATGTAAAAAATGATCACCTGAACACCTGAATAAATCATTTAAACTCTGGAGAAACAATTAGGAATACTGTGTTTGGTTTGGAGCACACACACATATGCACAACAACCTATATAACACACTACAGGAAAGGGAAAATCCCCCAAAAGCAGAAAAGGTGAATATTAAATAGTGATATTAAGGTGTTTTTACCTCAAAAGAAAGGTCCTCAGGGGTTTCATCTCCATCTGCATCCACCCCCACTCTGCAGACAATAAAACAAACACAATCAAACCCTGCATCACCACAATAAAGTACCAAAATACAGAGATACATCGTTCATGTGAAGCTCTACCAGTCTAAAAGTCACAGAAAGGACTGCATGTGACAGCGTGAAACCTGGATCACTCTGAATATGACCTTTCAGATTCATCAAGATCGTCTTCCACTTCACGCCAGGAAAATATGAGCCGGGTAAATGACAAACAACAATGAAATTATATTTGAAATTAATTGTCAATGTGTCTGCAATGATTACCCTGTCAATGTGCACCAGAGGCTTATTGAACAACAGGGCAGGGAGTAGGAGAGGAGAGGCACCGGCCAGGAGAGATGCTTCATCTGGAAACACTCATTGTGAGCATGCATTCCCTAAATCTACTCGTGCTCAGAGCATCACGTTGCAGCACCTTTTCATGTCTTTTCGGAAATAAAAAGGTGGGCCTTCCTAGTTTGGTACATTTCCTCTGTGGGACCAATTCAGAGGCAGGTACATGCAGAAGGACAGCTCCTTTTCTAGAGCTGTGGCTTCCCTTTATTCTTATTTTTTGTTGCATCTGTTTATTAATATATGAACATAGCTTTGTGCAAAATGTTGTTTTGCCTGAGTTTGATGACAATAAAGACATTCTGATTGCAGGTCAGCAAAATTTAATCAGCGAACATTTCTGATGCAAGGCACAGGACATTTTGATCACTGTGCAGAGTGCGTGTGTGTGTGTGTGTGTGTGTGTGTGTGTGTGTTTTAATACAGTGTGAATGTGCTGACGCCAAAGGCTTTCACTGAGAGGCTACTGCAATAACACAAGAGGAGATTCTCATCAGAGCAGCAACTTCTGTCTTCCACAATCCATCTCTGGTGTTTATCTTACTGTGTTTTCTTAAATAACTCCCTTAAAACTACATCATTGTACTTGCTAATTTATATTTTGATCCTGGCCGTGGTCTATTCCATCAAACCATCCATCACTGAGTCACTGTTTTCCTTTTTTCCACCACCTCTTCCTCTATTTACTTCACCCAGCTCTATTTTTCTTTTGGCTTCCTCTCCACACCAATCTTCATCCTAACCCCATCCATCTTAGTCTCTTCGCTTCTCTTGTTTTTGTTCTTGTTTATCCAATTCTTTTCTGTCAGCTCCTCAACACCCATTTCTCTCTGTTAGATCACTCATCCTGTCTTCATCACCTCCTACCTCCTCCTAATTCAGTTTCTTTGTCTCCCCCTCCTACCACCATCTCCCTGCTTTTCTCTACCCACCACTTTCTTTATCTAATCTCCTTGTCAAAACAGAAGAAAGAGGAATTGAACGGTGCTGAATTTGCACAGGCATGAAGGAGATGCATGATATGTGTAGGGTTGTTCTGGGTCTGGGGAAGTTGTTGTTGGAAATCCTCCTGGATGGGGCAGGCTGCGACAGGCTCGAACAGGCTGCACTGCACATGACGCATCGCCTTCAGCCGGTGGGAAGCATTGCATGGCGACAGGCTCTGTCACTGAACTGAGCTGATAGGACAAGGAAAGGGTGGATAAGGTGTGAGGGGACAAGACAGAAAGAGGAACTGAGGGAATGGGTGGAGGATAGCATATATATATATATATATAAAATAGGAGAATGACTTCCAGTTTCTCCAGCAGGATGGTGTGTGAGATAGTGTGAATTGACATGAGGGAGACAGAATGAGTCGGGGCTGCTGGTGACGATGTGTGAGAGGCACAGATAGTGAGATGGTGACTGTGGGAGTGAGAGATTAACAACAAGACAGGACAAGATAGCCAGAGAGAGAGAGAAAATACATAGTAGAGTGTGGAAAAACAGGAAGTGTATTCCCTCACTGTTACATTAGGAAAGTATGGATTTTTGTGCATGTAAATGGTCTGCAAAAGCTAAATGCTGATGCATAAGAGGAACAAACAGAAAACAAGGCGGTGTGTGTGGAGGGGTGTTTGTGAGGAGTGTGTTTGGCGTCGCAGGGAGAATATTTCTCTGTCAGCCTGCTCACAGAGAGTATTTTTAGATTGATGTGACCCTTCCCCTTACCTTCATCACACTGACACTCAATAAAGACAAATCAAGTCCTGAACTAATCCAACAACTATGTGACCATGAGTTACAGGGATGAATCTGCAAGTGAGTGAAGGCAGATACACACACACACACACACACACACTGCAATTCTGTACATTGAGTTGTCCTATAGTAATCTGCAGCTTGCAAAACCAAAAGTCTTTGCTTCCTTCTGTGTGAGTGGGCTCTTTATCTGCTGATACAATCTCCACTGTGCCGAGCCACGCTGTGACTAAAATATCTCTGGACACGTTCCAGGATGACATAGCGCTCTGCACAGGGCCTTCACGGACGACTCGTCCAGGCTTTTGGGGAGCGTTGCTATAAATATGTACACATTGTGAGCTTTGGAGGCTTTTAAAAAATATATGGGAAAGTATCTATATTTACCAGCACGTTTAAGTATGAAAATAGGCAGAAATAACACATCAGTTAGGATGCACAACGCTCAGAACTCCTCCTTACAAGCTAATATTGCACAGAAAAGAGGAGTAGTTGGCCTTGAGCAGTGAAGCAGTGTGTGTGTGTGTGTGTGTGTGTGTGTGTGTGTGTGTGTGTGTGTGTGTGTGTGCCCATACATGTGTGCCTGTGTTATCAGACACAGCAGTGGGCCGATAAAGCGTGGTGCTGTGCTGCAGGCTCGCTGTACATGAGAAGACACAGCAACATCAGAGAAAAAACGTCAACTTCTTTTCCACATACGGCTCATCTATAATATATCTCTGCTCGGAGGCAGTCTACAGGTGGTAGTTTGTTTACATGCATGCAAAACATTTCCCCGGGAGGAGAAAATCTCCTCTGGATGTGATTAGCAGCCGTACTTAATAAACATTTGGATGAGTTCAAGTGCTCAAGTGGCATAAACTCAGCAGGCAGGGTAAATCAAGTTACAGCACCCCTCCCCTCTGCTGCGCTATTTCCTCTACTTGCTGATCCGAGACAGGGAGAGGGGATGAGAGAGGGGGGAGCACTGAGAGATGGAAGCGGGAGACAAAGGGACTCAGAGTCTCTCAGGGACTGTTTGCTCTTTACTGCGAGTTTGGGCAGCTGTAAGTCATCCTTCCAGTTTCCTGTTTGTGGTTATTCCTCTCACTGGGGATTCACACAGATTCCATATTCAACAGTTCCCTGAAACACCTTTCTGAATTTGGAATGAACACTTTGCACACACACAAATAAAGCGGAAGGGATGGGGAATATAGCCGGTGTTACTGGCATTGTGAGGTGCCATGAAAGTGCATTATGAGCTCATCAATAGGAATATATTATCTGCAGACTATAGTTGCTGCCATGAGCTGCAAAAACTTGATGGAGAAACCTGTCAGTGACTATACAGAATTTGCCCTGGCAAAGAAAAACCCAACAATGCAGACATCAATGCCTGCAGTGTCTCAGACGCTGACTGTAAAATCCCATTGTATTGACTGAAGTGATAGGAATGAGTGATAAGGAAAAAAACAGCAGTGGAAGGACTTCTGTGCATTAGCCTAAAGACATGGCGCTCGTCCAAACGGCTGAGATGGACGACTTTAAAGGAAAAATCTGCAAGCTTTTATAGTCTAGTAGTTTGCCTTATAATGAAATTCAGCATTTAGTTTGTTAATTGCTTTAATCATAACTGCAGAAATACTCCTGCTACACAAGATTTCTAGAGTTATGTAATAAAAGAGTTGTCATTTTAACTGGGATGGGAGGTTCTGACGCTACGATAACACTCACTTTGTGGTAAGTACTCTAGTAACAAACCACAGCCTGCTCACCCAAAACAATATCCTGAACTTGCACTGGGGATGTCGTGAGAAAGTGGAGCAAACGGCACTCTCACACTCTCTCACACACACACTCACACACACACACACACACACACACACACACACACACACACACACACACACACACACACACACACACACACACACACACACACACACACACACACACACACAGCTGCCTCCACAACTACTGTCAAGCATTTCAAACAGAACAGAATAGCTTTAATACTTGTTATCCTAAAATCTCACTGCAGTCACATCTCTAAAAATGTACAATTATAGGAAGTACAAACTCATGTACAGCACTATATATAGTTGCCACTCCTTATTAATAATAGATATACATTTTTGGTCATGTTACAGACTGCATTAGCATACATCTGTGACGCCTCTGCAGTGATGAGGAGATAAAACAAGGAACAATTCAACCTAAGCTTCCATCTTTATTACTGCAGTGTTAGAAGAACAATCCATACATCTCCCAGCGTCTGACTGCAGTATTGAGGTCAATCTACTGAAACCTGGAGTGAAAGTCCCACTCCTTTTGCAGCTTTAACCTAAATCTCACATCACTTGAGCTGGTATGAAAATAAAAATTGGCAGAGTGGAGTGTGTCTATTTGTATCAGGGATATTAGTCAAGCATCCATCTGTGCATGTAGCTGTGGAAAGCAATTAGAGCACGGTTCATTGTGTAAGAGATAATGTCTTATATATCTCATCCCACCACACACAACTTTAAGCATTTTCTGCCATCATTATTGCACACTGATGAATGATCACCCACTTAACAGATGTCCAAATAGAATAGATAGATAGAACCGGAGGATGAAACCCTCTTTATTTGTCACATGCATGCACACAGCAGAGCACACACAGTGAAATTAGTCCTCTGCATTTAACCCATCCTAGTACTAGGAGCAGTGGGCAGCTATCGTGCAGCGCCCGGGGAAATATCACGACTGTTGTTCAATATGAGCAACAGGATGATAATAGCCTGGAAAAATTCTGCATATTATCTCATGCCAACTTGGAAATTCCGCTAGTCAAAACTTGAGGCGAAATACTCAGATAAAACTCAACATGTTGAGGCAATAATTTAAATGTTTTCTCATACAGTTAGGTAAAAGTGATAATACAGCAGTGTAAAGGCTCTGAATTGAATCAAGTTAAGCCATCAAGGTCTTTGTTATGATCAATGCTAATTGACTGACCGAAAGGCCCTAAGAGTAAGCCTGTCCCATTAAAAAGGTACAAAAATGTCTTAGTAAAACTAACAGGCTAGCTGTTTCACTCCGTGTTTGCTAGGCTAAGCTAACAGGCTCCGCTCATGTGACTCTGCATTAATACTCTTACATGTCTCTGTCTTAGTTTTAACCTCTTTCATTTTTCCACTGTCTCAGCTGCTGAACAGAAAGACATCCACCATGGGAGCTGACAGCGATCAGAGTTTCAAACCGTGTCAGTTTAGCAGGTGGGGAGTCTTTTAGCATTTCAGCTAGCTGCATCCCTGTGGGTAGTGAGGGACAGAGGGGAGCAGAGGAGGCTGCGGGAGCCACTGATATTTCCATCACACAGAATTCATTTCCCCTTCTCACAACGTTCACCTGGATGTCTCAGCATGACACAAGGAAATGGACTAAATTTAGCCTGCTGGAGTAGCGGGATATGGAGCAGGGCACGGATAACAGTCACTTCCCCAGAGTATAACAGCCAGATAACACATCAAACCAGTATCAATACACAAACTGCTGGTGGGTTTACGCTTTTAAAAACTGTAGGAAAATGTGTGTGGAGTTACAGGATGATTTGAATTACAAATCAACTCACTTGAGGTACAAATCACTTATTTAAATACAGTATTTTTACGGTTGGACACTAAAATATGTGAAAGATGCTTTTCTTATACAGTCATATGACCCCTACTTTGTTTCCCTGATTTCTCACATGATAAAGTGAGTTATTACTTCTGCAGGAAAAGAGTTACAACCACCAGTCACTGATGTTTGTGGTGCAGATTTACTGCCCTTTAAGGAATAATAACATTACGTTTGACAAATATACTGCTAGGGAAAAATATTAAGCTTCCAATGGCTAGTAAATCTTTCACTAGTAACATGTAAATACAGCCAGGCCATGCAGAGTCCAACAGCTGTTCAAGCCATTGCAATAGAGACACAATGCAACAAGATGTACAATAAGGGAATAAGCAAATCTATCTTAGAATTTCTTTTTTTTTTAAATAAAGCTTTCAATAACAGTGCTGGTACGATGCCATTTGCCTGCGGGTCTATTTTAGCTGCCAAATCGTTTGCAATTGTCGAGCAGAACAAATCCTTTATATGGTTTTATTCCTCCTTCTGTCCTCTTCTTTATCTTGCCAAAGCTGTCTTAGTGATATTAGATCAAATGCCTCCTTTTGATAACACTGGTGACACTCTTTCATTGCTGGCAAGCTGAGGCACGTCTGGTCCTGTCAGTTTTGGACGGACTTTATTGTAGAAAATCAAGTGCAATGTCTGCTGGCAGCTGGTAAATACAGTATATCAGGGTAATATCAAAGGAAGGACTTGCAGAGGAAATTGCAATAACAAAATAGTTGTTTGTGTGTTATATATGCCATTTGGCTAATGGAGTATTGCTTCTTGCTTCAGAACTGGAGGGATTTCCATGTCATTTTACAGGAAAGATGGCCTGATTTTGTATTCATAGCTCAGGCTTAAGAACATTTATTAAAAATCCCACTGTTTACCTTAAAAAAAAAGCACATTTAAGGATGTCTTTGTGTCTGCAGCTATAGCAGCCACCTATGAGCATTAGTCCAGACAAATCCCCCCCAGGCATGGAGCACTGTCATGTCTGTATATCATCACGTGTGTGTTGCAACAGGTCTGTAATAATTTGTCTTATTCCTTCATCTGAGGAACACCCTCCTCACACCGCTGCTGCTTTAGGAGATATTGGTCCCTATATGTAGGTGCTGATGAAATTTTGAGGGAGAGTGCTGAATTATTTAAGAGGAAGGATTATGAAAGCAGCTTCTTGGCACGTTGCTGGCGGGTAGGAATCGATATGAGCTCCCCCCCCCCCCACACACACTTTCCCTGCAACCACAGACCCTCAGAACAGAAGCCCAGACACATGGCCATGAGAAGCAGCAGACTGGACGGCCAGATGCGCTGTGCAAGTGCGCGTAAGAGGCTTGATGAAATACAGTACATGAGAAAGCCAGTTAGAGAGAGGAAGAGATTGTGTATGTGTGCGCTAGACAGACAGAAGGGCCTAATTCAGACTGACCACATCTACAGGACCAGATGGCCGGCTCAAGTCCAGGCCAAGTCAGTTCTGCTTTCATGCCTGCAGGCTTGGGGTCTGCAGGCCAAACCACAAGGGTTATAAAGCCGGCCGTACACACAGATGTTGAGCGTGTATGCATGCATTTCTGAAAGGGAAGTCTGACCCCTTACTAAGTACTAGTTACATAACAGTATTTTTCACAGTTGCCTTCAATGAAGATTTGATTTCATGGACTTGATTTGTATAGTGCCAAAGCTCGGAGGCTTTGGAGAGTGAATAAATGACCATCATGCGGCACTCACCCTCTGGTTGCACTTGATTGTTTCATAGTGAGTAAGTCTACATCCATTTTTCTTCCTCTCCTTTCTCCATGAGCTGAACCAATAAACCTGCCTCTCTTTTCTCATCTGTGTATTGGGAGCCGACGCTGTTGTTCTTTCCCTGGCCAATGATTTTCTGCTGCCAGAACAAGCAAACAAGAAACACCTCTGGGAGTTTAGATTTCACGGCTCCGATCAAAGAGAAATGGACAGGTTTCAAACATTGTGGTGAGGTTAACATTCAGGGCAGATCAGCATTCATGAGGAATCATCAATGGCTCACAAGGATGTCTTGTCAAAAGATGGACCAACGTCTAAAGACACACTGAGGTTAACATTTACCAACATTTGAGGTGATGTCACTTATGTGTTTAAAAGGGGCTCATTATGCAGATTTCCAGGTGCATATTTGTATTTTGTGCCACTACTGTGACATGTTTCCATGCTTTAATGCTCATAAACCTTTATAACACACTACAGGAAATGGAAAACCTTGCAAAAAGCACGCTTTAAATAGAAGAGCTAAACTTAATTTTCTGCCCCTGGCTAAATGTACTACACACCCTGGTCTCAGCGACAACCCGCGGCAATAATTAAGACTAAAACAATGAGGAGAAAGACCCTTTAATCCATGCATTTCTAAAATCTTTGCAGCCTGTCACTTTCTTCAATTCTTCAAGAGGTGGAGGGCTGAAATTATAGAGGGCTAAAAATAATGGCTCTATAAATAAGAGGTGCCCATTGAGAGTGATTGAGAGGCGAGGTCGCTAGGCAGCTGGGGATGTTGGGTAAGTTGGATTCATTAGCGCGCTCTGCTTCCAAAGAGTAGCCCCCCCACAACACTCCTACACGAAACACACATAGCACGGCCTCCTTGTCAACAACACACACTCGTACCCACAGCGTTCTCTACCTCCACATCAGTACCATCCATCAACCCTCATTACCACTCTGCCGTTCCCTCGGAGGACTCCGTGCAGACCCCTTTCTTAAAGCATTGTTCCTCCAGCTGCACAGTGGAAAAATGTGTGAGCATGTGCAATGGTGTGCGATTGCATTTATGCATGTGCGAGAGAGGCACCCTGTGTCTGTTTTATTATTCATACTCATGTGTGGATCCTCTTTCAGCCCACAGACACCTGCCAGAGACACACACAGCACATACTGATGCTCCCACTGTACTTCCTCTCCCACCTCTCACTCTGTTGAGACTTTATTTAAACTCAAAAATCCACTCAGATCTCATTTGCAAATGCAAAACTCCCTGGTTTTGCATTTAGAGCATTTATCTGCCCGTATACACCCACACGCACGCACACTAGTGGGCACTTTTATAGCCTTGATGCTCCTTTTAATGGCCCTCCTCCTCCCTCTCCGTATTGACGTCACATCCATTAAGCTGTGCCTCTGGGCCTTTTTAGTGGAGGCTGGACTCCACTGTGGACTCCACTGTGGCCCCCCCCGTCCAGAGTCAATCTCCAGCTGATAAACTTGCCGTATTGGCTGATCTGACAGTCACGGTTAGCACGGCAATCTGTCCAGTCTCTCTGCACCCGCCACGGCTATCAATCCACCGTGAGGGGAAACCCATTGAACTGTGTGTCCGAGGGGAGAGCAGGGGTGCGTGTGCACTCTCTGAGCTCTCACCTGTGATCTGCATATGCACACACACACACACACACACACACACACACACACACACACACACACACACACACACACACACACACACACACACACACACACACACACACACACACACACACACAGCTCAACTATCAACACCCTTCTACTGCCACAGAGCGTCACCCTGGCTGGTTAATGGGAACAGATAAAGTTTCACCTCCCATCAGCGTCACACTCATAATTCACCGGCCTCTTCCAGACTCCTCCTCCCTCATTATGTTACCAACAGCAACATGTCCAATTAGGGCCCTTCTTGTCCCGGGAACAGACAAGTTTTCCGCCCCTGATAGAAGCCTACAAGTTGCATGATCATGAATAAGGAATAAGTGTGAGTCAGTCTTAACAAAACAGAGGAAGGTAGACTGCAGATGTGACAATGCTTTGGTGTCTAGACAGAAATGGCAGACAAACGAGGACAGTCTTTTTTCCCCCGACTGAGAAAAGAACTGCCTGAAATGTTCAAATGAAGGCTGGTTCCTAGACACTCGGGAGACATAATCAATGGTCGGTGCGGCTGGCTGAACTTGCAGGGGGCTCCACTGTGACTTAGTGCTGCACATCTAAACCCTGTCGCCCAAGTGGAGCCGAACTCAATGTAATGAGAAATGAGTCTTAACTTCCAGCACAGCCAGGGAGGCAAAAATCACCCGAGGAGGAAAACTGAGGGAGGAAAAAATGAACTAACTGCAGGTTGTTTGATAAATAACAGTATTACAGCTCCAGAGATCATCAGGCTGCATTAATAATGAGGGAGTTGTGCCTTTTGCTCGACAAATAGGACCATCTCACCACATTGGGAAAGTTAATATAATGCTTTTTGGGGTTCTCCCTTTCCGGTAGTGTGTTATATGGGTTTAAGTGCATGTAAATGGTCAGCAAAGGCTAAAATCCCTGTGTTTCTCTCTCGCACACGGGTGTTTTTGTACAAATCAGACAGATGCTTGACAAATCAGACCAACAATCATCTTTGACCCACCAAAAGAGGGATTTTCCATATTCAGAAAGCTAAAGTACAATTAAGATTGCTTTAAGAATCCGATTAAAGCACATTTTCAATCATTAAAGCAAGAGAGAAGAGATTGGTATTCTAAATCACACTTCTCCTTATATATTTTTCAGCTGTTTATCACTTTGACCGAAGTATTTCCCCATAAAAGCAGGATTTAAAATGTACTTCTGTGTCTTATCACTGCCTTTCCTTATCAGTCGGGGCCAACCTAGGACTGAGGAGCCATTCATCTTTTGAGTCCCTTTAAAGTATCTCCTGTCCAATCGTGTCGACAGCTCTTTATTATGTGTGGTGTTTGTACCTGAGGATATGTGGATGACTTTCCTCTCTCCTTCAGTGTGCTATATGTAAGGAGGGAGAAAGTGTGTGTGTGTGTGTGGCCTTTTCCTTGTATAACACAGCCCTCACAATAGGAAAAAATGTTATTAAAGCTCTACAGGCAGATGGACGTCAAAAAGAGTGAGTGGGCCAGAGAGCGAGAGAGCGGGAGAGAGACAGCGATAAGAGGTCAGTGGGGCATGAAGGAGATTGAGTGACATCAGAGACACGGTTTTCCACCCGTCCATCTGTCCACTCAAAAGAGAAACTACAGTCATTAGCCGAGCTCCAGCTGTTCTCTCTTAGCCTCCAAGTTTTGAACCCGGAGTAACGGATTATCAGGATGCAAAAAAGGAAGGGTCAGATTACCTAGAAATTGGGGATTACTAGCAGGATTAATAAAAACCTAAAAAGAGGGTCAGCTTCTGCTTTTTGTTTCATTGTTAGGCTAGTGCCTGAATATGTTTAATGAAAGGCAGGTTTTCATACGAATAAAGTCCTTTTTGATCCGAAATATCTTGGTTTCCCAACCCTACACACACATTTATCCACTGCAGGGTAGAGCTCCAGTCCGTCTGCACATTATGTGACCACCATGACATTTTTTCAAATGACCTCATCTCGAATGTAAAGAGGAAATTGCTTGCATGTGAGCTATACAGTACGTTCCTGTTCCATCTTTTCCATTACTCCTTCTCAACTGAGTATACAAGTGTACACAGTCGTGCTCAGTGTGTGTGTGTGTGTGTGTGTGTGTGTGTGTGTGTGTGTGTGTGTGTGTGTGTGTGTGTGTGTGTGTGTGTGTGTGTGTGTGTGTGTGTGTGTGTGTGTGTGTGTTGACTTAGAAACAGCGGTGCTTTTAGCTAAAGTAGTGCGGTACACGTTCAAGATGGCCGGTTGGAATCTGCTTGCAGCTTTCTCGAGAAGCACTCATCCATGCTGTACATCATCTATGATCATAGTGTGAATGTAAAGATTGGCCGCATGATGGATAGTAAAAAAGTGAAGCCAAAATACATCGCCCCCTGGTGGCTGGCTGCAGAAGAGATCATGAAAACCAACGCCCCACTGTTAGCAAAATGACTTCCAGAGAGACTCTGACAGCTCAGCACAATTCATGACATTAAGTAAGAATGGAAAGAGAGAATTTAGTTTTAATTACAGCAGAGCGATGAACTGCATTTTAATAATAGATAAGCCAAAATGCCTCGAGCAAAGTAAAAACAACTGGTCTCAGCTTTGCTGGAAAAAAATAGAGACATATTCCAACTGATAGGGCTTGAAGGGGACATGACTGCCTGACGTTTCAAAGCCTAGGAGCCCCAGACTACTGCTCACTGTGGCTGGGTCTCAGATCTCCCCAGGGGGGCTGGGGCTGCCACCTCCAACCCCCATCAAAGACAAGGAAACAGACGGAGACTGAGGATTGGCAGTGTGTGTGTGACACAGAGTATAGAGTTACAAGGGAATAATAAATACAAAAACCAACAAAACACTGTTCCATATTCAAGTTCATATTTGTGTTTCCTCTCCTGCGACATGTCTCCATGCTCTAATGTTCAGAAAGCTCTTTATGTTTCTCATCCTCCAGCTCCTCTTTTCACCCTCTGTCTGAAACCAGAGCCCAGTCTGCTCTGATTGGTAAGCTAGCCGGCTCTGTTGAGATATCCCGCCCCCTTAAGTATAGGATTTTAGCCTTTGCAGACCATTTACATGCACTAAAGTCTATATAAGACACCACAGTAAAGAGATGTGTTCATGTTTTGGGCATGTGACTGATTCTTAGATTTGAATAAGACCTATAAGATATGTTTTGTAAAGTTTAAATCCTCTGTTTAATCACAAACAGTGGCTATGATCACAACAAACAAACTACCTCCCATGCTGGTGCATAGCCAATGTTGGCAGGTTGCCATTTACCATCAGACGCAACTTAGTTTTTAACCCTTTCTGGCCCCTGTTTAAGGTGGAGTACTTCACACAACTAACCTAAAAACGGACCTTCCTTAAAACTAAAATACGGTAGGCAAACCGCCGGTAATAGTCACTCATTAATTATTCATTAGTGACTGATGTTGGCTGCCAAATACTACACACAGATAAACCCAACCACCAATACTCTTTTCTACGCTTGTTCTCCTTTTAGACCTTTCTCTCAGAGAGGTTTAATATATTCCAGAGATGGTTTTTGCCTCCTGCAGAGTAAAGCTATCATTTACAGAGCAGTATGTGTGTGTGTGTGTGTGTGTGTGTGTGTGTGTGTGTGTGTGTGTGTGTGTGTGTGTGTGTGTGTGTGAGGTTAGGATTGGTCTTGAGCAACATGCATGACAACGCAGAGGAGAACGCGAGAACCAGAGCAGAGAGAAATTACCATTATACTGTTCCATGCAAAGTTATGTTGTAATAACTGTAATGGGACTGTCTATTGCGCAATACAGGAAAGTGATATTTGAAGAACTGCATGCACTTAAGTGTAAATAATCACTCTGTTTTGCAGCGCCTCGCCGAAAGTCTCGAGTGTGGGCAATAATGCACCTTGAAATTGAGACTGAAATGGAGAGGAGGCGAGAGGAGGCGAGAGGAGGCGAGAGGAGTCGTCGAGGAGAGGCAGACTGTCTGGGCTTTATAAGAACATTTTGTCAAGTGTTAGGGGTCTGATGTCTGACGGAGTCGGCATGTTTCCTTCAGTGTAGCTGTCGTCTAGTTTGAGCCTTCACCATTTATCTAAACATGGAGCACATCAATTTCACACAGCACTCTGACAGACAGCTAACCTCTGTACGACATGCGTCTCTGAGGGTGTCTGTGTGAGTCTTAAAGGGACAGTTCACCCCTAAATCATCTTGTTCCTCTTGCATGATATCAGTGGTCAAATATCTGCCTTTTCTCGAGTACGATGGTCTTAAAATGGCATCGGTAAGACGGCAGACATACTACAAAGGCACCTAAACACTTCCATTAGGAGAAACGCGGTGCACTTGCAAATATAGAAACAGAAAAAAGAGCTGCATAAATCAAACGCTGCAAGAAGCTCCAAACACAATGGAAACCAGGGGACACTAAAACATGACGCACACAGCGCTTGGTGACGTTCGGGGATTATAAAGTACTGTGCAGAAATTGTGACTCGTTTCCAGAAGATAAACCACAGACGTTATGGTTAGCAGACGTACATCCACCAATCGTATCACAAATCAAAAACACATGCAAGAGACCGGTTAGCTTAACCATTTCCTGTCGTAAGTATGAGGTAGCTTGAGGGGTAAAAGATAAGAATACAATAAGAAAAAGACCAGAGTGATTTCACATGGTGTTCTGCTTTCAAAGGCTCCTCCAAAAAAAAAGCCATTTCCGAGATTGAATGGAAGACAAATTGGCTCCAGGTGAAGAGAAGTAATGTTTTATTCACCGAAATGAAGTCATTCAAAGTTTTCCCTTCACTTTCTTACCATTGGATAAGATAAGAGTTTGGGATGTGAGGAATCTCTGACGCTCTCGAGAGATTGAAGGACTACCCAGAAAGAGAGCTGCAGGGGTTAGGCGTCAGATAGAGGCGTATTATGCAGAACCTCGGGCGTAAATGTGTGTGTAGGGAACAGGGATTGAAGCCTTTGCAGACCGTTTACATGCACACAAACCTATATAACACACTACAGGAAAGCATAATAGAGCCTTTTTAAAATAAGTTCTAGTAGTTCTGAGGAATTCATCTTCCAGCTGTTGGAAGAAGGTATGATGTGTGACCACTGGATCCTGACACAGTTCAGTCATGATGAAGGTAGGATCAAGAAGCTCCTGAAGCTGCTCGAGTGGCACAGAAACCTGTGTTCTCGGAAACCAATCCAGTGCCCTGAGGGATTCCGTGTCTTGGTCTGGTTCATAAACGTTTGAATTACAATGAAATGAAGCGTGTTTGGCTCTAAAAGCTCACACAAACAACTTGGCTGATTCAATTACCACAACCGATCGGCAATTAATTGACAACACAGTGGCTGAGGGTTTAGTTTCCCTTCACAAATTGCTTTGTTGTCTATGTTTTCCAAACTCTGTAAACCTGCTTCTTGTTTCAAACCAGTGCATTTGCTTAGTTTGTCTATATTTTAACCAGAAAATAACCCATACAGATGCACACAAGTTTCTGAAAAAGCCCTGCCTCGAGAGTCTGTGGGAGTCAATTATACCACTGTGGTCCGGGCCACAGATTACACTTTAATAATATATCTAATAACCACCTTGCATCCTTCACGCCTCTTCTTCTCTCCTTAATAATTACCGCCCATTGGCCTTGCAGTGCAGATAGTGTGCAGCCTTGAGGGGGACTGTGCACATGAAGGTGCAAACACGGGTTCCTGTGCAGTGAGCTGCTGCTTTTTACTGCTCTCTCTTTTCTCTTGACATGTTCCCAGGGACCCGTAGCCCCACTTTGCCCCTTGCACCAGCTGTGTGAGTCACTAATAGAGGGCAGAGCCGGAGCACACACTGGGGCTGCCAGGGGAGAAGGGAGAGGCTGCATTTGAACATGCACGCACTCCCAAAATACAGATACAAAAATAGAAAAGACCTACAGTGAATTTCCTTTATCAAATCTTTGCAAAACTGACAATATTTATGTGAGATATGAAGTAAACTGTGTGTTTTTAGACACAAAGGAACCACAGACCTGATGTGTAGATGCTGCAGCATGGGATCAGCAACCGTACCCAGCACCCAGGTGGTGAAGCCGACCAGCAGCAGGGTGGTGGTGAGGATGGTGCGCCTCGCCTCTGTGGATGTGTCTCTCATAGCCAGGCTAAAGGCCACAGCCCCCCTGAAACCTGAGAGCAAACAGCTGTATTATTAATCCATCAAGGAGCAGAACAAGGAGACCTTAGGAAAGAAGAAAGCAAGATGTTTAGGATCAAACATGATTTTATTTGGAGGAAAACCTGCCTATCATTGACATGACATGATACCCAAAGTCAAACATAATTCCCAGAGCGAATCCTTGACTGGTATGAGCTGGGGGGGAAGCTTTTTAAAATAGCAAGACAAGGGCTTTTCACAAAGACCCCGTCTTATGTAAGAGGTAAAGTGGGTCAGGCGAGCAGCGAAGCATCCTGCTGCTGTACCCCACATCACTTCACATCCTCTATTCCTGCAGCATCAAACCATGCAGAGCTTCAACCACCCCAGCAATAAAGTGATGCTGTATTTAGTCTCCTCTGAAATACAGATGCAGAAATAGAAAAGGGCCTACAGTGAGTATCAAATCTTAAGATATGACAATATTGATCCATGCAAAGATGGGTTTTTTTAGTGAGGAGAGTGAACTGTTATTGCCTGAGGATGGCCCCCACTAACTCAATCATCTTCCACAGTGATACTAAAGTGATGAGCTGCAGATAGTGAAGAAAATATTATATTTAAGTAGTTTGTTGTGGGAGTTTTCCATTGACTTCCAGTTCAAATAAACCCACAAAATCCAACTAATCGACTAAAACAAGTAAGCTATGAGTAGGGGCAACTATCGTAAAAGCTGGCAAATCAACAAAGTGGAAGAAGAGACTGAATTGGAAGGAATCTCCGAAGCTAGCGAACACGAGGAAGAACTTAAAGGATGACGCAGAAATGCTACGTGTCAAGCTAGCTACCATTAGCAGATATATCTAAGAGCTCAAGCAGGAGCTACGACTTCAGCTAATCAGCAATCTCCGACAAGAAATAAACTGTAAGCCCACAGAGGACAGGAACGGACTGCAGACACAAAGTTAGAAGATAGTGGAATTTGTGGAAGGTTTGAAGCTGCGTGATTATTATCGTCCAACATTCATCCAATCAGCAGCAAGAGATGTGGTGAGACAGAACCGTACCTGCAAACATCATGAAGTGCTGGAAGGAGCGCGGGATCTTGGTGGTGCGTCCCAGGTTCAGGAGGAAGGAGAGGGGGTAGATGTTACATGCTCTCGATATAAAGATGGAGAGCTGTGTGCAGGTTGAGGAAAATACTGAGACACACACATGTTAAACCGTTTGACGGATAAATCCATAATAAAAAAGTACCTATTCTGCATGAGATCAGGCTGTAACAGTCCACTCATTAATGTCAACATTTATGCACACACACATGGGGAAATTATCGTGGGATATTTGCTGTTTAGGATGCAAACACAGCAGCGTGGCACCATGCCGAGCCATGAAGCCAATCAGGGCCTGCCAGCTGTCTCTCTGGCCTGCACACACACTTTGATGTTGCACATAGTAAGGGAGTGCATGCTAAGCGTCCTGGGCACGAGGATATCTGTGCAAAGATACCTGGAAGCATCTTTTGTCATCCTTTAAGAAGAGGCCCCCGTAAAACCTCCTATAGGTTACTAATTCCAGTGTCCAGCAGTGGCTCAGTCAGTAGGGGCTTGAACTGGGAATCGTAGGGTCGCCGGTTCAAGTCCCCGAACAGACTTGAAATATGGAAGGTGGACTGCTACTTGGAGAGGTCCCAGTTCACCTCCTAGGCCCTGCTGTGGTGCCCTTGAGCAAGGCACCGGACACCTCCAATCCCCCCTCCCCATTGCTTCCCGGGCGCTGCACGATAGCTGCCCACTGCTCCTAGTACTAGGATGGGTTAAATGCAGAGGACCAATTTCACTGTGTGTGCTCTGCTGTGTGCATGTATGTGACTAATAAAGAGGGTTTCATCCTCCGATTCTATCTATCTAATTCAAGGGGGAACTCAGGTCAGCTTGAACCTCTTTAAAGCATGGAAGCATGTCAAAGTAGAGCCACTAAATACAAATATGAACCTCAAAGTGAGCAGAATATCTCCTCTGTAATGCGATTTCAGTCCAAATATGATGCCTGGAATAATAAGGGACCAATATTTTAGGCAGGGGACTGACAGGCCTATTACTAAAACAAGCTCACTCGCACCCTGCAGTCAATATTAGATCTCATGCATCCCTATGGAGATTCAAAAGCAATATCCTGCTCCCAAAAGCAGTTATTTCTCCGTATCAAAAGGCCTCTGAGCTATTTGAATGGAGGTAATTAAGCACTTTCATCTCAGCCTCATTTCCAATAAAGCCCCATCTCCATTGTATCGGGCAAAGGCTGAGAGCTACGGCGATTAAAATCTACTGCGTAACCGAGGAGTGATTAACCGGGGCTGAATCACTGGGGTTATTTAATTTTTATGGACACTTTAAGACACTGTACATGAGGACTTTGACCTCCTGTGTGTGCATCCAGGTCAGCTTCCAGTGACACAGAGATGGCTTTCCCTCTAAGCCTCTGTTGTGGAAGCGAGGACGAAGCTAAACAGGCTAAACCCTTTCTCCCGGGCTGGCACCGAACACCAGAGCGTCTCTTTCCGCGCCTCCTTTGACCCTATGGTGGATGATGGATTGTAATAATAATTGCCGACCATCTGGGCACTGGACTGTGAAAAGAACAGCCCCTTGGAGCCCGGCCACAAGAGTCCCTCCTCAGGCATACGCTACAGTCATGCCAGCTCTCGGACAAGGACAACTGTAGCCAGCAGTCCATCACTACCAGTACACTGCCTGCAGGACGGGAGGCGGACGGAAACAGCTGTTGTGATGGAGGAACTTCAACACGTGAGGAGCATCAGTCAGGGTGTGTTGGATCACAAAGTGGCTGCAAACTATAGAAACTTAACAGATAAAAAAGATAAAGCAGGATGAAGCAGAACACTAACTGGGATTATTTGGAAGCTCGACCAAATTAATATTTTTTAAAAAAGTATAGAAAACACAGGATGTATTATTTCGTCTAAGGGGCTCTTTAACCTTTTTTCAGACAATTCTCATTAAATGTTGATCTTTTAGATGCTTGTACATGTTTCTGTTGTTGTTTGGTTGTGTTGAACTGAAATAAATTAACAGATTTAATTCCAGAAAAAGCCAAAAAACGAATGAAAATGTTGGTGTTTCTTATCAATATATTGCTCTCAAACAATGAATTAATTATAGCAAATATATTTAAATGCATTTCTACTTAAATCAACCTAAATCCATTATTTGTTTGTTAATAATTAATCAACTACTTGGAGAAAAAGTTATTACAGAGCTGATAGTTCTTTAAACAATTACATGTTCTAAAATAAACCTCCAAAGAATATCTTGCATTGCTCGGCAGAAAAAGCAGATATGTAAGTCATATTAGCCGTTCAACACCTTTAACCACATGTGAATACCATGAATAACAACACACACACACTTCTTCTAAGAGTTTCTAGGACTAACATTATTTAATCTTCGACCCTCAACAGGGAAACGGTGCTTAATCCTCTACAAATTAAAGTACTGTAAGCCCGTTTCACACAGGCAGACGTCTTTATTCCACTGAGCTTTGAATGGAAAACAAGCAGCAGTAACAATAATTAAAGACCTTCCTGCGAGCCAACGGTGCACTGCAGCATCTAAATCTGCAGAGATGGTGATGGTGGCCGACTGAATGGCATTTGCAGAGCTCACCGGATCAAACCTGTGCAATTTAAGTGCTGAGGTTTTTGTTTTTTCTGAAGGACCGGGGAAATTACTGCACTGCACTGCAGCAAGAGAGGCACTGTAGAGAACAGAACAACCTGGTCGAATAAGTAGTGGAAGAATGTGCAGATTATTGTGGCGGGAGGGATCCAAAGTCTGCACAGCAGGGTGAAAAGAGGCCCCATCATGCAACAGAAAAGGATACAAGCGCCCCGGTAATGAAGAGGGCTCTGAAGACGTGGCAAGGAAACGTCAACAATGCATATCCCATGAAGCTGAAGATGAAAATCTCCCCGAGGAAGTTGAAGACTTCAAAGAGCTGCGAATTATAAAACAGAATTGAGAGGATCATGAGGGAGAAGGTCATGGGCGATGAGGAGGGGAAGAGGGTAGAGGGTAGAGGGTGTGTGTGTGTGTGGGGGGGGGTAAGTGAATGACTCGCATCATATCTGAAATGGGTAAACAGGCTTGCACAAACACGACAAATCCAGTGTTGATGTAACTCTCTGATCCTTTGAGGTGGCAAACATCTACAGCTTGCTCGAAGACTAAATGGGATTGCATGAAGCAGCAGATATGATTTCATCACCATTCTCTTGTTATTTGATTCAAATTAAACATGCATTTTGTACAAGTGTGTAAAGAATATCTTTCTAGAGAAACACGGCTAACATTTCCTCCTGACACCGTGCTACAGATCCTGAATCCAGACCACATCAAAGAGCTAGGATGTCAATTACTGCAGATAAAAATAGAATTTGGATCATTTTAATTGGGCATGAGAAGAAATCAAATATTAATTAAGGTCATTATGTAGTATCTGGATTAAATTAGAGCAGATTTCATTAATGATTCAGGCTATTATTGTCTGTTTTTCACCAGTTAAACCAGCGTATTTAATTGAATAAAAGCTGCTTTTTCCCTCAAGACTCAGTCATCACAAGGACAATGGGTGCCACGGAGAAAAACAAATTTCTCCTACTAGCTATTCAACCAGTGCCTGCACAGTGAAATCACTTTGTCTTGTCCTTTGAGCTGCTGCTGCTGCTGCTGCTGCTGCTGCTGCATGGATAAATCATAAAAATGTAGATAAAGGCATCCTGCCAAGTAAATACGCTGCACCATGCGTTGACTTCTGCATAGCCAATCCACTTTAAAGGCAAAGGCTCCTCTGTGATAAACAGCTAGCTCCACTGTGGCACCGATAATGAATAATAAATGCATATAGGAGTATATATACGTGTACTTCTGATTCATTTGCTCCTCTGTGAGGCTTGTACAGTATGAAAGCATGCTGGCCACCATCTGCGCTCAGCCTTTTAAGCAGGGAGCCGAGACCGGCCTCCCACACAGACACCCACCGGACAACCAGAGCACTAATGGCAATTAATGATTGCTTTTGCACGCAGGACACAAACATTGGCCTTCAAAGGAGATGTGAACAAAGTGAGGACACTGTAACATGCTGTTTGAAAACAACAGAAGGCCTCAATCTCTATCTAGAAAACACACCTGCTTGGTTCTGGTCCGGCCCTCGGAGGATAGATTGTGAATGGTGTATCTCGCCTGGCTTAAACCACAAAACAGCACCGCCACGATACCTGAAAGATAAAGAAACACACCAGTACATTCAGAAAGGGGAGTAATATTTCCAAAAAAAGGAATCAAGAGGACTATTATTAGTATTTTGTGTCTCTACTTTCCTCATACTGCCTGTGCTGCAGCTCCTCTTTTCACCCTCTGTCTGAAACCACAGTCTACTCTGATTGGTTAGCTGGCTGGCTGTGTTGTGATTGGTCAACCTGCTTAAAGATGTCCCGCCCTCTTCAGCCTATCACATGCAATGTAATGGAGCGCGAGTGTTCAAAAGTAATGTCACAGAGTTCCGGAACTTTGGGATTTTAGCCTTTGCAAACCATTTACATGCACACAAACCTATATAACACACTACAGGAAAAAAGAAACCCAAAAGCAACACAGGGCCCCTTTAAGACACTTTTTTGTGTGGAGAACTCATGGAGGGGGATTCAAACAGTGAGCCATATCTACATAATTAGTTCAAGGTATGCATAATCTCTGCACGCGTTATATAATCAGCTCGTGTGAACGTATATATAATCGTGTGCCTGGGGGCCTCAGGCTGAGATTATGCTGTAGGAGGTGTTTCTATAATGGGACAAAGAGTCTTTGTCTGCATTCAATCAAAACCACCGGCCTGAGATTTTTAGTGTGGTTCAACGACATGATTTTCAAATTAAAGCAGGAAATGATGGCAGAACGACGCATGTAAGCATTCAACGAGGATCCGATTGAATCCTTGTGCTACTACTGAGTATGTGGAACCAGATCATAAAGGCCCCACCCTGTGTCCAGCTATTGTTCCAGCTGTACAATATGTGCTGTCCAACCCAATTCAAGCATCCTCTTCATGTTTCTGGCATGATTTCCATTTCTTCTCCAGAGACATGACGCTCCAGGAATGATAAATGCTAAAGAGTCATATCAGCGCTGTCGATGGTGCCAGATGTGGGGGAGCAGAAATTAACAAAAGGGAAATAAATAACGAGCAAAAAGTCCAGAAGGGGGAAAGGAAATCAGAGGTGGGAGTGATTAAGGGGCCCCCGCTGATAGAGAGAGCTGGAATTTGAAACGCAAAGCATGAAAAAGGAGGGTTTCTGCCTCACAGGACCACGCATGCTTTGTTGCAAAAATTTAATTTCACATCCCTCTACTTTGAAAGAGAATCAAAGAAGATGGGGAGGAGAAAAATGTGAAATGACTGATGTGGAGCAATAGTTAGAGCACAGAGCTGGCAAGAACAAATACGGGAGCAGAGAGAAAAATAGTGTCCGTGGTTCAGGCTGCTAAGTGAAGCCAGTCCATTATTCTCTCTTCACCACCCGCCTTCACAGACCCGAGTTCCAGTAATCCTGGTGTCCTTTTCAGCAAAAAAAAACTCTAATGGCGCATGCCAGCGTGGCGGATCTCATTTTGGTTCAGTGCTTCGACATCCTCCTTAGTTTACATAACCCTGACAGAGGTAACACATCATCCCCCATCCAGTCCCTTTCCTTCATCTTCCTGGCAACACATCCCATAATGAGCGCCTGAGAGGGACGTAAGATTAATGAAAGCAGGGCTCCCTGCGACGCAGAGGGTCATTAGGCACACCCTCACTAAACTCCAGCTATTAACACAGACAGAAAGAGCCTTGATTACCAAAGAGCACCAGGGAGGATCACATTGCTCACTGGGTCGCTCTGCGAGAGGTGTCTTTGAACAGAGGAGCACTCCACAGATTAGTTTGGTTAAGTCTGTATTTGTACCAAGAGTCAAAAGTAACTGTGACACCACAGCAGAGAAACACCCGAGGCTGTCCATCAGAGAACAACGGCCCTGAGGTGTATCTGTGGTCTGCCTCCCACACTGGGTACGTTATACACAGTGCATGTGGGACCGATAGGCAGAGGTTACGCTATTTCATTAAAAGCATCTTCTCCTCCCCCACAGGCCACAGGGAGTACTGCCAAGTAGGATGGAGACGGACAGCATCAGCACAACGAGAGGAATCCCTCTGACACAATGAAGGCAGGAGATGTGTGCACACTATAATAAACGTTAGTGAGGATACAGATGAGGCTGTTAGTTTCAAGCTACCCAAATAACAATCTCATAGAAATGCAACCTTCCCCTGGGTGGCAGATAAAGAAAAACAAAAAGCAAGGTCGTGTTGAATCCAATTTTACGTGCCCTGAACACTCGACTTTCCAGGAAATCTGTGCAAACAGCAAGGGCAAGGATGCTATTATGCCTTTTATGGCTTATCTGTGGAGCCATCTCCAGACTAAAGAGGTACAAACAGGCTCAGACAGAGGAGGGCGGACACCGTGTTAATATGAGTTATGGGGGGTTGAGCCCAGGATGGGATTGGTACCTGCAGTTCCCTGTGGAGAAGAGAGAGCGTAATACTTTCTCCTCTTATTGACTCGGCAAGGACTCTCAGAGGGTATGCATGCGAAGGAAAGACCTTCCTCTAACGACGGGGTGGGTTATCATCATGTGTCCTGCTCTGTGTTTGTCACATAATTTCCAGGTCTTTGAGAGTGCCAGTGGCCACAGAGACGCACTGAAGCAGCAGAGCATGCCAATCAAACAGCTGCTTGTGGAGGAGTGAGCAAGCAAGGAGAAGGGACGCCCGATGGGGGGAGATGGCAGCAGGTCCCTAACAGGATTCGTATTCTATCTGACCTCCATATGATCAACATGGCCACACACACACACACACACACACTCTCACCTGAAAGTCCACTGGCTTTGGCGGTGAGGAAGCAGCTCCAGGACAGCAGGAAGAAGACGGATGTTTCCAGCAGTGGGTTCTCATGGAGCCGAGTGAATTTGGTGAGGTGGAAGGAGAGTTAAAGAAAGTCATACAGTACTCAACACTTTGCTTTAGGCTGATACGTAGACAGAGCAACTGTAAGGACACCACTAGGTTACTGGAAAAGAGAGCAATACTCTTTTAGCTGCATTGCATTGGCTCCCTGTGTCTTTTAGATCCTTTTACTGGTTTATAAAGCCGGTTTTGCACCCTCATATACCACTGATTCTCTGTCGTTTTATGTCCCTGTACAAAAAGCCCTAAAGTCCCCTTAAAATAAAATGGGAGAAGCATCTTTTATCTCCTCTCAAACTCTGGATCACACTACCAGGAAACATTGTAAAAGTCCCTTAAAGAAGACCTCAAACTATTTATTTATTCAGGTCATTATCTCTAAAACTTCTATACAACTGCACCTTTCTTTGCCACCATGCTTCTCCCCCCAGAGCCCCTTGTTGTTTCTTGGTTTGCAACAGCAGAGTGTGACAGGCTTTCCTGAACTGAACAGAGAAGTGTTTCTCTGCAGCCTCTGCTCACTAAGACCTGTCTTCCCCATTAAGAGCAACCCAAGGGTCTTCATAACACTCTTTCTGCAAGTTCACCAACAGATAACAAAGTCCACATCCCACTCCTGCGTCCCCTCCGGCAGAGCTTCCTTGTAAAGCACACAGCAAGTCTTTACACTCACAGGTTGAAAGTTCAGTGCAGTAAAGATCAAGGTGCTGACAGCTCATTCTGCAGCCCTTGGATATTGTTGGCGTACAATAATTAAATCACCTTCCCAAGTCTGGATGTTTTTTGTAATTAACAAGGACAGGGACAGTGAGTAATTAAAAGATAACTGGAAGTCTAACTGAGTCTAAAGGAGGCAGCACAAAAGAGCAGGCTGTTGCTGTGGCTAGCATCAGCGAAAAAATCTAACAAATGCTTTGCTCACACCCAGAGATTAGTCACTGGAAATAAAAGCCCACACCTCTAAGGACACATCCTCGTTTGTCATCCTAAAGTCTCATGACTAGGAGATCAGAGGGAAACGCTGGACATGTCATCAGAGGCGATTTGCTGATGGAAGACCTCTCTGCAACCAGACGCACTTTAGAGTTGCTGCTTTGCTTTGTGTTCAGGTTGGTACCGTCGGGGGTTTAGTCAGAGAGGCAATTACCTGGTGGAGGAAGCAGATAGATGGCAGCGGATGCCGAGTTGATAATGAGTTTAGGGGAGGGGATGAAAGGATATGAGGGCTGTCATGATTGTGAACAGGAAACCCAGGAGGAGGGAGCCGGCGAACACGGCAAGAAAATAACCAACGGAGAGGAGGAAGGCGGGGGGGTCGAAGGTATGCCCTTCACCCGTCTGGCTGTAGGTGGTGATGGCACTGCAAGGCAAAGTGACACACAGTTATGGAAAAGAAGGCAATTACAGCAGAAGTAAATATGAGACATGAAAACCTCAGCATGGTTTACGACTCTGGAACAGCTGACAGAAATACGGCCCTCCTGGTTCCTCGGTGTGAACCGGTCTGCAGCAGCGAGCATTAATTCACTTGCTTATTATGCTGAGCTAAGCCCTCAAGTGCAATTTATTGGAGTCGCTCCTAAGAATACACGGCCTTCTTTAGAAGTTAAATCTTCCCCCTGAAAAACAATCCCCTCTGAATTATTTGCCTAAGAGACGTCCCCCTAGTAGTTAGCGGCAAACGGGGGAAATACTATTGTTGTTCTCAGAGACAGCATCCTGCAGTCACTCCACTATAAATATTTACTTTGAGGGGGGGAGGGGAGACGTCCACATGGAAGTCACTGAGTGCAAAAGAGGCCTCATAAGAAGGAGAAAGGGAGGGAGAGAGAGGGAGGGCCTGAAGCAAGCAGAGACAGGCAGCCTTATGAAATGACAACATCCCTCACCCTCCCCTCAGACCGTTCTAAATTAATGTCAGCATCGAGTCAGCTAAACAATGTGAAGGAGGAGGTTGTTGTTTTGCTTCCTGTTAGTTGGAATAAAGCTCCTCTTACTTTATACTCCAGCTACTATTTAAAGAGACCCTTTCTGGAGTCTATGTAAGTTTTTAAATCCCAAACTGTGTGTGGAGTTTCTCCGTAGTTTCAGACAGAGGGTGAAAATAAAGAGCTTTTTGAACATTAAAGCATGGAGACATGTCGCAGCAGAGACATTACACGCTGATATGAACCTGAAAATGAGCAGGAGATGTCCTCTTTAGATGGTTTGTTGAAGTATTGGTGTCAAAATGTCTGAGAAATGAACTCTCTTACACCTCTCATGCTATCAGGTTGAAATGAGCTAGCAAAACATGATTTCATCTACACTGCAAAAGGGGAAGAATCAATCAAGCTATCACTAATGAGCTCAGCAAGCTGAAGGGGAACACCTATTATCCCGTCCGTGACAATAAAGCCTCCAGTTCTGTTAGCACATTACATCTGGCTGCTTGTCCCCCGGTTGGTGTGACCCTCTGAGGTGTGTATCTGTTACCTCCCAGTCAAAAACCTCAAGATGTCATGACAGTGAACCTGGCTGAGTGGTGGCTGGGTCGGGGGCTGCTGGAGCAGGACGTTCAGAGCCTGTGAGAGGGCGCATTAGCGTAAGGCTGAGCTGCTCGGGGAGCTTGTTAAAATTCCAGTGCCAGGGCCCCTTGTGGCTTGCTAATAAGGGCCAGCTTTGTGTGCGGAGCCAGGGCGGCCGGCAGCCAGTCGAGTGACAGGCGACGGCATGAAGGCCGGTCACGCCACTCCAGAAACAAACGCAGCCCTATGTGACCGTTTGTCCCTCCTCTGACTTCAATGTACACAGAGACGGCAGCCACGTGTGAAAACAACAATCTGCACACTCCTCCTTTTCTCTGCAACTGCCTGTCCGATCACAGACAGACGTGTGAACACAATGTGGACGCATATCTTCTCCATTTCACCTCTGTTTCTTCCCCGGACTTTAGTGTGTATCTTATTCTCTTTGCATGTCTACAGACTCCAGCATTTACTTTTTCACTTACAACATTCTCTGCAACATTTAGCTTATCTAAATCTTTGAATTCTCTTTGAATCTTGAATCTAATGTGGACCTGTTTTCTCCGCTCTCCGTCTCCTTCTTGCCATCTGTTAGCACGTCTACTTGCATAGTTTTACCCACTGTGCGTTAATGGAGCAGACAATGGCTGCAATGTGTGTGAGCAGGACAAACATGCTTATTTGAGTGCAAATCTGGAAGTAGAGAAGCAACTGAAATGCATGAAGGAAGCATGACTGCATGGTGGCGACTTCACTGAGGGCTTCATGCTGTATTAAGTCTGAGTTTGACAGTTTCTGTGTCAGGCGGGTCTGTTAGCTGGGAGCGCATCTCTACCCTGGCACTGAGTCTCTCCAGTGAGTACCTTAATGAGATGCTGACAGTGCCAGGGGCAACTCGCTTACGCAGTCCACTGCAGAGCATCTAAAGTACTAATGCGGTTTTGCCAATCGCACACTTTCTCTACAGCTGGCAGCATCCACTTCCTCCCCCACACTCCCACCCCCATGCCCGCCAATTGGAAAAACACTGAGCTCCCACACAATTATCCTTCCTCACTGTGTCAGGACGATGGCCACGGCATCATTCAGGACGCTCTCTCCAAACAGCAGGCTGTGCAGATCCAGGTCCATGTGGAGCTCTGACAGCAGGCCAAGGACTGCAACTACAGAAGAAAAAACACACAGAGTTACGGCTATTGAAGACGGCATGAAGCACAATAACTCCTCGACTAATCCCACAGCAAAAGGGGTGTGCACTATCACCTCGAACAGGAGGATCAGGGGGATTTAATGTCAGAAAAATGACAACACACTGACAGCTACAGTAACAGGGTTTTGACACATGGAAGAGTAACTAAACCGATACAAACTTGTGGAGCCAGAGCAGAAGGAAAAGACAATACTTGTGTTTCTGTTCGTATGTGTTTGTTAATCATGGGGTGTGTATTTATTAGCTGAGAGCATTGCTGCAGTTTTCACAATAGAGGGAGAAGGGAGGGCTCAGAGCCACGATGCTGCAGCTGATTAAAACATCCAACAGGAGTCATTACAGTGTAACGTAGGGGGAACCACAGGCAGCCCTGCTTTAAATAATGCAACTATACTTACTGCACATTCCTCCACCTCATTCAGCTTCTCACAGCTGTTGCGGACACAACTGCAGATGAGCGTAGAGGACTTGAAATTATTTATTATGTATTATTTATAGAAATATGAAGTTAAATCTAAATAATCAAAATAAAATAATAAACATTTTATTTATCAAGTGCTTAAAGAGGCTTTATATAATACAAAAATTAGGTGCTTAGGTGGATTTGAAACCTGAGAAGAAAGGATTTTAAGTAACGGGTCAACGGAGACTGGGAGGGACGCCTCAGGATTTACTGTAAAGTCTGCAGCTCCTCGGTGAAGTCATGGTGTGAATCATGTGCGGGGGTTAAATACTGGGAAGTAAAGCTGATGAAACATCTGAGACTTTGATTTAAAAAACAATTAAGCCAAGATACTTTATGCCCTATAAAGGGAACAAAAACACAACAAATCCTAGTTTGGGAAGTGATCACACACTAATGAACACCTAGCCATGGGTGTTATATTCCATTCGGCCAATAGATCCTCCCTAAATACGTCACGCCGGCCCTTTAAGATTCAAATCTGTGGTGAAAAATACAAACAACTTATTAGTCACTGCTGCATCTATCAACATCTGCTTAGAGGAGTATGAGCGCAACTCCACGGTGAGTTCCCAGACAGTAAACAGTAAACAAATGCTGAGCATATGAATGAGCACGCACACGCACACACACACACACACACACACACACACACACACACACACACACACACACACACACACACACACGGCTCAGTGTTGACAGTGAGTGATGAGAGGAATACTGACACTGACTGTCAGCTCGGCACTCAGTGACACCGCAAGTATCTCCGTCTGTAAGATACTGACTGTGGCATTGTCTCTAGGTTGTTTGTGTGAGAGTGTGTGTGTGTGTGTGTGTGTGTGTGTGTGTGTGTGTGTGTGTGTGTGTGTATCACATTGGATGGATATAGATAAACAGATATATAGGTAAACAGTAGTTTGGAAGAAAATGTCAGGGCACAAATCCTTGTTGTAACTGCCACAAGGGAAACAAGCAAAAACTAAATTACCATATAATGAAAATATCGCCAGGTATGGAGAAAGACCACACACACACACACACACACACACACACACACACACACACACACACACACACACACACACACACACACACACACACACACACACACACACACACACACACACACACACACACACACACACACACACACACACACACACACACACACACACACGTTTATGAGGATATGCAGGAGAACAGAGACCCAGAGCGATGCCATTCTGAAGGCCAGACAACATCATATCCAGCAGCCGGTAGATTACTATTCCACCTGTTGACCAAAAGAAGTTAAACAAGTTTCAGGATGAACCTGTGAGGTGAATACCGAGCGGGTCTGCAGTGAACACCGGGTCAGGGAGGGCATCAGAGGGTACGGGCAGAATGGTAATCAGAGCAGCCTCAGGACATGTTTTGACACATCAGGCTCTTTGGACTTAGACGGGTTTAAACCACTTCCTGTTTGGTGGGGGGGAACACTCCTTTATCTCCGGGGCTTCAGGCTAGGCCCCTAAAGTCAGGACCGTTCCATCTCCCTGCTCCCATAATGCCTTGCTGCTGAAAGCATGTCATGCACACTGCCTACACACACACACTGTCTACACACATACACACACACTGTCTACACACACACACACGCTGTCTACACACATACACACACACTGTCTACACACACACACTGTCTACACACACACACGCTGTCTACACACATACACACACGCTGTCTACACACAGACACTGTCTACACACACACGCTGTGTACACACACACACTGTGTACACACACACACACACACACACACACACACACACACACACTGTCTACACACACACGCTGTCTACACACAGACACTGTCTACACACACACACTGTGTACACACAGTCACACACACACACACACACACACACACACACACTGTCTACACACACACGCTTACTACACACACACGCTGTCTACACACAGACACTGTCTACACACACACGCTGTCTACACACACACTGTCTACACACACACTGTCTACACACACACGCTGTCTACACACACGCTGTCTACACACACACGCTGTCTACACACACACTGTCTACACACACACGCTGTCTACACACACGCTGTCTACACACAGACACGCGGGATTGCTTCGTTGTCATGGTTACCCTGTCCTTACAGCTGTCAAGTGTTCATCAGTTTCCACAGCAACACCACAAGGTGGAAGAGAGTAGACAATTATTTCAGACATAATACATTTGAAAGGGGCTAATGGAAGCCTTATTAGGTCAAATTACAACCCCCCCACCCCCCCGCTACAGAGGCAAAAGGCTGGCGGGCCGTCTCAGTCACAGAGCATTGGATTTAGCTCTCTGATTTGACCAAATTAGGCAGATTTAACACCGAGACTAGATAACGGTCAGCGGGGAATTACTATAATCTCCGCAGCGCTGCGTAAAAAAGGCATGAAAACTGCAGAGGGTAAAGACTTTTACACTAGTTTAGAAATAAACCAGCACCTTGTAATCAGACATTTTCCAGATGTGCTTGTCTACTCTGAAATGTAGAAAAGCTTTTAGTTCCCTTTTAATATTAATTGGAGAAAAAGCTAATTAAACCACAGAGAAAGTGAATATATCTATTAAAGGAAGACATATTATGCTCATTTGTATGTCCTTTGCAGACCATTTACATGCACAGAAACCTGTATAACTCACTACAGGAAAAGGAAAACCCCATAAAGCATAATACAAATTGACAGATTACTGGCAACCACTTCTACACTAGAACACCATGATGATATAACAACACCAAATTTGGCTGCCTCTCTCTGTTAAAATCGCACCAATTTCCCAACATTTCTTCCCTTCCAGCCTTTTGTTTCTGTCTGTTCTCACTCCTTCGCTGCCCCATGAATCCACGGCTCTGTGCATGATGTTGTGCAGGTAAAACCGAGTTAAATAAAGTTTGAACATCACGTTAGTTACTGCTGACACCTGGCCCAGGACATACCTCCCATACCAAAAGCCTTCTCCCTTTGAGGAGTTAATGAAGGTTTTCCTGCGACCTTTTGTACCCATCCCCGAGGCGAGAGGATGGAGCGCAGCAGGCGTTCCACTTTGTGACCTGAACCATATGTCTTATTCGGAAAGGAGAACAGGTTTCAGTGCTTCAGTGCTTTAGGGGCTTACATAAAACCAACAATTTAAAATCAATAGCCGCACGCTGACGGAAACAGAGGCTGGGGAAGTTTTTGCATCATAGGAATGACATATTTTCAAGGTTTCTGTTGGAAAATGTTAACTCCTCGGTTCTTTAACATCTCCAAATTCCCAGGCACACTGTTACAGTATGTGCAGCCCTCAATTATCCAAATGAATTAAACAAATTATATTAAAAGCAATGGCAACATATGCCACTCTTTTGGTCCTCTCAGGGGAATTTTCATACAATCATTACTGCTGCACGGAGAATCCCCTGTGATACTGCATCGTGCAGTACAGGCAAAGTGGGAATATTTATTGGACTCCAGTTACACACAAAGCCGGGCTGTCAGCCTGTGATGAATTTTGCAGCGTTCTCAAGATCTCCATCATTTCAGGTCGTACGTGACACAGTGGCACTTACACAATGAGTCATCGCCACGACTGGAGAGCTGCCACACCAGGGTTATGACATCAGGGGAGAAAGTTGGATTAGTCAAATCCAAACTCACCCAGTGTGACTGTGTGTGTTTGTGCCTTTTTTTGGGAATATTGTCGGGTGTTGTGAATGCAAATGTGCAAGGCAAAGAAGTGGACGGGGACATTTTAATGACTGCCTTTCAGGAAATCAGAAAGCCGGCGCTATATTTGGACAGCGCGAGACGGTGGGAGCCACGGGGTCTCGGTGTCCAAGGCCAGGAAGCATTGTGTTGTGATTGTAATCAAAGGGAGGAGGGCGCAGGGGGCACAGCGTGGCATGGGGAAAAAACACGTCACCCAGAGCGACAACTGCATCATAATCTACATCTCCTCTTTGACACTCACTCAGATCAACCACTTATTGGTATAAATAATTCATCAGCAAACGAGGACATTAACATCGGCGCTGCGGCGGCGTCGCAGGATGCCTTATGACATCCCACTTGACTGCTCTTCAAGAACACAGAATAAATTGTGGTTCCACGTAGGACAGGAAAGCAGTGATTCAGACTGAGAGGGCATTGTGACTTTGATCGTGCATTAAGACTCAGCTATCAATCTTTGTTATAAATTACCCCGAAAGACAGGGATGGCATGAAGCATAAAGGGGCTTTCACTGAGGCGGAGTTTCCTGTTCAAAAAGCTCCTTATTTCTCTCATCCTGCCTGTCCTGCAGCACCTCTTTACACCCTCTGTCTGAAACCAGAGCCCAGGCGGCTCTGATCGGTTAGTTATGTGATTGGTCAACCAGCTTAGAGATGTCCCGCCCCCTTTAGCCTATCAGGTACAATGTGTTGGAGCGCTAGCCAAAAGGAGCACGAGCGTTCGTAGTGATGTCACCGTGTTCTTGAACTTTGGCGTTGTAGCCTTTGCAGACCAATGACATGCACTAAAACCTCTATAAAACTGCAGGAAAGGGAACAAAAACATAACAGGGCCTCTTTAAATATAACCTTTGATGTGGATAATAGATGTGCACGAGACAGTTTCTACATTTTCCTACATTTGATCTCATAAATAAGGTCATCATGTTGTTTGATGTTGCAGAAAATCAAATCAAAACCCAGAAGCTGCAGGTCTCCACATGGCGTCTTTGATATTCCTCTTATGTGGTCTAGCCTCTTCAACTCATTTGCATGTGTTTACCTAAGGCAAATCACTGTGACGTGTCTTAAATAAGTGCCAAACATTCCTGAGGGGCTTTTTAACTTGTGTTATAAAGTGTAGAGGTGTATATATGCATGCTTCTTTGTGAGGCCGGCTACCTGGGTCAGTGGCGGAGACAATGGCACCAAACAGGAGGCAGTCGGTGAGTAGGAAGTCTCCGTCAGCTGCTCGGCCCGACAGCACCATCAGTCTGGTGAAGCCGTACATGCAGGATCTGTGGAGGACGGACAGAAGGACACACAGTGAGTATCCGTCTTCCCTCCAACCGCAGCAGGGCTTCCCCCAGGGCAGTGTGGGTAATAAAGGCCAGATGCTACCAGCAGGTGAGTTGACCCGCTTCCAGGCAGCAGCTGCTTAGCACAGGTGCTTTAATTGAACCATGTTTACCAGTATACAGCATGTGTGTGTATGGATCTACATGAAGCTGCCTTTAAATCCCCTTTAAACCCACCTGCATAATGCACAAACACACAACACATAGTCTTATAGGACATGCAGCACCTGTCAGTCTTCATCTTTGATGCCACTATTATTAACAATAATAGTGCATCAAAGGGCAACGGATATATGAGTTTGACTTTGAGCAAGAACTTCTGCTCACCAGCCCTTCTCTGGTTAATGAGGGCTCTGTATTCCCTTGCAGTTACATAAAAAACTGTGTGAAGCATCCCATAATAGTCAGTACACCAGCATGTCCTCTGGGGAGCAATCGGCATAATTATGTTACCATGGTGACCGCACATGATCTGTCCCCGTGGCTGGGATTTAAAGGACTGCCCTGAGGTCGAGCAGCTAAGCCGTTCTAAATCATGTATCTTTAACGGTTATTTGAAGTTATGCTAATGACACGTGTGTGTGTGTGTGTGTGTGTGTGTGTGTGTGTGTGTGTGTGTGTGTGTGTGTGTGTGTGTGTGTGTGTGTGTGTGTGTGTGTGTGTGTGTGTGTGTGTGTGGGGCATAGACAGACAAAGACAAGATGTGGATGTACTGTGTCAGTTGAGTCAGTAAGGTTCCCTCGCTCCCCTGAGACTCTCTCTCTTTTCCCCCACAGGACATGGCAGACTCTCTAAAAAGCGAGTGGATTGGTCAGGCCCGGTGTCTTAGCGTCAAAGAATGTGCACGTGACCCAACATGTCAAACCCTGCCCTGCTTCCCAGGGGAGTTTGAGGGAGAGCTGACGAAAAGGCGTGCCCGGGGAGGGACTAGGCTATAACATTTAGAGGGTGGTGAAGCTTTTTCACATGGACGTAAAATCAGTAAACAAATAAATTATGATATGACAGTGGAAATATTGTCAGGAATAAACAGCAAACACACAAATAGAGGATCAGAATATGAATAAATATTGACATTACATGTGGAAAATGAATCAAATGATACACTATCTGTATTTCATATTTACTACAACTGTATTTAACTTATGTATGCCTCAACCCTGCACCTTTTTATCAGATCTTTTCGACTTTAAACACCACGAGTCAGTCACCCATTCACACCTCATTCATGCAGAGCAGCACCACTTGCTCTCTGGAAGCTAACGCTCACACACACTCACACACACTCACACACACTTACCGTTGGCCATCGGGAGCAACTCAGGGCTCAGTATCTTGCCCAAAGACACATCGAGCTGGGATCAAACCAACAACCTTCTGTTTCAAAGACGACCACCCTCCCTTGCAGCCACAGATAAACTGTCTGTATCTTGCCTCACATTTGCAATCAACTGGGTAATCAATATTTGAATATACTATAACCTCATGCACTTTATGTTTGGATGCGATCTGCAAATGTGGAATGACAATAAAGTAAAATCTAATCTGAATACATTGACTTCATGGCAGTACAAATGCACTGTATTGCATTCGATTACACAGGTGTACCTACAGTAATAAAGTGGATACTGAAGTACTGTGTATTGCTGTGGTTAAACTACACTGTTTTATAGAAAAGCTTTTCATAAAATCAAAGGCATCTCAATTTGTTTAAGAACAGAGGAAGCTGGAGTTTAAATGTAGGACTGTCACTGTCTTTGTTTGCAGCAGATGGTGTTTTATAAACTGGTGTGCAAGGAGCTTCATTTCCTGCAAAGACTGAGGGCGCCATCTAGTGGCGAAATGGCAGAATAGCAGCCTGATCCCATGCTAAGTCTGAGCATCATTTTAAAATGCTCTCATAGCACAATTGTCATTACTAAACCTTAATGCTCACGGTCATAGCTCACTGCACAGCTTCAGACAGAGCAGTAATGCATGTGATTACTCACACAGGTGCATTTCTTTTCTGTAACAAAGGCCCATTGTACCACAATGCATTGCAGCGTAGAGAAGCTCCTCACCGCTGCAAACAGTCTGAGGTAATTGCAGATGTGATGACACAGCTACCAGGAAGATATCCATTAAATCTTTGCAACAGCAAGTACCCAGTATCTCACTTATTCCCTTTCTTCTGTGCACCTGTGTGTGTCTTATATTACTTACCCTATGGTGAAACAGCTGATCAGGGTTCCCAAAAATGCAAAGGTCAGAACAGATCCAAGATTCTTAATAAGTCGATTCTGGAAGAAAAATGAACACCAATTAGTAAAAACAAACACACATCTTAAAGGCACAATGCACACCACAATATATATACATTTACATGCATAAAAACCTTATTAAAACCCCAAAAAGTACAAAAGGGCCTCTTAAATGCACAAATATGTGAGCAATATCTGGTTCTTTTCAATACTGAGCATTGCTAATCGCTCTGAATAGTGTGCACATGTCCGTATAACATGCCTCCTTTCAATTCTGCACAGCAGGACACTTTATAATCCATTAAACTTTATTTTTGGTGGGATAAATAAAGTATAAACATGCATTTGTGTCCTTTTTTATTCCATGTCACACACAGCACCTCAGATTTGTCACACTGATGGAGGGAGCAGGCCTTTGATGACGTCTCTTCCCCTCCTCGGAGGCATGTCAGGACAGCAGTCTCACCTGATTAAGGGTGTAAGCTCCGTGGAAGATGATGGGTGGCAGGAACAGATTGAAAAGGACCTCGGGATCAAAGGTGTCCTGTAAAAGAGAGAGCTGTTGTGTTGGTGAGTGACAGCGCTCCGTGGGGAAGGAGAGGACTCCGTTTACCGAATGTGACAGACTGACAGACAGATATTACACAACCGTCGCACACTTCTGCGCCTCTGTTTCGCCAGACAGACAGCAGCTCCATTTTCCCTTTCAATCCCAATGTCACAATAGTCTCCAGGTACCTCGTCAACCTTATCAGTTCTCTCTTTGCAGAAAAAAAAAACCTATTCCACATTGTAAATGGGAAAAATGTGGGACGATGGAGGCTTTTTTAACCACCCACGAACCTTCAAATGGAAGCTTTAATGGTGCACAGAGTTTCCTACCAACGAAGCTCTAAAAATAATACCTTTTTTAAGCTTAAAAACAGAGGATTCTGAGTGTCACTTGCATATAATAGTGTAAATATGTACTGCATGAGCAAGAAAGGCATATTTAAAAAGGGAGAAGTCTAACTGTTTACAGTAGAGGCTACTAGCGTTTAATAGAAGAAGAAGACACAGAAGAAGAACAACAACAACAAGAATAAGAAGGAGAAGGAGAACAACAACAACAAACAACAACAAGAATAAGAAGGAGAAGGAGAGAAAAAACAAGTATTAGAAGAAGAAGAAGAAGAAGAAGAAGAAGAAGAAGAAGAAGAAGAAGAAGAAGAAGAAGAAGAAGAAGAAGAAGAAGAAGAAGAAGAAGAAGAACAACAACAACAACAACAACAACAACAACAACAAGAAGAAGAACAAGAAGAACAAGAAGAACAAGAAGGAGTAGAGGTAAGAAGAGAAAGGAGAAGACCCTTTATTGATCACCAAGGGATATTGTATACACACAGTAGAACACTCCCCAGGGCTCCACACGTCAGATAGTGGAGCTGCACATGTGGAGACAATAGCTGGATCAACATCAAACAGAATCCCAGCTGCTTATCCCAGCCACCTTGGAAGCGAACTGAAATTGGAGTGCAAGGCTTATTTTATTTTAACACACCGTGCACGTCCTCTCTATCCGAGTCTCATCCCAGCCGACGTGACGCAACAGCAGCCGCTCAGAAAAGGTAGCCTTTCATGTCCTTCATCCTCCAGTCCTTCTCATGTCTATTGTGGGTACACAGCGAGGATCAAACGGCAGAGATATTCGATTCAGAAGAAAGTATCGCAACTTTTTCCAGATGCCTACATCCCTACACCCCCCCACCCCCCCCACCCCCAAGGTCTTTGCTCAAAATTAATTTCCAGTTCAATTTCATTTCAGAGATGGGGAGATGATGCATGCCGTGCATCACAGACCTTTTGAGGTTCGGACAAATGAGAATCGGCCTCATCTTCTGCAAATGTTCCTACAATAAATAGCATTTTTACACGTGTACATTTAAATGTTTTATATGTGGGAGATTGCACTTTTAATGATCGTTCTGGATGCAAAGCAAAGCCCTTTGTATTGAGTTTGGAGAGCCACCATGCTTTCCCCGTAATTCACACTTAAAACGGTTTGCAGAGCTCGCTACAAATTGCTCCTATCTCTCTGCTCCCATCACCCGGCTCAATATAAATTACTTTTTTGTGGCTTGCAATTACCCACACTGCAGAATATATATGCATCTTCTCATCTGTGCAAGCCTGTCAAATACAAAATGGCATAATGCAGACACTGTAATCAATAAATTATGCATATGCTGGTGGTTTTATTGTAAGGGCCACCTGCACAACAGAGAGGAGGATGGAGGTGTGTTGTATACACTAATTGCCTCTTCAGCTGAGCAACACTAAATTTAATCAGACCACAAACTTTAATGCTTTGCTCCCGAGAGGCACATAATGGACTCGGTAATGCAATGAAATTCTTATCTCTCTCACAGCTAGGTCCCCGTATGCATCAGGCTTAATGGCGTGAAGGCTTCACAGAACGCTCTGACCAATGTAATGGCCTTTTTGGTAGCCTCTGCTGGTTTGCTAATGAGACCCGAGCATCCAAAGGGGGGCCAAAGAGTCCGAGCCATTAGTGGAGACTTACACTTGGCCTGGATGATTTGCAAAGGTCCATGGATCACTTACTCCCTTTCTCTCGGGGTGAAATATGGCTCTGAGATTAGGAAATACACTTTCAAATTCGCTCATTTCACATCTGACCGTGTTCTCCATCGTGGGGCCCGGACTCAATGCTTGGCTTCTTTTGATATGGAGGCCTGGGGAGTAACGTGATCAGGATATGAAATAAAAAAGGTAGCTGTATCCCCTTCCAGTTGCATTTTTTAAATCATTTCATTTACCTCCTCATGTCCGGTAGTTCCTCTTCATTTAAGACCCTCCTTAAATCCTTTGAATCTTAACTTCACACACTGTTACTTTGATTGCATTTCTTTAAAGCTTTGATTACTATATTTGATATTTCATTGCATAATAATAATAATAATGATTATTTATTGCACATAATACAAATAGTTCATAGGGTATGTTTTCCATTGATGGCAGGAACATGCCTTTAAGAAACTGTTAGAATACAGCCTGTTTTGTTTATTGATTGCACCTTTTGTGAAGCTTTATCTACCCTACGAAATCTACGTATCTTATCCTGTTATTATTTCTCTGTAAAGCCACCTTCCACGTTCTCTAGCTCCCACACACGCACACACACACACACACACACACACACACACACACACACACACACACACACACACACACACACACACACACACACACACACACACACACACACACACACACACACACACACCTGAAAAAGTAATCTTGCCTATCTGTTCCTAATAAATCCCTAATATAGGTTAAATTGCTCCCTCGCCCTATCTTTCTCCCAGTACCACCACTCTCCTGCTTCCCTAATAACAAACAGACCATGCAAGTAATTTAGAGGAAAACAAATAGCTAAGCGCCATTAGAGGAGGCTGTCGCTGCGGATGCACACCGGGGAGAAAATATAGGTGTGATCAAATGGAAAGCAATGAAGAAGAAAAAGTGTTATTTCAGAGCAAATAAAACCGGGGCAGAGAAAGCATCCTTCACGGAGCATTTTGTTTCCACTTGCTCCCCTGCAATATTGATTCTGTACCTATTTAAAGCAAATGTTTTATTAAGACGGGTTGTTTCACCTTCCATTAGAGACTATGTTGTGGCACAACCTGCTGCACCTATCCACATTAATAATTCACCTCTTTTGCATGTATTTCAAGTGCGGATCAAATCAAGTCACCACATTTACCATAAGAGGGGTGGAGAGCGGGGGGCATCCCTGCCTGACTTTACCAACGTGTCGGGGAGAGGGTGATGTGAAGTTGACCGTCAGGACGTGAAGAGTGCTGTTAAGACCCCTGCAAATGCACACAGCGTCCATGTTGTCCTCATGTTGTCCCCGGTAAAAGGACAGGAGTTTCACTGTTAGCCCCATGAGCATGCCTGCAAAATAGAACAACAAACCTGCTGTTGTAAATACATTATAAATAATGCAAACTAGGAATAAATAAATCATGGTGAAGCTACTATAATCCAAAACAACTTACTATGACAGTCCCTTAGAACATAAGCTCAACTTCAGGACACATCCCTGTGCAAGCCTATATAAAAAAAGTCTACATAACATTCTGCTATACCGACAAAATGTTAAAATGCATACTTAATATTGCATGATTGAAGGAGGCTAATATGCTTGCTGGCGAGACATTAATAGTTTATGGTATCTGGAGCAATATATGCACTCTGTTTGGTGTAATGACAGGACGTTGAAGTACTAGAGTGTAGGAAATCTGTTATAAGTAAAGGTCCTGCAATCACAATGCAATAAAGTACCAAAAGATGAAGTAGTCATTGTCTGATTGGTCCATTTCAGAATAATATCTCTGATATGTTTTATAATTATTGATCATTAAAGTGTTCTCAAAGCTGGTAAAGGTGCAGCTAGTTTGAATGACTTTGTATACTGCAGGGTAGCTTGGTAATCCAAATCTGCCTAGCAACTAAAGGTGTTAAATAAAAATAGTGGAGTAAAAGTACACCATTTACCTCTGAATTGTAGTGGAGTAGAGTACAAAGTACTACTGAGTTACTTTACACTACTGCCATGTCATTCATCACCATAAAGCCAGAAACAAAAGCAAATGATGTATCACACATAGAAATCTCATTCATCTTCTATGGTATCACTTACATTGAGCTGTTAGCAATTTAAGCTAACTTGGAACTCATTGATAGTTACCAATGAATAAAGATAAACAACAACAATGGTCACTATAGCTAAACATAGCTAATTAGGGCCACTACAATCCTAGTAAAGCCCAAAAGTCGACACCAAAATTGTGTTTATTGTATCAACATCCTGATATATTTTCTAGCAAGTCAGGAAGCGTCTTTATATAACGGCTTCCGTATTAATTTAGCTAAGGGTACTTACCATAAAACATTGCCCCTCCAGTTTCATTTAGAAGTCTATATTTGCACTGTTTTGATTTCCACACAGTGAGGATGGTTAGAAGGGCCAAGCCAGTTGCTGAGAGCAGCATTAGTGATGTATTGTCTTGTTTTTGCTCCATCTTCATCTTCCACACCGTCAAGTCAAACTTTTCGGAAACAACTGTTTTGTCTTTGATTCAATTGCTGCCTTCACTGTAACTCGGAGGTCATAGTTTCCTCACAAACGTACGGAAGTTACCTGCTCTCCCTCTGAAAAACAACTACAATACTTACAAATATATATCAGTGAGTAATGTTTTATTAAATGTGAATAGAAATAGAAAGCGTGATGTTCTGTAGGCTACTATAAGCTATTAAAGTAACAAATGGGTATGAGGAGAATCAGAATTCCTTTATGGGTCCCACAGCAGCGAAATGTACGGTGTTACGCAAACGCGGCATAGCAGGTAGAAATGGCAAGCGGTGGTAATGGTAGAAGAAAGCACACATTACTAATAAATATAATTAAAATAAAGACAAATAAGTACACAATTATAGCTAAGAAATCAGTTTAAGTGACATAAATAACATATAAAAATATTGAGACGTTATAATGTTGATACTGTGATTATTGCACATTATAATGCAAACAGAATCTAAACACGTGTTACATATTAATGTCTAATGAGCCGAGTACAGACTGTTTAGCAATGTCAGAAATCTGTTAAATGGTTCCTATGCTATAAAATAAATCCGGTGTTTCCTGAATGCATTGGACCTTCTTTGGCGTCCTCTTCTTCTCCAGCAGATGGCAGTGAAAGCAAACTAACGGGCCCTCTCTGTCCCTTAGCACTAAGTGAATTAGTAATGAGCCTTAATTAGCAGTTTGAATTACATGTTGGTTGGTTTGTGGTCACCCATTGTGCTATTTTTATTTACTTCAAATGTAATAATGGGAACATGTTAACATGCTTTAATAGTGGCCCACGTTTGGTATGTGTCAATCATTTTTACCATTATGTTAACTGAATTGACCACGGTTTAATTCAGTATACTTGTATTATTAGAGGTGTTGTTAATGGTGTATAGAGAGGTCAAACTAACTACTGTGTTATCTGATAAAGAAAAACAATGGGCTGTTTTATTATACAGCTCAAAACACCCTAAAATATTTAGTAACAGTTGTTTTTGAGTATCTTTTGCTGGATGATTTCGTCAAAATCATAGCGATGACACCTGTGATGCTGCAGGTTGTCTCTTACATTTTGTACAGAATCACTTTACATATATCTTTATGTATTGTCTTCACATTTAAATTAAATTGGGTCACATTTTCATTAACATACGTTTTTTTTGGTTGATATGTTTGTATTTTCCTTTAAATAAAATAGAATAAAATAAAGATACTTTAAAAACTATATATACTCTCAGTCAAAAAAGACATCATCAGAGGAGTAGCTAAACATTATGAAATATACAGAATACATGATGATACTCTAATACACCAACATACTGAACACAACAGTGTGTACAGTAGCTTGAAATGAAGAGTCACATACATCCTGTTTACATCAGAAGTAAACACAAAACATACTCTGCGCTGGGGGCGGAATGATCGCTTAGCAACCAGCGCCGTAAACCGTCAGCGGGTGTCGTGAAGCGCGTAGAGGATGCTGTTGTAAAAAAAGAGTGGAAACAGAACCCATTGTGGTGTTGGAGAGGAGTGAGCTACAGAGACAAGAAGAGCAAGAAAGAGGCTATTCCGTGACCACAAAGGGACGCGTGATAAGCGGACAGATATGGACCTTAATGCACAGCACCATGTGTGAAGAGCACCGTGATTTCCATGCGGAAACAGCTGGTACAGGAAGAGTTAAATCCCGACATCACAACTGTTTATTCCTGCTGCTAGCTGGTTAGCAACCCAGGAGCTAGACATGGAAAAGCCGTGTGAGTTTGCCTGATAGAGATCTTCGTCGAGCTGTTTGTCGCTTTGCATAATGTCTGCAAGAAGCTGCAACTTCACAGAATGATTTCCAGGAGGAGATAAGCTTCACATTTCTGCAGACCAGAGGGGGAAAGAAAGTCATACAGGTTTGTTTCACAGTTTTCTGCCTCTCTTCCAGTCCGTGTACACGCTGAACTAAGTCTGGACTCGTATGCATGCCATAAAGGGAATTTTAGGGTCATTTTCCCTGTAATAAATGGCTTAAAAAGCTCAGGTGGAAGAAGCAGATTTAGTTATTTAGGTAAAAGCAGCAATACTATAATGTAGAAATAATCAATTACAAGCATTGCATTAAAAATAAGAATTGGTATTAAAAAATACTCGTTGTGCAAAATAGCCATTTAAAGCTCCAGATATGTTGAGAGTATTTGATAAAAGTTGCATTCATGCGTTTATCACTCAGTGAAGGTGGGGTTTATCTGAATTAATGTATACACTACTGGGTAGCTTAACCTATAATATACTGTTGTTGTGTATTAATAATCTCAATCTGCATAGTACATAAATATGTCAATTACTGTAGTGCAGTAAAAAGTGGAACATTTTCTTACAAAATGTAGAGAATTCAAAGTGTAATGATGCATTTTGTGAAAATACCGCAATTCTACTTAAAAACAGTACTTTAGTAAATGTACTTTACTTTACGCCACTGTCTCCCTCCAGATTGGTTTTCGGTGTTGTGAGGCATGCTTGACACTTGGAGCATCTCTGTTGATCAAATGTTAAGATAAGACTCTTTTATTTTTATTATTGTAATAAACTCTTATCAGATGCTTAAATCCACTGATTGGAGGCAGGGGTTTAATATGTCCTGTTAGAACCACTGCAACAATACAATTTGGCATTAAAACGATTGTACATAACCCTACAGCATTGTTTCTTGTAATTGTTTCATCTATTGAAAGAATATCAGGCATGTGAGGTAGAATAAACATTTCTTTGATAAACGATCTGTTAACAACCCTCGAAGCGTGTGTTTCTCTGGTCATTTAATGCAGAACATATTATACTCTTGCAACATCTCTGCGGTCAGAGAGGGATTTATTCTCCTGAGGCAGCAGTCATCGTTTTAAATGGGTTGTTACAAATATTTCATCAACAAAACATATGCGTCTTGCTTTGTACAGAGCCCTGCACTTTGTGAGTACTCAGATTAAAGTCAACAGGTCCAGTGTTGACCGATTGATTTGCATTTGTTGTTGACAGCAGGTTGAACCGTCCATCAGACAGAGAGGCTCATGTGTGGAAAATGAATGTAAAACTCACTTGACCCTGAGATTGCTTCGCTCTTTGCAAACTCTATCCTCGATTTCTTTGAAGAAAAACAGATTACCACCGAAGCCTCACTGTTACAGAGTCTATAACGGGTGCTCAGGAATTCCTCTGTTCGGTCTGATGAATAGAACAGGCTGCTTGGGGATCATTTTTCCATAACAGGAGGCTAATTGTGGAGCCGAGGTTAGTCAAAGGAACTATAGAAACAGGCCGAGAGACTTTAAGATTTATCTGCTGGTGGTTGATTTGAATGTTTCTCGGCTCTCAGCGGGGACATGTTTTGTAATCGTAGCCTCAACAGCTCCCACAGGATCGGTACATTTGAGTCTCTGACCTCAGCCAATCAAACTGGGATTAATGGAGCAACATGAGGAGGGACCTTAAATTAAATAACATCTGTCAGATAATCAATCCCACCCCCTTCTGCAAACATACTTTGTTTTGGCAGCTTGTGTTTTATCAGCCAACACATTTGCTTTGCAGCTTTTCAAACTTCTTGTAATAAAGAAGCTGTTTTAAAATAAACAGAACAGACTCAGTTTCCAAACAGCTGCGTCAGTTTTGCTGCAAAGTATATTGATATGTTCTCATCGGAACCTCCAGCTGATGTGGGGATGCCGTTAATTGGTTTCTATATCTCCGAGTGTCCCATTAGCCGTCATTTGTATCCACCCGTCTCCGTGTTTCAGATCCGGCTGAATGTTTTTTTGATCAAACATTATTGACTCCCTCTGTCGATAACCTTGGCAACAGTAGTTCCTCTCCTCAGTTCGATGCAATGGAGGGGGGGTCTGCTACGTAGGCGTGTGCGTCTCCTTCCATTTACTTTCAAGAGTCCTCTTTCCTCGCCGTCCATTAGCTTTACATTTCCAACCCTTTCACTGAGTTTTAACCCCCTTTACAAAACTTCCCCCTCCTCTGCATTTCCAGTGGAATTCATCAAGCGTGTTCATCTGAGGCTAAACTTCATTATGCTGTAATGAAGTTTAGCCTCAGGTGCAGTCGAAGGAAATGGGTTAGCCCAGAGTACACCATTACCAGGAACCACACAAAAAGATAATTCAAGGGCGGAAGTGTTCTCTTCTTTCTTATCTGGTTTCTGTTCTATCGAAGTTTTTAATGAAACCGTGAGATATTAGAATAACACAGTGTCATCCTCCCGCCGTCCTGACCTTTTTTTCATTCTGTTTTAAGCCAACACGGGTGCTTCATCCTGTCACAGTAATGAGCCATTTTGTGGCTCTTAACATCTGCCAAACTTGGAACATTTTGAATGCGAGACTCATCTCCCATGCATGAGGAGTCAGGCATCCTTTGATTTGCCCTCTTTTCTTTTTCCTCTCCTTCCAAGCACTCACCGCACTACTTTGTAGGCCGAGTGAAACTTTCTTAGCCCACTTTTGGCAAGCGTTGAGAGGTAGTTTTACTCTAAACAGGGTTTTCCTCTTCGTGTTGTGCATCCTCCTCCTCTTCATCGCAGAGTAGAGGACTGGAAAAGTGAGGCTAATTTAAAGCATACGTTAACGTGGGCACAAGAGAAAATACTGCTTTGTGTTAAAATACGTGCATCTGGGTTTAATTTGAAACGTCTAGGTGAACTTTAACCTTGTCAAAAACCTGAGTATACAACCTTGAGCTCTGTACAGTCGGCCTCCCTCTCCACCATGGACTGGCATACTATAATAAACATAGAGGAAGTTAAATAAATGATTCTCCTGGTGTTTAATTCACAAGAAGAATGTGTAATTACCAAGGCCAAAATATCTGAAATGACGATGCATCTTTTCCTCCTCCGTCTCAGCAGTTTGCTTTTTAAGAAGCAGTAGTAGCATTTAATTCCTATAGCCTCCTGCTCCATGCTTAACAAAAGATCCGGATCAAGGATAAGCCATCAGGGGGCCGATCGGTGCATCTCACTGTCAACATCTCAGGCAATTGAACCCCTCTCGTTAACAGAAACTAAATGGAGTGTGTGGCTTATCCTTTTGCTTTGGCAATTAGCACGGTCATCGACATAATCCAGGTAACGCTCGCAAGGTAATTGAGGCCTTACTGTTCCTCTGAAGGAGGAGGAGGAGGAGGAGGTAGCCTTGTTAGCCAGCTTGTGCCACATTCCAGGCCTTTTTGCTGAGCTTGTTTGCTCTCCGTTGCTTTTTCCTACGGATAAAGAGATGATCATTTTCAGGGCCTGGATCAGGATGTGTTTTGTCCTCTTGGAGCCCTTTTCTGATCCCTAAAAAGCTCAGATCTGCTCCCAAAGTCTTGCTGCTGCGACTGGATGCTAAAATGCTAGATCTTTATAACAACGGGATCTTCGGTTTTACCACCCAGAGCAATCCTCTTCCTCTCAATCGCTGCAGAAGAAGGCACACACACACTTGCTGTTGTTGTTTTTAGAGGTTTCTCCATGCAGACTTCTTTCTCCCAACAAGGTTTACTTCCCAATTCAACATGCATATAGGATTTAAATGAACTGTTCCCAGACTCTATTAAATAATTGCATTGGTGCTCATTCTGAGGGATTGTTTGCTTATTCATTTATCAAACTGGAGTCAGCTCAAAGTTGTCCAACGAAATGCATAAACTATCCTCCTTCCCTACGTGTTTTGCTTCTGCAATGTCTCCTTTTTTTTTACGTGGATGTGAAATATAAAGTAGTATTTAATAACGGTCTTCTAAAAAAGATTAATTCAGAAAGCGTAAAATTAGCAATATCAGTGTGTGCCGTTCATTACGAGGATAAAGTTAATAATGAAATAAATGCCGACCCATATCTTGGGGAAATTGTAACACATTACCATAAAGATTTACAGTAGCTATTTGGTTTTAATTCGGAGGATGATTTAAGCTTCTATTTAAAGGGATGTAAAGTAACACGAACCTCATCTTATTTACGGCGCAGGGGAGAAAGGCATATGCTCACCGTTGAGGTAGTTTATTGATCCCAAATTGGGAAAGTGTGTGTTCATGCTTTAACACATTTTAAAGGTTGATTACAGTTTCCTCATAATAAACTGCAGAACAGACATGCACCACCAAGAGTACATGGTATAAAATGTACTGGATGATTTAAAAATACTACAGCAAGTGTTGAGGAAAAAGCATGAATCATATTTCCCCTCAAAATAAACGTAGTTACCCTGTTTGGATTCGCTCCGTCTCTACCCTGATGTGCTCCAGGTGTGAGCTACTGTACTCCTTATCTGCCGCTCTGCAGACGCACATCTCTTAAAGAAACGCTGCTCCCTCAGTCGCCTCGAGCCCCTCAGTCTTCCTAGATCTCAGCCCCCCCTTTTCGATCTGAAAGCAGCACCCATCGACACGGGCGCTAATCACACCAGTGCGGCTGCTTGTTAGCCATGCCCTCTCAAGTCAGCCGTCCTAACAGGCATGTCCTAATGAGCTCAAATTGAGGATTGCTAATTTGCATGGCCCGACTCATTGTCTTTTCTTAAAGCGACTTATGAGACTTACAAGACTCATTGCTAAAAAGCTGATTGGGGGGTCGAGCATGGAGCATTGTTCTTATTCTGAAAGCTGGAGTGTTGTTCCAACTCCTTATCACCATCAATGCGCATAATAGAGGTAATCAGATTCCCCCTCACCCCCTCACCCCCTCACAACCTAAGACATTATTTTAGTGACACCAGCCATTTTCAAAGAACTTCAAAGCCTGAATAAAACGAAGCAGAGCAACTCTGATCAAAGGTTAAACTACGCGCAGCGGGACTTCTCTTCACAATGCAAAGCGTGGTTTCTCTATTTGAAGCGAGATGGGGGAATAAATGAAGATTTCTGAGGCGCTGAGATATGCAGACGGCGTTTTATCCCGCTGCAAGAGAAAGTGATGGATACTTCACTTCGGAGGAGCGTCCGCCGAGGAATCATCCTCACACAGCACGTCTTGCTTATACTAGGAGAGTATGTTGTTCACTTGCTCTTAATTTGATCACTTGACACTTTATTTCCCCCTTTTTCCCATACTCTTATTTATCTGTGTTATTTCCAGAAATGATTTCCCAAAGAGAAAGATCTCAAACAGGCTCAGGCTGGTTTATTGCATTGGCTGTGGGCCATCTCATTTCTGCTCAAAACTCTCAAATGACCCAAGCAATTCAGATTTGTGAGACAATTTTACGTGCCAGAGTGGGTTTTTTTGTTTTATAGGAGGTATTGGGTGTTAGGACTTTGGAAGTGTATCAGAATATAGTTTTTCACCATGTTTTTCCGTGTTATGAAATGTGTGGTTCTCCTGATGTAATGACTTTTCCTTCTCCTTTTTCTTCCCTTGATTTCAGGCCTGCTGGCTGGAGGTTGCACACGAGTACCGAGAAGGGAGAACATGACTCACTTGCCTCTGCCAGAGATTGGCACGGGGCAGCTGTGCCAACCTCGCCCCTGTCTGCCGATTTAGACGCCACCCGGTACATCATGACGGAGAGGCATCGAGTTTAGCTCCCCGACGATCGTCTCGATACCTCCCCTCCCCCGTCCCCATCATGCTGCGCTTCCTGCCCCTCAAACTGGGCCGCCTGTACCGCTGTCTGAAGCTCTTACTGGTCGTGGGGCTGTTTGTGGTCCTGCTGATGAACACCCACAGCCTGTTCGCCTCCTTCCAGAAGAATGAGCTCACTGACAGACGCTTCATCAACCTCAACAAGTGTCCCGCCTGCTTCGGCACGAGCTGGTGCCGCAAGTTCATGAACGGCCAGGTGTCCTTCGAGACTTGGGGTCGCCTGCGTTTCCTGGACGTTTTCAACGTGAAGAATGTTTATTTCGCTCAGTACGGGGAGCCCAGGGAGGGCACCCGGCGCGTGGTGCTCAAGCGACTCGGCTCCAATCAGGAGCTGGCCGAGATAGATCAGAAAATCTGCAAGAGGGCGACGGGCCGGCCGCGCTGTGACCTCATCCAGGCCATGTACAAGACGGAGTTCGCCCGGATCAACGGCGACGTGCGCCTGCTCACTCCGGAGGTGGTGGAGGGCTGGTCCGACCTGGTGCACTGCCCCTCTCAGAGGCTGCTGGACCGGGTTGTACGCAGGTACGCCGAGACCAAAGACTCGGGCAGCTTCCTGCTGAAGAACCTCAAAGACACGGAGCGAATGCAGCTGCTCATGACCTTGGCATTCAACCCGGAGCCGCTCGTTCTGCAGGTAACGTGTGTTTTAACTTAACAGGAGCTGTGTGTGTGAGAGACGCCATGTGAGGCTTTTAGTTCTTGTTGGGTTGAATATTGCACCGTGATTAAAAAGGTGTCTGGTGTTGTTGATAAGACTCTGGATTTGAGGGTGTTGCCCCACAAAGCCCCCAGTAAATTACAGGGTGGGAATCCTCCTGTTCCTTCCTTTTCCATGGATCCAGACGTTACACCCTCTCATAAACTCCAGGCTACATCGGGAGGACTCGTCCGCCGCTATCTGGAGCACGCATCATCCTCTGATTAGAGTAGCGGACGGTTTAAAAGCGCTGGCCTCCCGAAAGATGAGGGATTTTTCTGCATATTTAACACTAGATGTAGGGCAGATTTGAATAATTCAAGCATGCATCAGTAAATGGCCCAAGTTGTTTTTAATTTTAATATACATCTGGCCTCTCTTGGGTTGTGGGAGACGTAGGAGATGCTATCAATGCTAATAGTCTTTGCTAGCCTTCAAAATAAAAGCCTTTTGAGTGAAGTTGTCCTGGACCTTGTCCCTTTTCTCTCTCTGGTTTTGCAATCAATTTCAATTTCACTCTGACATTGGCCGCTTCAGGAAAACAATGGTCATGGCCCCCGCGCAGACATTCAATAACTTATGCTGACCTCCAACCCCCCCTACACGTCCAGGCCTTCCAGAGGACAAAAGGTGCGATCAGCCTTTTAGTCCAGACGATCTATAAAATCTGGTTAGCCTTGTGTGGTCGCATGTCCTCCCCCCTCCTCCCTCTTCCTCTCCTTTCTTCTGTCTGAGTCAGTGAGCAGTATTTTGAATGCCCCAGTTCAGAGGCTTCAGTGAATCACCCCCCTCCCCCCGTTAACCCTCATCTTTATCTCAACACATGATGCGCACACAGTATTCTTTGCATGTTTACAGCGGCTCATGAATTGTTGATCTCACGCTGAACTTGTGACCTGCAGGTAGGAGACACAACTGGAGGGTGTGTGGGTGTTTGCAGCAGGTCAGGGGGAACGGATAGGTAACACACACAGACTTAGAGAGCACCTTCATCGGCATCACTGAGCTCCAAATATGAGGTGAAAATGTGCTGATCCTCAACAGCAGACCGTAAAGAAATTAATGCCGTGTGTTTAGAGATTGGACAGGAGATACTTGAACGAATGTGGACTTTTTATGTCCTTATTTCTGCACAGATTCCTAGTTCAACACCTCTGAGAGAGCCCGGTGTCACTCGCTAATTTGAGTGTGCTATATTTAGTGACAAAGATTCCTTAATGTCTTTGGCTGCCAGGGTTTCTTCCCTCCATCTCTTCCTTTTTGGCTGCATACAGACGAAAAAATGTCAATAACATTTTGTGCCGGCTGCTCAGCGAGCTCCTCTCTCCCTCTCTCTCTCTCTCTCTCTCTCTCTCTCTCCCCCTCCCTCTCTCTCTCTCTCCCTCTCTTAGACTGGAAGCCACAGGCAGTAAATCGGCCCTGTTTTCACTATGAGAAACCAGACCTCCTTTGTCAGTGGGAAACAATCTGCTCTGTTGTTGCCGGTCCGTCCAACAATGCCTTTTCTGTGTGCTCTGCGGTACATAACCGCACACACACACATCCCTCGATTGTGTCACGTGGAATACAATTTGGCTTTGGGGAATATTGTTTTTGGAAGACAGAATGAAGATCCTTATGCAATGAGAGGCTCCGTATGCAGCTTCATCTGTCGTCTCTTAACTAATTCAGCTTTAAGTTGGCCTGGTCTTTCTGTTACTGTGATGAATCTCCCCGTGTCGAGCCGCTGTGTCTTTGCCAACCAGAGGAATTACATGATGCTGTTTAATTTCACCTCTCGTTCTCCGGTAACTTTGTTTGCATGAAAAGCGAGCAATAAATCCCCCCTAATTTTCCCCGGCTACAACCTGATTTGCCATCCTTGGCTTCGCCCCCTGGGCTAGATGACTCAGTGATTCATCAGGTGATGGGGGGGGTTTGATGGAGTACATCTGGTCCCCCCAACTTTTTAAATTAGTTCGATTTAGCCGAGTCCTCTCTTCCAAATCATTAAGCTGGGCGAGCCAGCAGGAGCATGTGACTGCGCCCGCAACATTTCTGGTCCTTAGCCCTGTCTTGCTCAGTGGAGCTGAGAATAGGATGTGACAGGCCTGCAAGGTTAACTCAGTCATCTCCTCCAGATCTGCGCTCTCCCAGATGCCCCTCTCCCCCCTTTCTATTACCGTCTCACCCGGTAGTTTAGTCGCCAGCATAGAGAACCCTAACGTTTTATGATAGAAATGTATAGCACGGGTCACCAGAACATGGATTGCATATGTTGTGCTATTCGCACAATTGATGGAATTTTGGGGGTTATTGAGGAGTCGATTTCTGACATTTGTAGGATAAAACATTGCAGTTTTAACCAGAAAATTGCCATATTTGTTCTCCTGGCTTGGCTGATTATGACTACCATGACTAAATGTTACAACAATTGGATATAGAGAGCACAATATGCATATACTTATGTCTACTGTGGACAAGTCTTATAGGCAATCTGTCCAATCCAAATGATCCCTGAAATCATCCAAATCGACCCAAAATTATACATATATATGCATTTTCTGGTTAAAACTGCCATTTCTGAAATGGACTCAGCATCCTCAATTACCACCTAAAGCACTCCAAAAGAGTCCAAATCAGCCATGCCATTTCTTGTTTACTATTGTCCCCATAGGCTATAATGCTAATTAATGCTAATTGCGCAACATATGCACGTGAGCATCTGGCAGTTTCTACGTGCTGGGGACCCTTACTGTACATTTCTATCATAAAACTATGGGGTATTCTTCAATTCCAGGTTCACAACTAGACTCCAGCTTGTTTGAATTTTTCCTAAATGCAAGGGGGGTGTTGATTTAAGGAGGCTCGACATAATGACGTTCTACATAATCTATTAGGATGCTCATCCGCGTCGGGAAGCCAAAGTAAATGTGATAAATTCAAAGTAAAGGTGGTAACTTTCCTCCACCGTGACCTACTGAACCTCCATTCAAACAGAACCAGCCTAATTGGGGGAAAAGAGGTGTCTCAAATTAGAAAAATAAAGAGGCTAGATGCACAACAACTATTATAAAGACACAGTTTTTACTTACAACTTATCTGCAGCACAGAAGCGATTATTTCCAAAGTCTGGTGCATGTAAAAAGTCATTTGAAAAGCTGGTACACGTCAGTTTGTGGGATTGTTGCACAAAATTACAAATAAAAAGTGCAGATTTCTGTGCAAAATGATCCTTGTGCAAGCTGAGATATGTCTGTAATAAATCTCTCACAGGCGTGTTCTGACAAAGGTTGCACGAGTCTATCTCCCAATCTTTCTGGGTCATGCCTCCTCGCAAGAGAGGATCAAAGCCTGTTTTTGTTTGTAGTTTTTTATTTACTTCTTTTCTTTTAATCCCAGACACGGCTTAAGTGCGAGCCTCGTGTCTCTGCGGCCGGCTCTGTGGCCGAGGTCCACCGGTAAATACTGCTTAAGTTGCTGCTCTGTGATTAAGACCCTTTTTGTTTTTGGGTCTGGGGGGGATTGGGACGCTCTCAGTGCATAAGAGAGGAGGTTGTGTACGCCGCTTAACCCTGCGTCAAGTGCTCCCAAACCCCCTTTCATTATTCTTATAGGCCCTTGTGTACAGACTGAATCCTGTTAGGATAAGACAGGGAGTTATCTGGGCCCGACTCCCCTCTTTTTGGCTTCCCTCGCTGGACGGAGGCCCTGGTGGAAAGGGAAGAAGAGACTGTGTGTTGTACAAACCAGAGCTTTGTGGTGTTTTCCCCCCGTTTGAATGAGCCAGACTGCTTGTGTTACCATAATCCTTTCTCTCTTTCTCCCGCTCTCCAAAAACACACACAAATGACAGCTGTGTTTGGTTAGGTAAATGCCTGTGGCTGAACCCCCCTCTCTCAATACCGAGCTCCTTTTTTAGATTCTCCTCCCCCCCCCAGCTTCCTTCTGTTACAGCCACAGCTCCTGAAGAAGAGGCAGCTCTGCAGACCCATTCACAAGTCTCCCCGGGCCAATATGGATCAGGAACGAGCAGTTCTTTACCGAGGCCCCGCGAGAGCTCAGAGCTTAATGTTGTTAGAGCAGGAATATGCTTTTTAGCACATCGGCTCGTCTGCAGTAATAAAACCGTCCACTGCATTAAAGCGTCAGGCAGCCTGGGAGAAAATATGAGAGGTCAGGGAATCTCGGAGAAGATTCTCCTGCAAGACGTTTCATTCAATCGACGCCTCTCATTAAGTCTTTTTTAGTCGCTCCTTGTCAGGGGAAGATGTGTGCAGAGAGGTTAGAGTGCCGGGTCAGTGACAGCAGCCCCCCCCACCTTGACTTCCTCCAACATAATTGGCACAGGCTCTGAAACACACAACCCTTGATGTAGGCCTCAAACCCACAGCCCTTCAGGTCCGAGGCCAAGCTTCTCTCGGGTTCCTCCCCTGCCGTGTGGGCGGGCAATACCACCTAGATTGAGTCAACACCGCCGCCGCCTGTGACTCCATGCATTCCTCCTCTTCCAGTGTGGCGGGGGGGATTCATGAGGTGGCTCGGGTTCAGGTCAGTGAAGGGTTTTGTCAGTTTCGGCTAGCAGCGTAGCATGTAGTAGCAACCCCGAGCAGCATGTCCTGCATAACACAGTGACCCAGCTAACATGCACTCTGGATTACGTGCATGCTCTTCCCTGCTGCAGATGGCACTGTGCCCCTCCCCCCCTGGGAGTTGTTTACCGGTGCTGCAGTTTAGTTTGTGATACTTCTGCTGACACGAGGAAGGCTTTAGACACATATCTGCACACGGCTGTAGAATTACGTTTAATAAAAGTCTTGTCGCCTCTCTGCTGTCATCCCACTCTGCCTCCCCTCACCTCTCTTTTCCTGTCTCACCCGTACGACCTGTCACCCTGTCCGATAATTAAACACATGAAGTCCTTCATTAAGCATTGTGCAAGAAGCACCTGCTGTAACTGCTGCACCAGATTTCACACGCAGTAGACAAAACATCCAGCTTCTTTACAGCCATCATCCTAATCTGTACATCGATTAACGAGTCTGAAGGTCTGTCAAAATGTATAATACCAATTAAATTACCTCTGATGGTGCTACGCTTCCTCAACACACAGCTGATCCTCTCAGGCAACCCTTGATCAATGCATTCAGGGAGATTTGTGTTTCTGTTTAATGCATATCGAGGACACACTGCATGGTCTTGGTATCCTATGTGACCTCTAGGTCTTGATTTCTCATCTGAGCTTCTTAGTGTTCACACACACACACACACACACATGCACGCTTACACATGCTCACACACACACACAAACACACACACCAGCAGTCCATTCTACTTCTGTCTTCTTCATTTAACGGTTTTCCCAAGACTGCTGCCAGCTCCACAGACTGACTTTGCACTCTTTGAACCGCGTGTCTGCTGAAGAAAGAGGCTGGGCCTATTCCAGACTCAGATGCAAACAGTCTCTATCGCTCCCTTCTCTGCTTTCTCCTACACACACACACACACACACTTTCTCCTCAGCTCGCTGCTCTGACGAGGCATTTCCTGGCTTGCATGTCTGGAGCAGACAGCATCACTGCCCTGTGTTGCAGGTTTTTGGGGGTGGAACAAAGCGAGGGAGAGGAAGCAGGGTGAGCAGGACAACCGGCAGCAGCATCATACGGGGAAGAAAGGGATAGCGCCCGATGTGTGCCAGGATGAGGACTTAGCCCCGGCTCTCCTGTGGGGCCTGAGCTCCTCGCTGTGAACTAACCAACTGGATTTTAAAGTTAAATGGCCAGCAGAAAGCCAGACGGGGCTCGCCTGCATCCTCCAGACACACAAGGTCAACAGAAAAGCAAGTCCGGCCTGGCAGAGCAGATGTGACTCCTTCTTAGTGCTAAGCCCTGTTTGATAAACAGGCTGAGTAATGTTCATTCTGCAACATCGGGCGTTGAAAGGCTTTCTCTCTTCTGTGTCGCAGTGAACGCGTCCGTCCGCCACGCTTCCCCTCAACTTCACGGTTTGATCCCCCCTGCTCTTGTCCCGACCTGTCCCGACTTGTTTGCTTTGAAGCAGAGTAGAGGACAGAAAATGTGGAGAATTTTCCACCACACCCTGCTGAGAAGCTTTAACGAGCCACACACATGAAACACCTCTGTGGGAAGCTACTAATTTCCCTGCTGCTGTGGTCGGAGGCTGAAGCCAACTGGTTCTTTTATACATCTTGTATTTATAAACTGTGTGTGTGTGTGTGTGTGTGTGTGTGTGCGCACATTTGACGGACCAGTGTGCTTTGCAGACCGGCCAAGGCAATATCTTGGGAGCCGCTCATGTTTACTCGACCGCTGAATAGGGCTTGTTATCAGCCCCGGTCACGTTGCATGTTCTCATTCACATGCACTTGGATACAGTTTCACACAAACACACAAAGAGCCCCTTTTTGAACTCTCTCTCTCTCTCACACATACACTCACACACACGCCCACACCCTCCCCCGAGTGGCCGAGTAGAAGGGCATGCCTTTGTCAGCAGATGTCAGGACGCAGGTGTGTGTTCCTGTGCCGCTCGCTCCATTCGTTTCATCCTCTCCTCCAGAGGCTGCCCATTTGTCTGTGGCCCTGTTTCATTTCAGCCCACTCCAATCTCCCCCCCGAGAGAATGCCTGTGTTGTATTACAGTGAGGGGAGTGGGGAAAACAGCCCTCCCCTCATCCAACCCCAGTCAAGGCTAGTGCACCGAAGCAACCTTTAAGATTAGATTAGTCCGACTTGAACCCAGAAGTCACTGTGAGGTCGTCTGTAATGACACGATCCTGTTTCCCCAACCTCACTTTCTGCAAGAAATTCTATAAAATGCCCCGAAAAAACGAGAGGTTTAATAAGTTAAAGGTTTTGCTAAGCTGGAGATAAAAGGTTTTTTATCCACTGACAGGAACAAGAAGTGATAAGACCTTTCAAAAACCGTAAAGTCGCCCAGATGTGACATTACCAGATTTGCCCCATCAGCATTTTTCACACGGAGAGACGACTTGTAAAAACTCCCTACCTGTGCAGGGCACACACACATGCACCCTCAGACATGCATGGAGAGTGCACTGGATGTAGCATAAGGCAATTTATTTCGTCCACCCCCACCCCCCCACCTGAACGCCTCATTGCGGACGTTAATGACTTCTGCAGAGTAACCGTTTAAAGCGCACTAAGGGAGAATGATTGGTCGGACTTGAGGAGTATTTATCAAAGCTCTGCATTGGGTCGGTTTTAAATCCGAACGCTGCTCAAGAGGCCCACTCCCATGTGCATGCATTCACCGTCAAAGCAAATAAAACAAACACAGATGACAGGGTTAATAGATGAATACAATTACAAGACAATATAGGATGTGAAATACAAATCCAACAAATCCATTACACCAAGAAAACCGGGCTTTATTAAACAGGAAGGTCTTCAGCACACTCCTAACATTTTGAACACTCTCCGCCTGTTAAGTAGCTCTCACCTTTGAGACTTTTGGTGCATATTGAATACGGGAGGTTTGTAAAAAAAGGTGCGAGGTGTCAAGACGTCGCTAATTGATGCGGAGAATGAGCGACGTCTTTGTTAAGACCCGCGGACGAGCGCCGGACAGACATGAAGGCGTTCTCATAACAGCCGTTGACAGTGTCTGAAAGTAGCCGTAGGGCATTCATCCTTCTCTTCCCTCCCTCCCTCCCTCCCTCCCCCATCTGCCGTCTCTCTACTTTTCCTCCCATTCAGGCAGCAAGCTGACAACAAAGAGAGAGATGTGTTTAGCAGGCAGGTCTTTGCTGGTTTATTCCCTCTGTCCACTGGAGCGAGGAGGCAGTCTTGTTTGTCTCTTCTGTTTGTCGTCCTCTTCCTGTCCATCCATCCAAGGGTGAGAGAGAGAGAGAGAGAGAGAGAGGATCACACACATTGGACTGGCTAAGTTGTGTCAACAGAGCCGCTTAGATTGAACATAAAGCGATCGGAGGGTTTGAATCTGGGTCAGGGGCCTAATTGGGATCCAGCCTAATCTTTGTGTACTTCCAAAAAATTGGATATTCAGCCCGTTAATTCTCTAATCCTAAAATCTCCTGTGCAGGAATGCCCATTGGCAGGATCCATGTCAGCACTCAGTATCTCAGTCCCCCTTCCTGTCAGGTTTGCTGTATCAGAAAAGGTAGAGGTAGGCTAATAGGCGCGAGGCTTCTTCCAAGGAGGTCGAGGGGAGTCATTGCCAAGTGTAAGTATGACGGACTCAGACAGACAGACAGGCTGCTGGAAGACGACAGCTCTTCCTGGAAAGACTTTTGTCTGGCCTGCCATTGATTGGGTCACCTCAGGGAGACAGGCTCAGCCAAGACTGTAACTTATAATTGTCTCTTGGTTGGAGGATCCTTCCTAAACAGGAGAGCCACCTATGGTCTAGTGGAAGTCTTTTTTCTGCAAGGTTGTTGTCCATTTAAGGACCGCTTGCAATGCATTAATTGGGTTTAGGTGTTGGCTCCTTGTCTGATTGCACAGGTGGGGTCCTTGAAGTACATTTCATTATGAGAGACATGAAATAAAGGAGCTTAACATGTCCACACACTCTGCAGTGCTGCTCACATTGTGCGGTGTTTGAGCTCCAGCTGTTTTTCTTTGAAACCCAGCAGCTGTATGTTTTTAAATAATTTGTATTGCATTAAAATGTAAAGGGTGTTAGGGCACCCATGAATATTTAAACCCCCCCTCCTCTCTGGACAGGAATTGAAAGCTGTATGTATTGAATTACCTCCGTGTGTAAAGTGAGACTCAACAGTCAGAGTAGTTCACACCTTACCTGCACTGACACGGTGCCTTATCTCCGATGCGAGGTTTTTTTCGGAAAGGGAGGGGGGAAGGGGGGAAGGGGGGGAGGCTCCTGTGAAACACGAGCTCCTGATGCTGTCCGTGCGGCGGCTGCCTGCCAGAAACAGCAGCCCAGGAGAGATTTGTTACATAGGAATCGCAGGGTATCATTAAACCAGCATATGGCTGCGTGTTTATGGTGGGAAGATAGAGGCCTATGGCGGGGGCGGGGGGGCATTGTAAAAGATGGGAGCTTATCACTTGCCAGAAGCGGGTGATGTATGGGAGGCGTGAGTCACCTGAACCTATAGAAACCAGTCCCTTAGCAACACCATTGCATTTAAGGTTTCCATTTGACTCAACAAGTCGAGTGGATCAGAACCGTGATACCACTACCGTGTTGTTATTAATCAGGTTGTAATACACACACACACACACACACACACGCCCAAACCGCGGTTAGTCGACATCATGCAGCAGTTTTTAAATCACAACACGAGGCTTTCCTGCCGACCACACATCACCTCCCATCACTCCTCTGGAAGCACTGTGGTGTAGCAGCTCATAGCTGGGGGGCTTTTAACACAAACTGGCTCCTTTTCTTTTTTAGATTTAATCCGTTATAACCGGCACGTGATCCTTTGGCAGATTATCCACCGCTACACATTACCCAAGGCGGCCCCCAGCATCCCTGTGTTTCTTTATTTAGAAACTATGCACTCAGGCAAATGTTGTCTGACACTTCACGTGTTCATTCTTTTATCAATCATCTCTAAAAACATCCTCCTCTGACTCTCCTCCTGCAGAGCTTCCCCTCAGACGAAGGCTGGCCGTTCGCCAAGTACCTGGGAGCGTGCGGGCGCATGGTCGCCGTCAACTACGTGGGCGAGGAGCTGTGGAGCTTCTATAACGCGCCCTGGGAGAAGAGGGTGGACCTGGCGCGGCAGCTCATGGACATCGCCGAGCAGCTCACCAACAACGACTTTGAGTTCGCTCTCTACCTGCTCGACGTCAGCTTCGACAACTTCGCGGTCGGCCCGCGCGACGGCAAGGTCATCGTGGTGGACGCGGAGAACGTCCTGGTGGCGGACAAGAGGCTGATCAAGCAGAGTGAGTAATGCATGCGGGTGATTCCTTATCCCCCCCTGTTGCTATGACAATGTGTGTATCACCACAGCTGGAGATGCACAGGGGAGACGCACTGCTCATTTTCCCAGGACTGTATTTACTTACTACTCAAGCAGATGTTCCTCAAAAGCCTCGCAGTGACTCTGACCACATGTTGAACTCTGCAGAACACACTGCTCAACCATCCACTGCACTACATGATGCAAGGGGTTCGAGGGGAGGGTCTCAGAGGACTGAAGGGCCGTGTGCAAATGTACACATGCTGCTCTTCTTCTAAGAATACCCTCCTCAGCAGCCCCTCGCCCCAATCAAAGCAAAGTTCGGATAACAAGCCATCTCCGCTGCCCTAGTTTCCTCTCTCAGAATAAACCTCATAACAAGGACAGAGTAAAGCTATACATCACCCCCCCTCCAGCGTGGCAGTGTGCTACCCCTCAGCGCCGCTTCCTGGGGGCTACTTCACCAGGACCACCCAGTCAGGCCTTTTTAGATTTATCCCCCTCCTGCAGAAATCCTATTACAGTGATAAACTGTTGTGTCGCCGGGGGTATCCACCAGTGTGCCCAGTGACTGATATTGTGTGTGTGTGTGTGTGTGTGTGTGTGTGTGTGTGTGTGTGTGGAATTTACCGTGAGATAAAGTGCCACTTTGCCAAATTACAAGATCTGTCAGCAGAAAACAAATAGAGACGTGTGAGAAGTCAAATCATTTCCCTGTAGTTTTTCCCTGTGTGATTAAGCCAGTGTGTGTGTGTGTGTGTGTGTGTGTGTGTGTGTATTTATATTCATTTTATTGCCAGTAGCTGCAATTTTCCAACCCCATTACAGAGACTCTTTGAACGTCCAGCAGCACAATCCAGGTTGAGACTGCCTTTGTTTGGCCGACACATTTAGAGCCCGACGACTCAAGCAGCTTACCCCGGCCATTCAGAGCCTAATCCGGCAGAATGTTTACGTGCTTCCCGCCCTGTGTGTGTGTGTGTGTGTGTCTGATCTGTGTGTGTGTGTGTGTGTGTGTTTGCTTGCCTAGAGGGTGGTAATGATGAATATTACGAGGTCGCGGCCAGTCCCTTACAATTAGAGGCTGAGATGGAAGGCAAGTTAAAGTGTGTGTGTGTGTGTGTGTGTGTGTGTGTGTGTGTGTGTGTGTGTGTGTGTGTGTGTGTGTGTGTGTGTGTGTGTGTGTGTGTGTGTGTGTGTGTGTGTGTGTGTGTGTGTGTGTGTGTGTGTGTGTGTGTGTGTGTGTGTGTGTGTGTGTGTGTGTGTGTGTGTGTGTGTGTGTGTGTGTGTGTGTGTGTGTGTGACTCTCATCAGTCCTAACCGAAGCCAATTGATCGGCAAACACGCAGAAAGACACACACCCCTCTCGTCCGGGGCGTTCGTATTGATGCAGCGAGATGAAACGCACTCCCGAGCTTCCAGGTTGTTTGCACATTCCAGTGGTGCGAAAGAAGCCCTTCCCCATCAGTGAGTTTATAGTGTTTGAGGAAGCACACACATGCTGTATAATGCAACACACACACATTCTCTCTTGCACACATGCAAACACACACTCTTCTTTCTCCCACATTCAATAATGCACTCTAACATGAGCCAGCATTGTTAAAACGCACTCATACGTCTGAAAGCCACAAGTAAGGCCGTGCTAACAAGCATTTCAGGCGCGGCAGTGCCTCCTCAGTGCAGACGGGGGGGGGGGGGGGAGGAGTGAGGTGAATGTTTCCACGACTGACCTGAGCTCCTTAACATGGAGGGTGCAGGAGGCAAGAGAGGCGAGGTGGCCACCGCTCATTTGAATTGGAAATGATTTCATTTGCTTTGGAAATATTCCGGCTTTGTTACGAGAGGAACAGAGGGGAGCGGGGGGCGCACGTAAATAGACCTCGGACTTCTTCCAGTTGAAAGTACTTCTTTTTCTGCTGTGCTCATCTTCGTCCTTGAGTTTTAACCTTCCCCATGCTTCATTTAAGGCCCTGTGTGTGTGTGTGTGTGTGTGTGTGTGTGTGTGTGTGTGTGTGTGTGTGTGTGTGTGTGTGTGTGTGTGTGTGTGTGTGTGTGTGTGTGTGTGTGTGTGTGTGTGTGTGTGTGTGTGTGTGTGTGTGTGTGTGTGTGTGTGTGTGTGTGTGTGTGTGTGTGTGTGTGTGTGTGTGTGTGTGGCAACACTCTCCCTATGCCATCTGTCAATCAGTGCTGCGGTTTGATGCACGGCCAGTTCTGGAACATTAATTGCTTTCACCTCACCTTGCTGCCGCTGGCGTCTCTATTTGCGTGTGTGTGTGTGTGTGCTCTTGGTCGTGCACACACACGCTCGGATCCATCTCCATCACATTCACTGATTGAGGTTGATGTGCCCCTCCTCTCCGGGGGGCCACAGGGGGCCCCTTGCTAACAGGGCAGCGCTGGATGTTTGATTGAGTTGTTCTGATGAGCCGGAGGAGAAGTGCATTACAGCCGCTGATTACGTCTTTGCATCCTCTGGGTCCCGCCCCCTCCTAGCCCCCCCCCTCCCCTGCCCGACCACGCTATCGATCTGCTTTTTAATGCACAAACCGATCGCTCTCTCTCATCATTCCTAGATTCTTTCTTCTTGGCTCGCGCTCCTTTTCACGGCACAATCCCCCGAAGAGGAAAAAGCTGTGGGAAATGAAGCTCAAGAAAGAGAATTTTTATTTGTCCAATAAATCTGGAAAGTGGTTCATTTCTGTCATATAAAAGTGCAGATGAGTTGTTTTGGCCGTGTGCAGGGGGGAAAGAATTTCCTGTTAGTGCCCTTGGGTTGTCAAATGTGGCACCTCGGCCCCTTCGAGTCACGTTGATTTCTTGGCTTATCATTTGCACAAATCTTTCCTTAAAGATCACATGCTTTCCAACAGCTGAGAACCTATAGTTTTAATAAAGAAAAGGAATATCTGAGGAGCGTTATGACACATAAACTGCAGGATGGTTTGTTCTCTGTGCAAAAATATATCTAAAAGCATGTTGCTCCGTGTTTAAAACCAGGACTCCGTGTTCAATGCTTGTATTGATTCAGGGCTGTAAAAACTTAAGGATTTAACTGAATTACAACATTTTGTATAAGAAAAACTCACATTTTCACCTGAAAATCAACAAAAATGGTTTGTCTTTAAGGTCTGAGGACATCCTATATAGAAGGAAATGTAACCGACTACTTTGAATCAGATGTGTCTCTTGTCTCAAATGATATAAAAAGCTCTTTATTTTTAAGATCACAATCCACACAGTATTGGGATGTTAGATATGTTGTTGACTTTGTTTGTTTTTATGTTAGTGTGCTGACCATCTATTGATGAATAAGGGATAAAAGAAGAGTTTCTCTCCATCTTGCTCTAAGCTGTGTACATGCTATGTGAACTTACGACCCAATAAATGCTTCTTTATACACCTGAACAGAACCTCATGCCCCTGCAACTATTTCAGCATTGACTTTCTGAACGGCTTTATGTTGAATTGCTGTTTTTTTTACCTGCCTCCTCTGTCTCCGCTCAGATAAGCCGGAGAACTTCGACGTGTGGTACGAGAGTCGCTTCGAGGAGTGCGACCGCGAGGCCTGCCTGTCCTTCTCCAAAGACTCCCTCTGCTCCCGGGTCACCGTGGACCACAACTACTACGCCGTGTGCCAGAACCTGCTGTCACGCTACGCCACGTGGCGGGGCACCACCGGAGGCCTCCTCCACGACCCCCCCGCCCATATAGCCAAAGACGGGCAGCTGGAGAGCCTGTTGGACGAGTGCACCAGGCCCAAGAAGCGCTACGGACGCTTCCAGGCGGCCAAGGAGCTGCGGGAGTACCTCACCCAGCTGGCCGCCTCGTCCTCCTCCTCCGCCACGGCCAGGTAATGAACGTGGTCGGCGTTCGCCCTCGAGAGACTGCATCCCGTTCATCTCCACGAACTCTCTGGCGCTCCTACATGATGTCATTCCCCTTTGATCCCTCGGAGCAGCGTGGTGCCTCGCATCGGACTGTGGTGACGAGGCGCGTCGCCTCTTCAGAACCGGGACAGAGGGAGGCAGGTGGAGGTGTCCTCTCCTCTCACAGGGTGGGCTGCCATACGTAGGGGTTAGATAAAGGGCTCTGGTACTCGCATTACAGTGGACCCGGGCTACCGCAAACCAGAGTATCCTAGCAACAAGGGCAGTGACGTCGCACTCCCATCAGAACTGTTGTTTTATAACATTGAATCTGTTTTATTTCGGACCCAGGATCTGTTTTATTTTATTCAGGGCTGGAGCGTCGACGTTTTTGCTGTGCCGTGGCTTTCTCTCTCGCTGTAGCATGGCTGCAGGGAGGCGGAGGTAGCATGAATCTCCTGCCGTCAGGCGGCAGGTCGACAGGAGAGGCAGGGGGTCGGGATATAGAGGTGTTTTTTTTCATGCAGGAGCAAAAGAAAACCCTTGACAGCTATATAAGTCTAATTTCCTGCTACTCCAATCAATCACTTGATTTCCAGGTTCCAGTTGGCAATCATCTTTTTTGAGTGTTTTTTTTTGTTCAGATAGGAAACAGAGTGAGACAGCTGCACATAGGAAAGGAAGGGAATTATTGGACGGTGGCGGTCCCTTGATGCAGATGTGCCTATACCAAAGAGGCTATATGTAATATTAAGAACCTGAGCAGTACAGAGTGACAGCACCTTTCCCTCCAGTCGGTCCCCAGCTGTCCAAAGCAATGTGTACACAATCCTATAAAAGATGACAGGCTGATTCTTTTCTACAACCATCCAGATGTCTCATCATGCTTTGTTGACCTCCAGTGTAATAAACAAGTGATGGATGCTTCTCGACTTAATGAAAGAGGGGAATGAAGTGATTCTTAAGGGCAGCCTCCAGTGTGGAGTTTTCCTTTAAATGTGTGTAATTGATAAATGAATCCCGCTGGTGTTGAGCCTAAACAGGATCCCAAATTACTTACCTTTTTGCTCCAGAAAAACCGCTTCTGACTTGCACTTTTGAAAATGTTGCCGCCCAGAAACCTGTGTTTTAATATCTAAACGCTCAGCACCACTTGGTTGATTTTTACACTCGGCGGACCAACGAATTAAATCACGTAGCTATACATGCTTGATTGGGAGGTCTTATCTCACGTAAATAAAACCCCCTCCGTGTGTTTTAGTATTTGTTTTAGATGTCGTGAATCAGGCGGAGTTCTATGCAGCTCGGTCGACAAATAATCAAAGTAAATATGAGCCGTGTCGTCGGGGGGAAACTGGACAGCACAGCGCTTTGTTTTTTTGACCCAGGGAGGAAAAGCAATAAGGAGAAGTTTGGCTAATGGAATCCTGGTTTTAAACCCCTACTCTCCTTTTGTCGTCCGATATATTTCCTCTGAATGGAGGAGCTGGAGGGATTTGTACGTGCGTGACTAACTGTCCACTTTTGTACTGTAATTTCTTTGTTTTCTCTGAGTATTATATCAGCCTGGTCTGATTTTTCCTGTGCCTTTCATTCAAAAGTTGTATTGACAACTTTTAGTGGGTTTAAATATTAAAATAAATGAAGATATATATATATATATATATACACTTACGCTGTGTGTGGGCTCCTTCTTGACTCTATTCATTATTTCCCCCACTAAGTTGCAGGCGATTCTTGCCTCGAGTCGCCTTTTTTAAATTTGATTCAGCGTGGCTCAGCTGGATGTCAGTGTTCGCCAATTCCTATTCCTTTTTTCTCATTCCTCATCTCGGGTTTGATCTTTTCATATCTTCATCTTTCCTCTAATTTGGATCCAAGCCCGGGCTTCCTTTGTTGTGCTCTCCACTCAACTCGGATCCCAGTCCTTCTCTTTCATCCACATTTGGGAGATGATTTTCATAATGTTTTTTTCTGCGGCTGTGTGGATTGTTTCGTGACGATTAGATTGCATTTTTTATATTTTAAAAGAGCTTTTAATTATAAAAAAACACAAGATAAACATTAAAGAGAACATACTCTGCTCATGTCCAGGATCATATCAGTATTTATTAGACATGTCTCCAGGCTTTAATGTTTAAAAAGCTCTTTATTTTTCACCCTCTGTCTGAAACCAGAGCTGATTGGTCAACCACTCATAGATGTCCCGCCCCTAAGCCTATCACCTACAAGGTGTTAGAGCGCTAGCCAATTGGAGTGTTTATTTCATTATATCTGGAAAGGGGATTTGAGCCTTTGCAGACCATTTACATGCACTAAAACCTAAGAACACACTGCAGGAAAGGGCCTCTTTCACTCCACTGTCCCGTGTGTGTGCTTGGTGTTTTCAGTGAGTGTGGTCTTTGCTAATTCAGTAGCTCCTCTGTGCGTCGGTAGCATAAAAGCCTTCGGTGGAACAAAGTAGTACTCGAGCCACAACCAAAATTAGAAGCTATGCGACTGACACTGCCCCGTTATTTTATCTTCTCCTCCTCGTTCACGGTCATTTCTCCACCTCGTCCCTCTGTAATTGTGCTTCCCTTTGACACACCCGCTGGTTTGTGCGGAGAGCTGATGTCACCCTCATTGTGGTGAAGTGCCATAGCTAGACTTAGCCCGACTGATGAATGGCTCCGAGGTTGGCTGGCTGAAAGGGAAAAACACCGCAGAAATAAAAGGAACGGGTTTAAATAAACATGAGGGTCGGTCACCGGGGACTTTATGCATTGGACATAGCAGAGGAGTAGGAGGTGGAAAATTAAAAACTTAAATGATATGGTTGTGGAGGATCTGGAAATGTGTTAAATTTCCCCACTGCATTATCCAATTTGCTGCATGCCTCCATAAATTGCGTTGTCAAAACCCACAAAGGAGGCGAGAGCAGCTGATTTTAGCATATTGTGTTTCTGCAGCCACTGCCCAAAGTTAGAGTGGGTATTGCATATCTGGTTGAGGGGATAGCATTTTAAACAGGTAGGGGAGTAATTGTGCTGTCTATCATGTGACTGCTGTCGCCATATCAGCATGCGCCCTGCAAATCCCGAAGCTCCTGAAATCCACCCACCGAATTCCTCCTTATCAGCGTACAGGAAGTCTGGAAGGCACCTCTGTAAGGTGTTCCCGAGACCATATTATCTAAATCTCTACATGACTTTTGCCTCGCCTGTCATTTTCCAAACCTGGCAAACTGCTGATATCTTATTCAGGTCATAAACTGGGAGAGACGAGGGGAGAGGGAGAGAGGCGCCATATGTTAGATTACAGCAACAAAAGGGGGATGAAAAATGAGCACCAAAAAAAAAAAATAGGGAACGTTTCCTGGTTGCTTGGCTAACGTGATGTAAAGTCTATTTCATGCTCCGGAAAGCCCCAGGGAGAGGCAGCCATTTTTAGAACTGGGATGACCTATATATTTGTGTGAAGTGGGGGGAAATAGATTTGGCCCCGGTTGAGGGCGGGTTATGAATAACAACATGAAGCAGTGTCAGGGCCTGTGTGCACATGGCCCGTTGTTTTGGGGGCTTTTCCGGGTTTGGCTGCGGCTCAGGAGCGCGCTCTGAAGACTCTTTGTGAGCGCCTCCTGGAAAACCATCACTAATGCAACACAGGAGTTGCTAGAAGCAATGTTCCTGTCAGGCTGCTTACATCCCTTCAACATGGTTATGTCACTCTCACATGTATTATGCCTCATTTAGATACCGCTCATCTGGTTCTAAGGAGGGGTTTTTTCTTCTTAAAGCTGTCGCACACTTCAAGCCAACACAGAAATCCACGGCTGAAGTTTGAAAGTAGTCTACACGACAGAGACTAAAGGGAGCAAGGTTTGTTTGAGTGTTTAGGTAATCTGGTTTTAGTGGGATCTGTACGGGGGCCGACAAGCGCTACAACGGCCTGAAACGTTCCCAGGATGCACATACTAAAAACACAAATGTGACATCTTCCCCAACTACATACTCAACGGAAACCAGGGGACACTAAAGAGTGACGCACACAGCTGGGACCGGAGGCTTGGTGACGTTCAGGATCATAAAGCTGGACACCTGTTGGCAGAGTGAGTCTGTCTCAGAGCTGGAAGTGTTTGTCAGTATATCAGAAGGTTGGCTTTTTAATCCTGAACGTCAACAAGCCCTCCGGTCCCAGCTGTGTGCGTCACTCTTTAGTGTCCCCTGGCTTCCGTTGTGTTTTGACCTTCGACCTGGTGAAACTGTTTCTTCATTTTCATGTGTTTTTATATGTGCATCGTTTGTGAAGCTGTTACTCCTGATGGAAGTGTTTTGTTGTAGTGTGTGTGTTGGTCTCTGTAGATCTACATCTTGACATCCAAAGGTGCTAAAAGTCACTCAAAGACAGAGTTTATGGGACAAACTGCAGTGTGTGAAAACAATCTTTTCACCAAAGGCCAAGGGCGCTGAGGACACCTCCGTCACAGCTTCTCTTCAAAGTGCCGATCAGGAACATCTTTATTACAGGGGTGTGAACCCGTCTCTGCTGGAGCGAGTCAGCGAGTTATCATCAAAGCTTGAGGCTGAATTTGATGATACTGATAAAAATAAAAGCTTCATATACATACACACGCATTGGCAGCTTTCACTTTATGACCTTTTTAGTTCTTTGAATTAATTTCAAAGGTGCGTCATGAATGCTTATAGGAGATATCTGGCAATCAGCAGTTTGCAGTTTTTCAAAGAAACAGCAAATAGAGGACAAAATCAGAAAATTGCTCGATATGTCAAGAGGAACCGTCCGGTTGTGAAACGGCCTGCAGAAAGAGGAACAAGGGTCACACGATGAAACTCGCCTTTTATACTTCTTCCTGTAGTTGCTAGAACAAGCGTCCTCCTTGAGCTTTAGACCCGATATCTGACAAATGTAATCACAGGACACATAACCCCTCCTGAGCTTCCATTCCTGACCCGTACTCCCTTTTTTAAAATTTGTTCTTCCAATATACTTTCCGCCAGCACACCTCCTCACCTTCCCCACCGGCCCACCTACAGCTGCCCTTTTGTTTCCTATATGCAACCTGAACACACACACATGTATCTGCCTCCCTCTGTGTATCGTGGGGGAGGTCAGTGGCGCTATCAGGGGAGCTTATCCAGCAGGACAGCAGCATGCACACAATCCCATTACCCACCCGTGCTGCAGTTTAGCCCCACATTATCATCTGCCTTGGAGGGGCTTGCTTGGACAGATGATTGGAAACTCCTCATCCCTCGCTCCCCCACCCTCGTCTCCCCGGGCACATTAGCTGACACCCAGGGCTATGATTATAAACATCATTTATTCAGCAGACTCTCTTATCCGGGCTTGTATTCATCCCCGCTAAAGACAGCATATTATCCGCCGTGCACGCAGATCAGTACACGAGCCCCGCCAGTCGGGGTGTAGCAGAGAATGCCAATTCTGGCCCGATGAATCACATTTTGATGTGCACATCTGTTCAGAAGCGAGGCTTTATTTCAGTGTGTGTCTCAGAGCAGAGCTGGGATGCAGTTTTTTTATATTCTAAATCATAGCATTTGCCATATGGTGTGCTGTGACTCAGACAAGATGTAATAAGCATTTAGCAAGTTGGAGATGATATTAGGTGACACTTGCACTGATTGTGGTACCACAGACAAACAGAGGGCTGAAAAATCCCATAATGCCCCACAGCATCGGGTCAGTGTCGCGCCCTTCACCTGTCCTTGGCGCTGCACCCAAATGATATGCTTGGTTTCCTCCAGAGCAGGGAGAGGATCCGAACACTCGGTGCCGAAGTCCTTAACGCTCTCTCTCAGGGCGATATTTGCTCCTCCGTGACCTCACATGCCGTCTCCTCGCCGCCTGTGAAAAAGCAGTGCTAAAATCCTCGCTGCTTTTCCCATTTGCTCCGCAGGCAGCTGCACTCTGGAGACATCCATCACTTAGAGACACTCCAGTGGACAAAATGGAACATTTTTCTGTGATGACTGTCGCCCTCGTTGAGTGAAATGTGGGTAAGGCTGATAACACGAGGGAAAGTTTTACCAGGAATCTTGCTGACTATCCCACGGGGGCCTTGTTCATTACACACATACACAGCCACTTTCCCCATGAAACATGAATGAGATACTGGTTAATATTTGTGGTGCCCGACCCGTGCAAACCCCTGCAACATGTGCATATGTTTTGGCACATTAGTGTTGCAGAAAACACGACTAGGGACAATTTGACTTCATGCAGCTTCTGTTTTCTACTTTTCTATGTGCATTTGTTTCATGAACAGCAGTCCCCTCACCTCTCTTCATGTTGGATTTGTTCAAGTTAAACAGAAGCAATGCTTAAATAAACACTAGACACACACATCCATACTGACGGTCGATTTCAGACCTCTGAGGTAATTTTTTCAGACTTATTTTGATTCATGCTTCAGATATGTCCACTCCAAGTATGAAAATGAAAAGGAGAAGTGAAAACTACTGTCTAGAGCCTTCTGCACATATGCAATTGAACAAAACAGAACACAATGCTCTCTGTGTCCAATATCAAGCAGCAGGTTTCACACTCTAAATGCATGAGAGGACGACAAAGCAGCTTTTCTATTGTCTGGGCGTCCGGCCGGATTTGGAGAGAAAGAGGACGATGATATTTGAAAATCTCCATTCAGAAGCTGTCTTGTCCATCTGCCGGGGGTCAAACACGGGGCTATTATGCTCAGCCTGTTCTCGCCTCCAACCTCTCATCTGCCCACCAGACAGTCTGACACTGTGTGGATGCTGGAATGCAACGCAGATGCGAACTAGCATGTAGCTTGCGCCGTGCCACTTCCCACCACACTGACTTCAAACAACTGTGTTAGTGCACCGCAGAGAGACTCGCCAGACGTCAAAGCAGCCAACGAGGAATGACAGACAATTATTTCCTCAGTTTCCCTAGTCAGCTGCTGCTGAGATTGTGGCGTGCATGTGCAAGCGTAGCACTACAGAGAAAGTGCATAATAAGCAATTTGAAGCTGTCGTTCGAATGAGACATGATGCACACAGGCCAACAGCAGGCCGGACAGCAATTTGTTGAGTAGTTACGGTGTCTGACTGCCAAGTTCTTGTGCGTAAGTGTGTGTGAGAAGAAGAGAGAGGGTCTGTGAGTGCAGCTACACGTTAAGACACAACATGATCTCATTTACGGCTTCCTTTCATTCAAAACCATTTCATCTTTAAGTCGATAATAGACCCTAAGATATATATTTCTTTAGATAGTTGCTAATTGCTTGTCTCTGCTCAAAAGTGAGTTCCAGAAGATCAAAATTGGTGTTTCATTCTGCAGCTTTTTCTACAACTTGATGTCCAGAACAGCAGGGCACTTCAACGGAGTCAAGGGAAATGAGATTTGAGCACAAAGTGTGACCATGAAAGCGAGGTACCGGGTAAATTGGATCTTGACCGGCCAATCAGAGACTTTGCAGCAAGGAGGAGAAGAAGAGAAAGGTGTTGGTGGGAACTGCAGACTTTGCAGAGGTGAATAATCAGTTCCCTGCAGCAGCACGATCGTGGTAGTTACACCCTGCTACGAGCTAAATGTGTTCTCTTTTCACTCTATCTTACCTTAAAATGTTATGACTGTTCTCACCTGTTACAGCACGGGTTCAATTATACAGGTGATTCTCACAACTTAGAGAAGGGTTTCACAGCTACCTGAGAAAAGATGTAGAAACATATGTAGAAAAAAACACATTGGTTCCTCCTCGTTAAAAAGCTCCTTTCATCAAACCATGAAACAAAGTTCTTGGAAAGCGGGGAATAAAGTGTGAATGAAAACTTTGTGGACTTTAGCCTGTTAGCGCCGCAGCTAGCAGCAAGATGCAGTGCTGAGAAATGGAGTGGACACTTGAAATGTACCATTTGACAGCAGAAATAAACATGTGAAGAGCGGGGTACAGTTTTAGTTTTGTCTAGCTAATTTCCATTTCATGAAACTGTGCAGAGGGAGAATTTTTATGTAATTCAACCCTTTAAAGAGGACATATGATGCACATCTTTAGGTTCATATTTGTATTTAATGCCTCTACTTTTACGTGATTACGTGCTCTACTGTTCAACATTTGGGATTTAAGCCTTTGCAGACCATTCACATGCACAAAAACCTATGAAACGTATCAAAGTTATACATAATTAAGGGCGTGGTGGCTTTAAATGACAGGTGGGTGACCTCAGAGACAGTGTTTGCAACCTGCATTATGCACATGTGTTATATGTGTAGCTTACTGTATGTGTGTTTGCAAGACAAGGATCCATTAGCCCCATTGTAGATCCCATGACAAAGCTACATTTAACACATTGAAGAGGCATGTGAAAAAGGCTCCTTAATAAGTATATATAATAACCAGTAAAGAGATCATGTCTGAGGAGGTTGCCTTACTGCCATTGGTCAAAAAAGACTAATTCTACTGAGGGATAACGGAGAAAAAAGAGAAGAGCTGAGCAATTCAGAGGGCTGTGGTTTGCATAGGGTGTGCATTTAATGATCATATATGTAGAGTGAGAATCTGTGGAGGATATATTCTTATTATTACACTCTTTACTTCTGGTGTTGCATCATCGTTTTGTACTCAATTATGTTAGCATAATGTACATTTTTATGCCAACGATGCTGGTTTAATACACGGCTTTGTCTTCTTCATACGTCCATATTGTATATATCCATGCATAATAGATGCAAGAGCATTATTTATTAATCAAGGAAGATACTGGGTTAGCTGTTGAGGGGATCCTGCTGGCTTAAGTGGCTCTGACCAATTTACTACTGTGTGTGTGTGTCAGTGTGTTTGTATGCGTGGGCGCGAGATGAGAATATAAATATGGCAGATTCCCTTTGTTGTGTCATTAAAAAAACATTAAAGAAAAACATTAAAACCTGAGAGCCACCATGATTTCAATCACCCTCAGAGATCCAGTCTGTGGCCAAAATGTTTCCCCGTATTTCATCCCCGAAATGTGCCCTTTTCACGAGGAGGAATAAAAATGTCAATATTGATTCTTCACACTGTATTAACCATCGTATCGATCAATCAACGGTTTGTGGTCGCTGTAGCGTGGCATATTCACCCTGACACTGTCTGGAGTTGTTGGAATCACAATAGAAAATCGTTAAAAAAACGATGTGGTGAAAAGTTTTAAAGAGGCCCTTTGATGCAACTGGGGGGTTTCCCTTTCCTGTAGTGTGGTGTAGGTTTATGTGCATGTAAATGTAAACTACATACTGATATACACCTGAACATCAGCAGGAGAGGACTCTTTAAAGTAGAGACTCTACATACTGATATACACCTGAACATCAGCAGGAGAGGACTCTTTAAAGTAGAGACTCTACATACTGATATACACCTGAACATCAGCAGGAGAGGACTCTTTAAAGTAGAGACACTACATACTGATATACACCTGAACATCAGCAGGAGAGGACTCTTTAAAGTAGAGACTCTACATACTGATATACACCTGAACATCAGCAGGAGAGGACTCTTTAAAGTAGAGACTCTACATACTGATATACACCTGAACATCAGCAGGAGAGGACTCTTTAAAGTAGAGACTCTACATACTGATATACACCTGAACATCAGCAGGAGAGGACTCTTTAAAGTAGAGACACTACATACTGATATACACCTGAACATCAGCAGGAGAGGACTCTTTAAAGTAGAGACTCTACATACTGATATACACCTGAACATCAGCAGGAGAGGACTCTTTAAAGTAGAGACACTACATACTGATATACACCTGAACATCAGCAGGAGAGGACTCTTTAAAGTAGAGACACTACATACTGATATACACCTGAACATCAGCAGGAGAGGACTCTTTAAAGTAGAGACTCTACATACTGATATACACCTGAACATCAGCAGGAGAGGACTCTTTAAAGTAGAGACACTACATACTGATATACACCTGAACATCAGCAGGAGAGGACTCTTTAAAGTAGAGACGCTACATACTGATATACACCTGAACATCAGCAGGAGAGGACTCTTTAAAGTAGAGACTCTACATACTGATATACACCTGAACATCAGCAGGAGAGGACTCTTTAAAGTAGAGACTCTACATACTGATATACACCTGAACATCAGCAGGAGAGGACTCTTTAAAGTAGAGACACTACATACTGATATACACCTGAACATCAGCAGGAGAGGACTCTTTAAAGTAGAGACACTACATACTGATATACACCTGAACATCAGCAGGAGAGGACTCTTTAAAGTAGAGACACTACATACTGATATACACCTGAACATCAGCAGGAGAGGACTCTTTAAAGTAGAGACTTTACATACTGATATACACCTGAACATCAGCAGGAGAGGACTCTTTAAAGTAGAGACTCTACATACTGATATACACCTGAACATCAGCAGGAGAGGACTCTTTAAAGTAGAGACTCTACATACTGATATACACCTGAACATCAGCAGGAGAGGACTCTTTAAAGTAGAGACACTACATACTGATATACACCTGAACATCAGCAGGAGAGGACTCTTTAAAGTAGAGACTCTACATACTGATATACACCTGAACATCAGCAGGAGAGGACTCTTTAAAGTAGAGACACTACATACTGATATACACCTGAACATCAGCAGGAGAGGACTCTTTAAAGTAGAGAACCTACATACTGATATACACCTGAACATCAGCAGGAGAGGACTCTTTAAAGTAGAGACGCTACATACTGATATACACCTGAACATCAGCAGGAGAGGACTCTTTAAAGTAGAGACGCTACATACTGATATACACCTGAACATCAGCAGGAGAGGACTCTTTAAAGTAGAGACACTACATACTGATATACACCTGAACATCAGCAGGAGAGGACTCTTTAAAGTAGAGACACTACATACTGATATACACCTGAACATCAGCAGGAGAGGACTCTTTAAAGTAGAGACTCTACATACTGATATACACCTGAACATCAGCAGGAGAGGACTCTTTAAAGGGGAACATATTAACAATCATTGCCTGGTCTTGCATAGTTTGCAAACACTGAGTAATTCCAGTGTTTCATGCCGGGTAATTATTCATTGTCCACTAATCTGATGTGCTTTGGGTGACAAAGTAGGATAAAATCAGAACATAACACTATAAATCACCAGAACTCCTCTGCTTTTTTATTCGAACCCGTGGCAAATAGAGAGATTCAACACACACATCCAAAACCAATTGATGAAGGGGAATGAAGGGTATCGGGAAGACGAGCTCGGATGAGATGAAATCTAACGCTGAAATAAAGCAGCACAAAGGATTAGATGTGGCTAGGTACTCAGAGACGGCAGGAACAAAAGGATTAGCTGGAGAGAGAGAGAAGGATGTGGGTCATATCCGGGCTGATAGTGAAACCAGCCATCCAGTCTGTCCCGAGGCCATCCCATAATCCATCATGGATCGCCAGGGAGACTGCGAAAAGAGAGGGAGTGGGGGTCACATTTCAGATTACAGATTTACAGGGAAATATATGTGTGAATTATTCCTGTAAATGACACTTTTTGAGTAATTTCGATGCGTTACCTGGGCTGTGACCTTTGACCCGTAGTTCAAGGGATAAGTCACTAAGAGGGTGGTTTGCCAGACTGCCACCCGGTGAGGATTACACCATTAAGCTCCTTGTTAACCCTCTGGCTCGAAACATACCTAAGTGTCACGATAGGTGCTCACAGGGATGCATGTTGAGTTATATCCCATCAACCGTGCGTCTCATCCCTGTATTTATTTTGCGATTCATTCATAGAAATCATGCTTATTTCCTAAATATAATCCCGTCACATTGAGGGATAAGGCAGTGGGGATCTAGCTCCTATTACCATGAGAGGATAAGTGGGGGTAGATGATATCGTGGTGCTGTAATTACTCTCACATGGCATTCTCAAAAGACATGGATTTCCCTCAAACACAGGAAGCAAGATCTGATAGGGCCTCATGGCGGGAAGCAGCCTTAGAAATAACCTGCTCTTTATCGGCCGGAATCAGTGGGAGCGCAGTGACCTACATCTCCTTCAGACAGACATCTGTTCCCTTCCCTCTGCAACACCCTGGGTCTGCGTGAAAAGCACCAATTACTTTGATAAACCACTTTCACGGCGGCGCCCTCGCAGCGAGTGTAACTTTGAATGTTCAGGCGGTGTATTACATTCTGTTGTCCGTAGAAATGGGCACAAAGCGTGGTTTCTGAAAAAAACTTTAATCGAATTTTGCCATCTGCGGGCACGGGGATAATTACAAAGATATATGGCGGCATGTGTTGCAGGCGGGGGCCTTGGACAGAAGGAGGATAGCTGATGATGATGATGATTATTATTATTATATCATCTGAATAAGATTGGTGTGTTCAGTGTATTCTAAGCCCTGGAGGTCAGAGGATAAGAAAGAGGATTACAACCTCAGGAGCCAAGTAGATTAAACAGACGCTGACTCCTCTGCACTGTACGGTCACACTGATTACAGCATTTTGAAGGAGTTGAAGAGTATAAAAAGTGTGTGTGACTGCACTCACTCTGCAGCAATCATAAGCAATAATCAAAGAGAAAACTGCTAGCTCAAAGACAGCAATCATCCGATGCAGTTCTGCTACATCGGCAAAGGCCTGATTGTGCTCCAGTGATCATGCAATCATCGGTTATAAATAGTCGTTGGTCATTGCTGAAATGCATTTCTAAAAATATATCACAAGATGGGACCGATTTTTCAGTAGGAAAAGCAATTCTGGGAAGAGTGGATGAGCGGTGTGAGATTTACATTTAGCTAAATCACAGTACAGAGAAGATATTGTGTGTGGACAAACGGACAAAGTACAGGCATGTTTTCAAACTTGTTTCCCAGCTCACTTGAAAAGCAAAAATGTAATTAATGAACAACTAACAGGCTCCGTTTTGTCCGTGCACTTTGCTCCACAGCGAGTTATGTATTCATGTGGGAGTCGGGGAGCAGGAGCATCTGAAACAGGAGGTGGATCCGGCCTCACAGGAGAATCTCACTGACATGTTCTGCTTTGCATCATGCAGCGTAGTATAGCTGCTGATGAGTTGGGCTCTGCACAATTGAGCATGCTATGATGAAATGGCAGCAAGGCCTACGGGCACTTAATAATAGAACAAATGCATAAACAGAGTGCGCCTCGCGGCTAATAACAAGTTTAATAAAAAGATGCAAGGCCATCCAACAACCTCTTAATCTTCTCCCCCCTCCAATCTTCCCTCAGGTCGTTCTTTAAGTGCAACCCTGAATCCCTCTGAATGACCGACCTAAATGCTGGCTGTGACCTGAATGAATCAATTATATAAAACATGTGTGCCGTAACTAAAGGAAATTCAGGCAGAAACCATGAATTTCTAATGCTGTTTTGTTACAAATTAGAATTGCTGGCAGCAAAATTAATGGGTTAAGGCATTTGGAGCGGGTATTGTGTGTATGGAAGGCGAGTCTGAGCCGTGGTAAACACTTCAACACACTCTTGCGACTCCTTATCTAAGCATGGCGAGTGTGAGGGTTCATCTTATTAGACTTTCAGAAATAGACGGGAGTGAATCTCTCCCCTCATATGGAGAGATTGGCAGTGCAGTCAGGAAAGTGATTTCAGCGCGGCACAGAATTGAATTGCTGCGGGGGGAGGTTGCTTAAGAAAGAGGTCTAATTTGCTCTGGAGTATGTATTCTCATACTGATATGCCAAAATGTAATTGGAGTCAGTACAAGAGCTGGTCGTTTCCATTTGAGATTTGAGGGGGTTCATTTGCAGTTTGAGATTCCTTTTTTCCGAGTGAATTGTGCATCGTCTAAACCAGCTACTCTAAATCAGCGTGGTGCAAATGTAGGTGTGTTTCTAAATGAGGAACATGCATCTTCCACAGAACATTTCTTCAGAGGTCGAGAGGTGCAAACTGTCCAAATCAGAAACATCCTGCAGCTTCAGAAACGATGCAAATATAAAAACACGAATGTGCCGAAACATGGTGAAGATGTTTCTTCATCTGCATGTGTTTTGGCCGTTGTTTCCACCTGTCAGCCACCGTACGTTCCTTCCCCACAAAACCAAATTCACGACATATGGAGATGAATGTCAGTAAACACTAGTGCACACTGGTGAGTCACACAGCTCCCAGTATGGTCTCTGTGTAATGATCCGGGGAGTCTGGACAGACGTCTGCTCAGCTATGCCGCGCCGTGGGGAGCTGAGCGGAGTGAGAGGAGGAAGAGGAGGAGGAGGAGGAGGACGACGGGGAGGATGGGGAGGACGGGGAGACAAGACAGGAGGAGCTGGCTTCCCTTTTTTTTTTTTTCATCCTGGCAACGCTCGCCATCCTGTGCAGAGATGTGAGAAATTAACAAACAAAACCTCCTGTGGAGACTGCAAAAAGAAAGGTTGGAGTAAAGAATCATAATAAATGACGGGAAACCAGCGAAGATAAGAAACCACAAAGCATCTTCTCGCTGTGACTTCATTTGGAACAAACAGAAATAAAGCTGATGGTGCTTGCAGCTTGAACCAGATACATTATGATCTGGAGGAAAAACATAGGAAATTCCTGGAGTGTGCTGATGCATGAGCGTCCTCTGCAGCTCTTGGTGCATCTATGAATCTTTCTAATGCATTCTTTCAGAGAAACCCACACACATCGGCGATAAAAGAGATCAAGTTGATCTGTTTTAGTGAGGTCTGGAGCCTTTAGACAAAGTCTTTCTGTAAGTTGCAGTTTTAAAATCAGTCAAATGGAAGAACATCAAACTGCCAGCTTAAGTAGGCCACTCCTGCTGAGTTATCGCTTTATTTCCTGCTCTGGCCTCACACGTGCTTCTGAAGCTGTTGATTTAGCACAGAGATTGTGCTTCCGTTTGGCGAGGCTAAATGCTGAAATGTAACCGCTGATAAATGGGCGTGACAGTCGTAGGAAAACCCTGAGGCCTATGAGAGCTCCAACATGACCCAAGGGTGCAAAGAGATAGAAACAGCTTGAATGATATGGATTATTTCTGCTGTATACCGTTAACTTATTGCTCAATTGTGAGGGGAAGGAGAAAAGATGGAGGTGAATTATGGGAGTAAGAGGCTTATTGGGAATACTATCTCAGGAGGAAAAAGAAGAGGAGGAGGGGAGGATAAAGAAAAAGTTAAAGAGGCATAAGAGCGGAGGCGGGGTGCAGAAAGAAGAAAATAACAAAAAAAACAACAAACCCTTGAGGGGTCTATAATCCAAAAATGAGAGAGCTGTGACTCGGAGACACTCAATCTGACAAGACGCATTAAAGCAATGGAAGAAAGGGGAGAGGCAAAGCCAGATAAGAGGGCTGCTTCCAGGAAAAGAGAGACACAGAGAGAGAGATGGGATGATGAGCTGCAGATGTGACAAAGAAGATTGTGCTGGAAACCAGCCATCAACAGATCCATGAAACAATGAGCTCCATCCCGGGCACAGCGCACCATCGCTGGGATTATGCTGCGTGACACACTTTCATATGGTTCATCTCTTTACTAGCAACCTTAAAGGAACATGTAGTGTGTCTCCATTACAGACTATGAATGATGGATCCACGATACGATAACAAGCATCAAAGCAGCTCCATTTGCAACGTTAACCAGGACAAATATTATAAATAAGACAAGGAAACAGACATTACAATCACTGAAGGCAATGTTGAAAACCCTTTAATGTACATAAACAGCTAGCACAACTCTATCTGAAGGTAAAACAAAACCATAATTGAAGCACATTTGGGATACTAATATTTACCCACATACAACCACATCTTCATTAACTAATTAGTTAACTTAATAAGTACTGGTTGGTTGATTTATTTACAGTTTTACAGATATTTTGCCCTTGCTTTGTGGTTTTTATGCAATGCTAGGCTATGCTAGGCTAGGCTAAACGGCTACTTTAATGGATATGCATGTGAGTGGTACACTTTTCTCAGAAAGAAAGTAATAAACCATTTCTGAAGATGTCAAACTCCTATTTCAGCTCTGTTATGGTGTTACCAACAACATAATCTACCTTTTCTGTACGTTTTGTGAAGTACTTAGACCATTCGTTAAGGCTTTTACTAAGAATTCTTCTTGGAAGGCCAGCCAAGGTCATTGCAAATGAAAGATAAACAGTACAGATGTTCCTGCACACACCTTTTCATAGTGACTTTGCACAGAGAGGGAGAGTAATTAGTTAGTTTAGGATGTCTTTGCTCCTTATTTATCCAGTAACCTCCTTTAGAAACATGTTGAATATTCAGGTTTTGCAACTGAAGTGCTTACTTTAAGTAATGTGCATAGAATATTTAATCCCAGTGTCAATACAAATATTTGGAGGGTTTTTTGTCTGTGTCCCAAAAGGTAGCATGTGCACTGCTTAACAGGATATCACAAAAACAAATTTGTTTGCTTTGGTTTTATGTAAATTGTGGATTGAAAGCATGCAACAGGAAGCCAAACCTACGCAGAAGTTTTGCAGGACAGGAAAACAAACATGCTGGGGTTGAGGGTCAGGGTAAGAAAGCATATCGTTCTGTGAAAGCGTTTTATTCACCCTGCCCACATGGTGAGAACTGTGATGTTTTAAGTGGGAGCAGGATGGAAGAGATGACAGTATAGAGACTCAGTGCCCCGAGAGCAGTGTCTGTTTACTCCAGATAAATCTTGCCCACCCTCCAGGCGTCATTCTTTATTCATTTTGAAGTGGTGAATTTTTACCAAAAACCCCCTCCGTATTGAGACAGAATGTTGAAATTAAATTGCTGAATATTTAATGTCTTGTGTTGGACGTTCCAATTTATTAAGCAATTATTTGATATGAAGACTGTGAGCATTTTATTTCATTATGGCGCCGAGTGCAGAGCGTTCTCATCTCGGATCCCACATCTTATTACACACATAGAACTCCTCTCTTAAATGACAGGTAGTGGAGGGAAAGTTTCATGGGGATGTCTGAAGTGTTCGCACTTTTTACAATCTTGTAATCAGACAGATGGAACGGGAACATTGTTGTGGAGAAATGAGGCCAGAAAACCCGTTGCTTTACATCAAGAATCGAAGAAGAAAAAGAAACAAACTGGTGTGATGACTACTCTCGCATCATCAGTGTAATCTTCTCCCCATCACGATGTTGTTGGTGCAGATCTGCCTGTCGGTGACAAGCGGAGAATGTTTTGCATTCATTCCTGCGTGAATTGGTGTCAAAAAGCCTCCGAGGCTTCGTAATCCTTCTACATCAAAATAGGACACGTTTCCCATAAATTACAATGGTGTACTTGCATAATTGCTGCGGCCCACGTTCTACAGAAACAACTGGATGGAAGTCTGACTGCATGCTGGATTTTCAGGGGTTTTGTTAGAATATCTCTGATGACAATAAGCTTGCCCTGAGCTCATTACATTTACACATGGTACTTAATGAACTGAAAACACTTTCTTAAAGAGACCCTATTCTGGGTTTTCCTGTTCTGTAGTTTGCTATGTAGGTCTTAGTGCATGTCAATGGTCTGCAGAGGTCTGTTATTTACTTCTGGGACATAATAACAACACTATGGAACACTTGCACTTCTATTGGCTAGCTCTCCAACACATTGTACATGATAGGCTAAGGGGCGGGACATCTCTAAGCGGTTGACCAATCACAAAAGAGCTGGCCAGCTAACCAATCAGAGCAGACTGGGTTTCTGGTTTCAGACAGAGGGTGACAAGAGGAGCTGCAGCACAGGCAGTATGAGAAAAATAAAGAGCTTTTTGAACATTAAAGCATGGAGACACAAACATTATGCCCAGGTTTATTCATAATTGATGGCCAACCAGTTCATCACATTTCTTGAGCCATAACTGGAAGCGCCGACATCTTAGGTTGCCAGGCAACTACAAAGCAGCCCTTTGAAGCCCCCCCATTAAGGACCCCCTTTTATCCCAAGACTAGATTTCCATGTCACATGACGATAATGAAATCCTCTCCATGAGCCGAGGAAGGCCACGGGAAGTGATGGGAACACAGAGTAAAGTTGGCCTTATCTTGAAAGTCATGTCTGCAACATCTGTAAATGTGGCATCAGAGCATTTTATCCAAATTGGAGGAGTTTGTAGCAGTGCGGTGTTAATGTCAGAGCACAGCTGGAGTTTTCTGAGAGGAAGTTATGCTCAAAGGAGGTTTAGGAAGATCTGGTGCACTTACATTGGCAGCCAGACACAGTCTAGCACTTCTTACTGAAGTACTACCCACCAAGGTGAAATCATTATCAGACTAATTTATGTCACCAGAAATTAGTCCACTGCAGACAAACATTGTGCTGCTTTCATTTCTCTTTCCACAAGAGGATATTCCCCTGTAGAGGTGTCAGGCTCCAGGGATTGATCTGTTTTATTTCTGATGTATTCCTCTAACCCCACAGCAGCTGGTATTATATGTTATTGTCTTTAATAAATGACTCATTTATGCAGCGTTGAGTCCTGCCAGGCGATGTCAATCCTCATGCTTTCCGGCAGGGACCTGAAAGGTGTTCGTCCTTCTCTCGCAGGCATTGAGAAACTCAGCCAAAGTGTATGCAATGCAGAACAGCATGACAACAGGGAGGAATCCAGAACAGTCTGGCATGCGTCATTAGCTGCACAAACACAGATACAATCTCTGATCATAATTTGCAGTAATAAGGATCATCAAGGAGGTTTTTATGGTTTCATTTTAATCAGTGTTTTTGGATGCTAGATCTAATAAAGATACCATCTTCTGACAGTATATGTAAACATGTGCATGACAGTGTGCTCTGAAGGGTTTGTTTTCACCTGCTTATAGTCAATATCAATACAATAATACTCTCAACTCATTTTAAGTAAGAACAAATGTGATGTGTCTTTACTTAAGCAGCTCTGCAGGGAAAGTAAATACTAAATAAATTAAAATGCTGAGGATTTTCTGGCATCGCCTCCTAATGAAACCAGAAGATGACGGACAATGGTCATTGGCTTTCAGGTATGGATGTATTTCAGGGGCGTACTCACATCGATGCACAACGCTCATCTGCAAGAAGAGGGCATACATTATGTGTCGCACACACACTAACACAAACACACACACTGTTTTTGCGATGTGCTAAATTTTAAGCGCTTTATTTATATCCATCAAACTAATTAGTGTGCACAGGATCCAAATACTGAGAGGTTCTTACAATGTTTGGACAATTATAAATACATAAAGCGCCATCTGCTCCACACTGCCAGGCGACCAGTGGCAGCTGAGATGGAGCACATTTTTGCCAACTACCTACTTAGATCTGAGTTATCATCATACAGTATGAATTTATTGGCCACTGCAAAAATACAGTGAATCATGTCAACCCAACCTGGGACGTTAAAGCCTCCAGAAATACATTTGTGGATACTTTTTGCTTTAAAACTATAATATGAATAGCTGTATTTCCTGGTTATTAAACCATGGGAAATTATTGTTAGCACACACCTGAGATCCTTTTGTGCTTAATAATTAGTTTTCTATTTGAATAATGAAGGAACGTGAGCAGGTGCAACAACACAGCGCTGAACAAGACACCTTTTTAAATGAGCAACAGTTGTTCATTTCAGATTACATTGTGTGCATGTTGCTCAGTTTACATCGTAGGCTATGCAATATCACTCCTGCAAATGTAACATATGTTGTGCAACACCACTGCTGATGAGCAATATACACACATATGTGCAATTTGTAAAATGTATATATGAACTATGCTTGACAATTTGTTAACTTTCTCTCCTTTTTTTATGTTGACTTATTTTTTATAATTTAATATTGCTACTTTAACTCAAATAAAACATCTGAGTTCTTCTTCCACCTTTGTGTGCAGTACACATGTCTTTTGTTGTTTTTCTCCTCATACAGGCTGTCATTGCTGTAGTACAACTCTCAGCCTGCAGGTGGCAGCACCACGCGGTGGCAGCACGCGCCATTAGCAGCGAAAAAGAAAACGCCGTCCCTTTAAATCGATAGGTGACTTTAATTGGTTTCCCCTCGTTGACTCTTTTGGTAAAAATGTATGTTATTCTCACAACCGACATGTTTCATCAATGTAAATCCTGCCGAGTCTTTTCATGGTCTCCTATTTTTAACAGTTAGCAACTTTGCTTGTAGAAAAAGCCCAAAAAAGAAGCTGTAATACGAGACTAGCCACCAAGAGCCTATGGTGGGTAATAATACTGATATAAAGACATGTTTCTTTAAGTGGAAAAGCCCACAATGTCTACTTAAAAAACACCTATGTCACAGGTGATGACTTCCAAACAGCTAGCCTACAGGACGCGAAAAAGGCCGGTTCTGTGAAGGGGGATTGGTGCAGACTGCGCAGAAGGACTCCTCATAGTAAGTCATTTTGTTATGCTGATGTTGTTTGTGCCGCCGTGCCACAGCTTTATGTGTGACTCTACTAATGAAGTGTGTGAAGGTGTTACCTGTGCACACACGCTTAACTTCTTATGTGTGCTTAATGGAGTTTGGTGGGAAGGCTGCCGCGCCTGTGCCTCACCTGTGGAGCTTTTACCTGCAACACACACTGTTCATTTCTTATTGTGTGCTTTTTCTGAATGGAGTTTGGTGGGAAGGCCCTCACCTGTTGAGCTTTTACCTGCACACACACACACACTCTCACACTGTTCTTATTGTCATGTTGCGTTTTCTTAGGCAATAATGTTGACCACACCTGTGTGTATGGAGCTGTAAACCAGGCTACATAGCCATGTGTGTTGTGATACTCTTACTGTGTTGTGGTTTGTTTTACATTTACATTACAGTAGTTTTTTATTAAAGGTTGCATCCTCAGGCTTTAATGATTGTGTCTAACACACAGAGCTGTTTTGGCTGCTTGCAGAGGAAAGTGAGCTGTGTTGTATAATATTGTCCTATGGTTGTTTTACTCAAGTTGGCTTGTATGCATTTGGTTTCAAAGGGTCACTTCAAGTGCCATCTTGGCCGGGGTGTTGGGTGCTTTTTACTCTGAAGCGCTCATTTCAAAGTAATGAGTGTTTCTCTCTGAAGTGGCCGTTTCTTAGCAAGTTGGAATATATAAAGCACATTCAAATTGTGAAGAAATTCTAGGCCTTATCAAAGTAAAGGTTGGGGGAATTTTTCTGGCAGGAGTGGTTTTGCTTTCAGACAGCCAACATGGAAATGTCCACAACTACGAATGGATGCATGGTGGACTTCACTCTCAATGAGACCTCCAAAAAGTAAGTGCAAGTCATTATTTGTTGCTGTGTTTGTCAGGTGATGTATTGGTCGCCGTGCCATCGCTGCATGTCACCTGGTTTGGAGATCTTTACAGGAAACAGATTGTTGTTTTCATCCGTGTGTGTCGCTGTGATTTCCTGCTTTTGACTCACTGGAGTGTGTGTTGTGTTATTGCACAGGAAACCACAAGCCTTCCACAATTTCACAACACTTTGCATAAATTTCCACACAGTGAGAGCACTTCAATGTTGACATTATAGCTCTGTAATGTGGGGCTGCTTGTGCTGCATTGGCCGTCGCACCATACCTGCCTCTGTTGTGGTCTCTCTCTTCTGTGTTGAGCTGCAAACTGCATTTGCTGTTGCTATAGGAGCCCACATTTGCATAGCGTTATCATGTTTTGATACAGATTATTATTAACAAGGGTGGCCTAAGGTGTTGCTTGGTATTCTGTATTGAACATGTTTCCTTATCCTTAAAATAAGTTATAACAAAGGTTTACTACGTGTGAATCTGGCTTTCATAACAGCCAGTGATTCCTAGCAGTTTCTTTAACTTCAGTACACTTTATTTCTTTCCCCCTCGCAGTTACCTTCAGTCTATGCAAATAAGAGAGCTTTGTCTCTACCATATGTCTTTTTGTATCACATGCATATAAAGCTGCTTTTGTCATTCCATCTTAGTCTGAATCTGTATAAATTACCCCAAAATAAGCGAAGACCAGAGAACTTCTCGTATCAGGTTCCTTTTTAACAGTTTTACAACATCCGTGCATTCAACAAATGAGTGTTGCATCTTGGTAATGTGCACATTGAGGTCATAATGCTTGTTTTTCTAGTATAAGTAAAGTATTGTACGAACTGAAGATGTTAAGATGTGCAACAAAAGCCTAAAACAAGATGGATATTAAAGTAAAACGTCCAATAAAAGATGCATTAGGTAAGTGTGGAGTCTTTGCATCTCCACGTACAGAAATCAATGCAAACAATTATATGAACTTTCTACAATAAGTAATAATCAAGGTGTGTTCTGTGTAAATCTGGCTTCCACATGGCTGTTGTTTTGAGTACCCTTTATTTGTGTCTTATCAACCCTGTCTATTTTTTTGCAGTTACTTTTAGTAGCTGGCATAGCAGAAAAAGTCTCTTGCATACATTTTTATTTTTACCTCATGCATATAAAGCTGCTTTTGTCGTTCCATTTTTTACTCCTAAAGCAACTTTTGTACTCGCACAAACTTCCCTTTTGTTGGCTCTGATTACCGTGCTAAAATGTGTGGAGGAATAGAAACCCTGCACAGTGCCACCTGATATTTAGAAACATTGTGATTGTGCCAAAACGTCCAGGCTTTGGCCAAACAAAGAAGAAGTGGAAGCTGATTCCACGGGGGATTATTGGGTTTGTCTCGTTGAAGAGGTGCAAAAAGCCGAATTTTTGTGATAGCACCACTACTTCTACTGGTTTTTTCCCCCCAGGATCACATGCTGAGAGGTGTGAGATTGCCAAAGTGGACGCCAGGCACGTCTTGCAGTCCAGACCATATGGTCAAGTCTCAGCCCACATGTCCACTTACGATGCACTTGACACGGCTTCACTCAGAATTGAAGGAGTAACAGCGGCGTGTGAAAAGAGCACAAATTAAATCATGCATGCTGTTTCTAAATTAGAATTTCATGATTCAATTAAACGTGCATGTTGTTAAAACTGTACGCTGCAAGATGCATTTTATATTTCGACGATACTGTAGACCGTGCATGGAAGTGGGACAGGGATGTTTGATGAGGAGATGTCAATCAAAAACACACCTGGCAGTTCATTAGTCCGCGGTTCTTTCAGTCCGCTTACATTTGCATAGACAACTCGAGCTCTCCTTTCAACGCGCCTCTCTTGCAAATGTTCAGCGCTCACCTTCCCACAAGCCTTTGCAAACATAAGTGCATGTGTCCTTGTCCAAATGAATAGAGGTTGTTACTTTGCATGTTTCTACTTTAGTTTCACCGTCGAGTTTCCTTGGTTTAACCTCTTAAACCCTGCTGCACCCACCAAGGGAGGGAGGGGAAGTTTCTTTCAGATTCCAGTCACGACATGAGCATTTACAAATACTCCAAATATGTCAGGTGGAATTACAGGGAAACGGGTGAAAAAGGGACGCGCACGAGGCAGGCAGAGTTGAAATGTGTCACTCAACGTAAGCGTCATGCGGCTTCAGTGACATGGAACAGATTCAACAACAAGTGTTTGCTTTCACCTCGCAGCTACTAAACACAAATGCTAAAGCACAGTAGGAATTCATGCGTTTTGGTAGATTAATTGGGACATTAGGAGGAGGTGGGTACATTACCCATGCTCCTTTTCTTAAAGAACATGGTCTATTGAACACGAGTAGAGGTGGCATAATACAACTGGCCTTCAATACATCATGAACAGGAAGCAGGAAAACAGAGGCAGTCTGAATGGTGTCTAAACTGCAGTGTTTATGCAACAAAAACTAACTTCAGGGGGAAAGGGTATTTGTCCACCATTGCAGATTCATTTCTTTGGTTTTCATGGTGTTTCTTTTTCATTTAGACCACTTTGAGGGCACAATGCATGTTGCTTTAGTTAATATTAAAAGCTTATACAGTTTGTATGTCATCAAACATCAAATAAATAAACCGTTTTTACGTTTATTTATAAAAACCAGACACAAATACTTTAATTATTGCAGGGGTAAATGGGTTTGGGTAATGGTTGTTGATGAATAAAGTCAAATGTAATGTAATATGTGACCAAAGGAAGGAAACATTTGCAATAAAGGATAAAATAAGGTGTGTAAACATGGGAAATTGAAGGAAATTTAATTAAAAAGTTTGTTTTTCCAGTGCATTTCCACCCTTGTAGTGAAACTAATGCTAAAATATAGTGGAAGAAATGTGTGAATCATAGCATGTAACATAAAATACATATGCATATTACTACAATTCTGTCAAACGCTACAGGAGAGGACGATGATGCTGCAGCCTAATTTTCCCGCTCTTTAAGGAAAGCCCCGAGGATTATGGTATTAATGTGAAAGATTGCAACCGGAATGAGATTAGATGTGAAGATTAAGAAGTTCAAATACATTTGCTCATGATAACATGACCTTTGCTGCTTTATTTTAATTCATTCCCACAATCCTTTTAGCAGGAGCTTGATCGGAGAGGCCAGTTTTAACATCACAGATTCAAAATGTCTCCTCTTGACAGCTGACCTTTGTTTAACTCTTGGAGATGTCCGGCGTGTGGTCCAAATCGATTTGTTCCGGGACTGTTTTCAAACACAGAAGTGTGAAAAGCTTCGTGTGTGTGAGGATTTTAGTGTGTGTGTGTGTGTGTGTGTGTGGTTTCTGCACAGATAACAGTGGATGCAGATTTGCAAATGCACCCAACCGATTCAAACCATCGTTAAGTCGATGCAGTTTAATGTATAACGCCTATAATGTAAAGCATGTAGACTCTCTAACTGCACCTTTTCTCTCCTGGTCAAAGTCGGACTTTTAAACCCTTTTTTTTCTGTGCATTTTGTTACGTAAAGCGTTAGCGAGCCAAGACTGACAAATGCTCAGCTGAAGAGACAGCTGCCAGCACTCAATCCAGCAACTGGGTCAAGTCCTTCTGACATCCTGTGACAAGTCCCTGCATCGAGGGCCGAGCCGCTGTCCCCTCGGGCTCCACGACTTACCCATGTGTCACCTGTGTTCTCAGGGGGCCTTTTTTTCTCCTTGGGGACCGAATTGATGCTTCTGTGGTTCTGATTCGGCGCTCACGTGCCCACGGACAGAAGTAAAGGCTCTCCTTTTATAATTAGGCTCTGTGGCATCCAGGGGCACACAACCCCTGTGTGCCATTTAGGGATGAAGATGACTGCTCCTTCCCCATCCTCACTGCATTATTAAGGCTGACAGGACTCGTTGCAGAGTGTCTCTACCATTCTCTTTGTACTGCTTCCCTCTTATAACCTGCTGCACCCATCCAAACCTCCCCCCAGTCCTCCTCGACATCCCACCACCACATGTGTCCTCTGTGAAATGGAAATGCCGCCCCATTAAAAACCGTCAACCTGAAGCAGATCACTGCTGCACTTATGCTAATGTAGACACAGGGAAATATCACACAAGGAGAGGAGCAAGGAAGAGGAAAGTTGGAGAGGGAAGCAAATCGGATAACATTTTACCAGTTTCACTTGAGGGATGAAAGTATAGAGTCTCTAATTGGAAATGAATACGGGTGTACTGTGTAGTTAGGATATATTCACAATGGGTTTAAAGTGAGGGTTCATAATGCACCAGAGAGGATGAGGCAACAGCAAACTGGGATGGATGGATAATTAGGACCACAGTTATTCTCTGCAATGATCATCAGCGTGCATCAACAGTTACTGCTATTTATACACCTTTTTATGATTTCTATTTCAAGTTTTCCAGCCACAGTGGTTCCAGGATTGCTGTCTGCTGCTTATGCACATGCAAAGTTGTACAATCTTGCTGGAAATAAAGGCCTCACAATCGCTACAACAATTAAAAATCTGTGTACAAGCGATGCATAAAATAAGGGTCCTCTCGGTAATCTGTTTGCTTGCGTCTGGGTGTCTCGGGATCAGCCCCTCTGTCACCGTGGAGAGTGACAGTAATGATAAACCCTAATCAAATCTGCTCCCGCGAGGGTCTGCCTCATTCCTCACTGCACATAATGGGGAGAGAGGAGGAAAATTAAGTGTCCCTTTGATCCATGCGGCTGAATACTGAGCATGTAGCAAATTAAAAAGAGAAGCCTGCTGCACCTGCCTGGAGAGTTGCTGCCAAACAATTCAGCTTTGATACAAAAAAAAGCTTGATTGGGAGGGGGTCTCTTAGCAGTCCAGTGGCATTTGTCTGCAAGTCTTTTTGGTAGGACAAGCTCGCCGACGTTTCACTCGACTCTGCAGAAGTTGTGTTCGGTAATAATGATGTGTTTTCCCACCGTTTGACTCTGATAATGCTCATCTGAAATGCACTCACATATGCAAACAGCAGCGGTGGGATTTGCATAATATGCTTTGGCTGTGAGGATGCAGGAGGAACAAGAAAAGCAATATGAATGCTAAATTTTGACTCCCATGAGTGCAAACATCTGTGCACCTCGTCGCGCAAAAGCAGGACTTGTCGGTCCAACGGGTGCTTCACCGTAAGGGTTACCATGGCTACAATATGGTTCTTAAAATAAAGGGATTAAGTGATTGCGGTTCGCCGTGTGGATATCAGCGTGTCACACTGTTTGTTGTAATGGTCTGCTATCTTAAAAAGGGCCAATTTCTTCAGGGGGACAGCACGGCGGCATTGATTCATTCTCCAACACATGATGGTGATGATGATGATGATGGTGGTGCAGACGATCATCATCATGAGGTGTTGATATCTGTGCGTCATTACCATAGCAGCTGTCGGTTCCCAGATGCATCATTTTGAGCCCCATAATTAGATCCGTGCCATGACCGGGAAGAAAATTCATTTTGGATTATGATTGTTGTTGTTGTTGTTTGTTCATTATGTTTGTAGATACCTCTCACAATTGAATTACTGAAGTTTGAGTGTGTCTGGTCGCTGGAGTTCCTGGATAATTCAATGGAGAACGTGGAGTTTATCTTCCTGTAAAGCAACTCGATTCAACGCTGGATACCCAATGCATCTCGAGGAATAGCATGGGCTTACTTTGTGTGTTGTTGACGTAGGAATGAAAGGATTTGGGTTTAGTTAAAGCAGTCCGATTCCTACACAGTAACACGGTACATGGACTGTACATATAGCATCATTCATGCAGTTATTACCCAGGAAGTCAGTGGAGAGAAACTTAAACGATGAGGTTGAACGCTACAGAATTTCATTTTCATCCCTTTTCAGGTTTGCACAACAATAATTGATCTTCCTCTTCTGAATGTATCTCTGAAGAGTAAATATACTCTTTTTGTTGTCTTAAAGTTTAAAATGAACGGAGAAATGCCAAACATTAATTTGCTAATTAGGAGAAAAACAGCTATTTTGGAGCCTGGTTGAATCCCGAGGTTGAAAACTGTGTCACCATGAATAATGAAGTTGCTCCGACACCGACTGTATTATCTGAGCTCACGTTGTCCTGACTTTGAAAGCCCCTCCAGTTTCACTTACTTCTTAACTAGACTTGTGAGTGATAGCGTGGTTAAGTATCATGACCCGGGCAGTCAAACCCTTCAGGGGGAACAAATTACTCACAGAAATTTGGGGGGTTGAAGCCCAGCCATATTACACATTACACGGGTGAAAACAAATGTATCGCTGCACAAGAGAGTCATTGAGGCAGAGTTTTAATTATTGTCAGTGTCAGACTTGAAGCGGGAGGCAAAAATAGAAAGGGAATTAGCCCCCTTTTCACTATCCCTGACAGCTAATTACACATGAGATGGCCAACCCGGCAAAACAAAAGCACACAATTACACTTGGCTGTAGCGAGAGACGAAGTGGAAGGGCTGATGCCTTAACTTTTTATTTTAGAGCAGGATTAACACGTGGATCTTTTGAATGCAAGAGCCATCTATCTGAATGTTTGCATAAAAGAGATCGATACAGACCTCAGTTCATATTTGGCCTTGCTGCTCGGTGCAGCCTTGAGCAGATATCAAAGCGTCTGCTCCAATGCGATGAATGCTAAATATGAGACTGTTTTATTGGCCCCTATCCAGAAGAACATTGACTTCTTCATCTATTTGATACTTTTCACCACCGCCCAGGGAACGATTAAGAGGCACGACGACTCCGGGGCATCGTGAATGGATGATTCTGTCCTGTGTCTTTTTAGTCTAGTATTTTCAATTAATCATATTCAATATAGTCTAATCAATCTAATTGGGGGTCAATTACTCTTCCCCTCTGCTCCTGTACCGGATCTTGGCAGGCAGGTGGCTGAATGGGAGTTTCTTTGAAAGGGATTGAAGGACTCTGTGGTTGTCTGGGCTGCCGCTTTGTGTCCTTTCCCAGCCTGGCAGAGACTCCTTGCTCTCCGTCTTCTTAGTCAAAAAGCCAGAGATGGACAGACAAGAAGCGGGGAGAAAGGTCTTTAGTTTGGTCTCTGGGATACTGAGACTCCTGGGTCTGTTCCTGGACTCTCAAACAGTTGCCTGTGTGTTTGTGGAAAGATTGCCCTATCCTCGTTGTGGGCTGCAACATGATACTGCAGGTGTGTTATCGCTGTGCTTTTGAGAGGCAGCAGCTATATTTATGTATGCATGTGTTTGCACGTGTGTCAGCTATCCAAGGCCAGCTGCAGTGTTAGTCAGCGGCGCTTATTGCTTGATGCTGGCGTAAACAAGCAGGCGCTGATCTGCAACATCCTCCCGTGACAGCACAACAAAGGGGGAGACAAAGTGTATGTGGGCCTCGGCGACAGCCTCCCGACGTGGCGGCTGAATCTCATTTGCCTGCTAGGCGACACGACGGCCTGTGGCTCCGTGAACGCTTTTGAGTATTTCCCAAAAAACGTGTTTGGTCTGACCCTTAGATGAGTAGGCATTTATCTCGCAGGTGAGAGCATCGGTTCCTACAGATAGTGTTTCAGGAGCCAGCTGCACTGGAAAACAGCTTTTCTGTTCTTCCCGAGTCTTTGTTCTCAGCCAGCTGTTTGCTTAGCTTAATTGCTGAGTTTCCAAAAGCGGCATAGTTGAGACCAACGAGCAAGAATAAAATGCACTGAAAGAGGTAGACTTTAAAACCAACCGGCTGATCTTAGCTTTAAAGTGAGGGTCTTTTGCATGCTGTGACGGCCTAATAAGATTGTGCTCCTCTTGCGAAGCCAGTCTAAAGAGCAGGCTTTTAACTAACATTATTATCCAGGTAGAGAAACAGGAGCTCTGATGCTGCTAGCAAACCTTGACACTTTCCTCATCTGGCATCATCGGCAGCGACATCAGCTCCCCATGTTAGAGCATCATAACGTTTGTGTAAGTGCCTCCAATCTGAGCTTTTCTTTTAACCTTTTGCGAGTCTTCTGGGCTCTGGGTTAAACTGTAATGTAGTTAATGCACATGGCGAATGTTTCTAACTGATGCAAAGCAGCACAATCATAATGCTTGAGAGCATTGGCAGTGATTGAGGCACAGTAAAGCGCGGCTGATAGACGTTTAGGGGCCCATTAATTTGAGAAGTAGTAGTTGTGGAGGTGGGAGAACGAATTATACTAAAAGCCCTTTTTTTAAAGTGCACGTCGCGGCAAACCAGAATAGGCTCTCTTAACATGTCTCCAGACACAACGTTCGAAAATGCAATCCTAAAACATACAAACATGCTTTTTATTTGGCTAAGAAAGTGCCTTGTCACAACAACATCTGGAGCAGGACTCATGATCCACAGTGTGACCTTGAATGTATGTAAATACACTGTACTTGTATGGCGCCTTATCAGGTCTTTTGGACCCTTAGAGCGCTTTGCACACTAGCAATCATTCACCCTTTCACCCCACATTCATGCAGAGCCTTGCTCTCGGGAAGCTAACACACAAACTCACACACCGTAGGGAGTAATTCAGGGTTCAGTATCTTCCCAAGGATACATCGAGCTGGGATCGAACCTACAATCTTCTGGTGAAAAGACGACCCTCCCTTTCAGCCGCAGTCTGCATGACTCAGGTTTAATAAAAGAGCTCCGGGTTGATATCCCCGATGAGTCAGGAGAAATGCACACAATGAGAGAGCAGATCTAATAAATCACAGCAGAGTTTGTTGAGCAAACTTTTCCCGATAGTTACCAGATTTAAAATATTCAGCTGAGCAAGAAATCTTATGAAGTGTGTGTGTGTGTGTGTGTGTGTGCTGGGTGGGGTGGGGGGGGGAGAAAGAAGATGACTAATATGTTTTTCTATTAAACAGAAAACTGACTCTGCAAAAAAACCCATTCCTCTGTGGAAACTGTGGTAATGATGTTGGACAGCCCGATAGAAAACCTACGGAGACTGCATCCGTTATACAAACCTGTAGGTCAACCAGGTTATCAATGCATCTTTGAGTTGCATCCTTCCCAGGGTGCTGCAGATGTACTCCGTGTGTACAAACAGGCATTGATGACCGTCCCAGGGAGATGATGCTCAGTGTGTGTGCAGCCAGGTATAACTGATGAGGTTCAATATAAACGCTGCAGAGTTCACACGGCCCGCTCCAGATTCTGTATCGTATGATCAAGATTGCACCACAGCAGCCATGCATCCTTCCTCCTCCCCTGTAAATCTGTGTAAGCTCAATGTGGGAAGAAGGCAGCAGAGCTTAAATACAGGTAACTAATTCCTGTTTCACTCGGACTACAATTCTGCTGAGACATTTATAACGGGGTGCAGCTGCCGATACCTGAAGAAAACAAATGAATCGCTGGGATCTTGGTCACCATTTAGCAGGGAATGAAGCTCAAAGCCATTATTGGTTTACAGTGTCATTTATTAGTCAGTACACCTTTTTGTTTTTAACCTGAACCGTGCAAAAATGTTGAACTGCGACCGAACACAGGTAATGAAAATGTGCACAGCTTCGCCTCCAAATGTATTTCTTATTGATAGCTTGTGTGTCCATTGGTTCAGGTCACAGAAGCCCATAAGCTTTTTGGAAAGGCCAAAAGGAGAAACTAATTGGGCAACTTTTACCTTTTATAAATCTCCTGTAGACTTTATATTCCATAGCTGTTTGGTGGAAAGGTTTATCCAGCAATACCCAAACAGAAGAAACCCTTTCCTTTTCTTTAGCCCTTTTTCTCTCATCCACAAAATCCCCTGGTGAGTTTTGAGGTCCGCGTTTCCTTGGCAGACCGATCACTCCTCGCTCAGGAAGTGTAAGTACCCAGGTCTATATATATATATAAGTGTAGCCCAAGGCAGGAGCATGCCTATTCGCCATGGCTTGCTTCCTGCATCCCGTGGTACCTTATCATCTCAGGTGCCCCTCGTACATCATGGCTGGCATTTCTAATCATAGCATGCAAAACAAGCGTGTGCAGATTCTGCTGTGGTCACTTTTATTCCACTCTGAATAAGTGCAGTTGTGTTGAAACCAAACGGTACAGTTTGAGCATTTTATTTAGATGTACGGATAGCTCCAGATAATTTACAACAAGCCTGGTTGCATGCCTTACTTCTACTGGGTCTATTTTTCTGTCTTGGCAAGTTATACTCTGACTATTTATTCCCTTCCACCTAGCTAATGAAAATGCATCTAATTTGCATGTTATTTTTCTGACACTTCACAAACGCATTTCCCATTCTCCTGACAGTCAGACGGAGCCGTAATAGAGTCACCAGCTGAGGGCAGCGAGCAACTTTCCAACGGTTCAAAAGAACAATTAAACCTGTAACGATTTGCAGAAAGAGAACCGAGGCATTTCATGATGGGGTTTTAATCTTATAGGCAGATGGGGGGGGGGGGGGGGAATGGAGCATCAAAGCCCTGTAGGACTTCAGCCATATGTCATTTTGTAAAGACTTCAATATTTGTGCACGCAAAGTGTGTTCAGAGGCACACTCGGCGTGTCCTGAGGAAATGAAGTTCCACGGCAACTCGGAGCAGTCAATTAATCGCGGGGGCCTTTAGTTCAGGCGGAGTGATGAGGTGGGGTTAAGTCTGCCGGGCCACTAATTAAAAAAAAAGAAGCTCATCTCTGTTGCTGCAGCTCAATTGTATAAGAGATGGATGCTTACTAATGCACCTACATGTGCATGTGGAGTGATCTGCTCTGACTAGTAATCCGAGAGGTGACGGAGAGCCGCACTGATAAACTCTGTAAATGCCCAACATTAAAACACAGTTACATGACATTGAGAAAGCAATTATCAGCCAGACAATAATTTGGTTAATAAAGATCCCATTAGCAATCATTATGCCACTTTGCTGATTGTTTTATCTCAAGGCGAGCAGCAGGGAAAAGAGACAGATGCCCTAACTGCTGACAAAGACCCTTTTCACTCCCTTTGTTTGAGAGCGTTTAGAGATAGCCAAGGTTTCCCAGCCCCTTTTTATTATGTATCAGCTGTGTTCATTTTCTTCCTGGGTAATAAGGCTCGGAGAAGGACACTGTAAAAAGGAATCTTCTCCTTCTTCTTCTTCTTCCCCTCAATTTACCTTGTCCTCCACGAGCCCTACCTCAGAGCGCCATGCTTTGATTTGCATTCATGCAGCTAAATAATGAATGTGTGTGTGTGTGTGTGTACTACATCAGTGGAGAGCCCAAATTGCATTTAAACAGGTGGGCCAGAATGCAATATAGGCAACATGATAGGCTCGGTTACACAGAATCCAAGCACAACCCTGTCAGTCAGGTAATGGAAACTGAACGCTCAAAGGCACCATGCTGCTGACCACTTGCTCTGAGAAGCAGCTCCATGTTTCTTTGTGTTGAATGCATAAGGACTGCTATGCTGAAATGTGTTGATCAGAACATAGGCTGCAAATTGATTAGCCACCAATTATTGTAAGCTTTTAATCGGTAGTCTATAACGAGCCAATCAGACGATGCATCATTTCTAAATTGAAATGTCTTCAATACTCGTTTGCCTGCTTTCTTGCCTGCTCTTTATTTTGCAACACAGCTGGACACACACACATGCTGTGCGACACCCGGGTCTAGAGAGTGTGTGTGTTCGCAACAGCTGTCTGCAAAGCCCAATTGGTTCACTTAACATATAGACCTTTAAATTAACTCGGGCTATTGACTGTAAATCAACATGTGTATCCGCTCAGAAAAATATTCCCCTGTTTGGCGCAAAATGGCACGCTGGTGACATGTTGCACCATATTGGTCGTTTAACTTTTCCAGTTGTGATATAACATGCCATATGCAAGGAAGACCACAATCCAATCAACATTAAATAATGCATGTGAAATTAATTAAATCATTGGCTTTGTTTATGTTTTTTTGGACCTTGATTAGCCGAGGCTATAAACTGTAAATGAACCAACGTGTAACCGCTCCAGAATATGCTATTGGTTGATGCTAGTTTGCACAATAAAGCAGGACAGAGACATGTTGGGCATTAACACAGAACTACTAAAGAAAAACGCAGGAGAATCATTCACCTGGATGTCATAGTGTTCCCTTTTCTTTACCCAGAATGCATTGCGATAATATAGAAAAACAGCACTGGCCCTCCTGATGATTTACTGGGGAAGGTATTGTTTGACTTCCAGTTTTCTACTTCACTTAGGGGGAGGGGTGATGCAAAAAGCTGAAAGGGTTCATTTTTTTTTTGGAAGGTTGTGAGTGTTTTTATCCTCTGCACAAAGCAACGCTGGAAATAAGTGTCTGCATGATCCAGAGAGTCGAACAGCCTCTCCATGAATCCTAATTTAGTGTTTGTTTGGACGTCGTGTGCAAGGGGAATGCGCAGTCATTCAGTTTTAATATCTGTCTCTCAATATAACTATCTGTAGCACACCATCATGATGAGTAAAAGGCCCTGCAGAGATCAATAACACAGCAGGTTATAGTGAAGCTATAAGCCGAGAAAAACGTGAGGAAAGACAGAAAGGTCAGACAAGTCACCATGAACTAAATCAGATTAAAAGAGCAGCTGATTTAAGGCGTTTTTGATAATTGTCAAGGATAAAACGATGCATTTTGATTATAGTTTCACACTTTTTTTTGCTCTAAATAACACCCACATCCTTTGCCAACCACCATATTGAAACGCACACACCCACACGTACACACAGACCAAGGATAATCTAATTTCCCGAGTGTTCATGGATGAAGGAGTAGAATCCGAGGTACAGTGGCCCGCTGGCTCTCGGGGAATAAAATACAGAGGATGATGGAGGAAGCATTGGGAGTGGAGATGGGGTAAAAAAGAGGGGAGCTATTATTCCCACAGTTTCCCGGAAAGACACTTCATCTGGGCATCATCTGTGGTTTTCTCCCGGGGGTGATAACTGGTTGGCGAACATTAATGAAAACAGCACATCTCTCTGGATGGGTAAACCGCTGGCTGGAAAAAACCCACACGCCTATCAAACGCGTTAGCTTTGGCATGTTACTCAAAGCCGTGGTTATGGTTCAAATTCCCCCGCCGATCGTCCTAAAATACCTGAGGAGGGAGAACACATATTTTCAGGTTAATGTTAGTATTTAGTGACACATGGCAGGGGGAATTTAGGCTTTGCAGACCCTTTACATGCACTAAAACCCTCAACATATCACAATTTAGGAACATATCAAGTACTAGCTTCATTGTGAACCATCTTCAACACATATCCAGAATTAGATTTGTAGCTTTAAGGCTCTCCCTGCTGGGGAAGTCTTCAATCATGGGGCTCCCTGCCACCCCGGAGCCGCTGACCGGGGTTAACTTAACATCTTAACATCCACCCCCCCCTCAGGGGTCCACCTTCCTGGCTGGTAACCGATGCCTCTCGCATGGCAGCGCTGTCTCCTCTCAGCAAGGAAGACCCTTGATCAATATCTTAATGACTTCTCGCTGTGTTTTCATATGTACTCTGCTGGTTCCCCACAGCGCGTGGAGGTGCAATAAGGGTTGGGGGTTGAAACATTTGAACAGTGCAGGAGTCCTTTAATGTACCTCAAACCCAGACGGTATAAAAGGTACCTCATGTATTCAAGGCTTGGACAGTCCTCTCATTGCGAGTAATAACTCCATTGTGATTTCCGCTGGTCTCTCCATGTAGATTTACAGTGCCGTTGTTGTGTCTGAAATTGGCTGAGTTTCACCCAGTCTGGAAGGAGGGGGGTGGGGGGGATCAGTGTGAAGCAATCGATTTACAATTGCCACTGCGCCGGGGAGAGTGCAATTGATGTCAAGGCTGCTCAGAAATGAGTTTTCTTGGCTTTCCGATTGAAATGACGCGGCGCTATTGTGACTGGAAGCAAAGTGGAGCCAGACAAGGACTTATTGTTATCTAGTTCTCCCCAAAGCCATTCGAACCCCCCCCCCCCCCCCCCCCCGCCCCCATACATTCACAATGGGGGGGGGGGGAGGAGTTGAAGCACAGTTTCTCATCTGGCCACAATGACTTGAAGCACGTGTTTTCCAGAGGTCTCCTCACTGGAGACAGTTCATAAGCATGATCTCCGATTGCATGATCTGTGGGGAGCTGGAGGCGGCGCCCTGACACACCTGTCAATATTTACTGTTCTAACAAAATACATCATTCATCGCCATCTGTTCTCCAGCAGCACGGAGAGGGGTGCTGCTGCTGCAAAATTAATAGCACTTCTAATGCTCTTTCGCTAATGGGGCCTAATCAATTAATCAGCCCGGCGCAATCTGGAGGCACCATTAACCCGTGCAGATATCCCTAATGCTGTCATCCAGCTGAAATGACTGAGTGAATGAGTGGCTGCATGTACGGGTGTGTTTCTTCATTAATGTAAACATGATTAAAACACCTCTGCGGCTCCAGGGAAATGTGTAGCATCGTCTAGCTGTGTATGAATTATGCGATGCATGACACAAGACAGCTTGGTTCATACCTAACTCTAGAAAGCAAGACTCTTTTGGAGGGGGTTTGATCATAAATGGGTTTATTAGTAGACCCACTGGAGCAGCAACGAGGGGACAGACAGACAGACAGACAGACAGTGTCATGACTTGGACACGTGGTCTGGCAAAAGTAAAACAATAACACAGCAACAACCCCAGGAAAAGTGAAGGAATAATAGATGACAGAACATGGAATTAAACGGGATATTCAGATGGTGTCGAGGTCAAATAAAGCCTTAAAACATCAGGAGGGAATTCTATCGTTGTACAACCTGGTCTTGAGAAACTCTCAATTAGGACCAGCTCTTTAAACATTCACATCTCTGCAGTCTCTCCCCCCTTCACGTGTCATGCTGCTGCTTGGAAAAAGGTTAAGATGTCAGAGAAAAACCCTCGTCTGTTTTGCCTCATTGTTTTCACAGTGTTGGAGACCCTGATGTCCCTCATTTATATTATTCCATTGCATCGTCTTTACAGATATAAGGCGAACAGAGTTGAAATGGAAGGTTATTCAATGAGTTTGTGGGAGAGAAACTTTGAGATTTGATCCGTTGCAGACCATTTACATGCACTAAAACCTATATAAGACATTACAGGGAAAGGAAAACCCCAAGAGGCATGATAGGGCCTCTAAAAATCAAAATGAGAATAACATAAATACATTCAAACTGGATAGGAGATGTATGTGCATTATTAAACCGTTGCAGACCATGTACGTCGAACAGCATCCATAGCTTCTGTGCTGCCATTGTGTGTCTCTACCTTCCCTGCTGTGCTGTGACGCACACAATGTGTACTCAGAAGTATTGCACGGGCCGCCTGGAGCTGAGGCCCAGAGTCCGTGTGTGTGATCGTGCATTTTGATGCTCCGTCTCTTAGCAGCGACTGAAATGCACCGTCTCCCAACCAGCGTGACTTTTAGTCCACGCATGCCTGTCTGTTCCAGCGCCTCTGGCCCTTTTTCCTTTTACTCACGCAAACACGGCAGAGCTGGAGAACACGGGGAAGTTAAAATGATGTTTGACAAACAATCTTCTCCGGAGGCGTCTTATTCTGATTTCTCGACCTCAGGCACCTGGAGAAACCGAGGTCCATTTCAAAGTCGTAGACCCCAAGATTGGAATTTTCTGCACATTGTGTGTGTGTGTCTGTCTGTCGGTCTGTCTGTCTGTCTGTCTGTGTGTCTGTGTGTGTGTGTGTGTGTGTGTGTGTGTGTGTGTGTGTGTGGCGTATATGTGAATACAAAACTGTCATTTTATCCGTGCACTCTCGCGGCATCAACAGTATGATCACGCATCAAAGTGTCTGCTGTGTCTGACTGCATAATCACCGGAGCAAATCTCACTCCCATTCAGCCGCGAGTTATCAGAGAGGATATTGTTTTAACCCTTTGTGGTGCGGCTGCGAGCGAGGATGTGGAGGCTTTGTGCCGAGCTGGTTGACACAACCATACCAGAGAGCTGTGAATGCACGCAGATAACCTTCAGCATGTTTGAATCACGGGGTGTAACACACACACACACACACTATCGCACACACATCCCCACCTCAGTCATACACACACTTAAGCACACTCTTTAAAATATATGCACAAACACACACCCAGATCTTTCACATCTACTTTAAGTATGCTTGAATTCCCACGGTAATGCTATGCCTCTCTGTCTTATGCACTCTTAGACACACACACACACACACACACACACACACACACACACACACACACACACACACACACACACACACACGCAGCTGGTTCTCTCGCCTCCCACCCACGGACTTAATTCTGATGCACGACCATTCCAATATTCCCATGTCATTCGTGGCTCTCTCTCTTTCCCATGCACACACACACACTCACACACACACACATACACACACACACACACACACACACACACACACACACACACACACACACACACACACACACACACACACACACACACACACACTGTTGCCAGATGATCCATCCCAGGAATAGCGTTCAACATCTGGCCGACAGGGGTTTGTCTCGCGCTACATCTCCCCGGTTGCCCTTTACCAGACCCCAGCGCGCACTGATGGATCACCTGCAGACGGGGATGGATGGTGCGTCCCCCCTCCCTCTGCACCTTGTATGCCTTGCACTAATCTGTCATTCTACTATCCCTTTATTCTATGCCTTACATACTGTATGTGCGCCTGTTTGCATATGCCCACCTGAGTGAACCCCATCTGGGCAACCCCCCCCCTACATGCACCTACAGTATCTTACATTGCCTCATGTCAGTGGCACCTTGTGCTCTGGTCCTCCGTTGTTATGAAGGGAATTCAAAGGGTGAATATGACCTAGAAGGATGCAAATTGCTTTATCTTTATGGTGTGGATAAAAAAGGCAAATATAGAGTGTAATGCGTTTGAATATGTAAATGATAGAACATAGAAGCATGCACCGCGTGAGAAATATGGCTGGGAACGTGTCACTTGGCACACTGCGACTTGCTAGTAAACTACACATTGCAGTAGATGTATTTGTATATAACTTTAAGAATGAAGAACGAAAAGACTTCCACCTAAATCAAAGCAATCCCCCTCAGATTTCAGCCCTTCCTGTCGAGGTTTTTTCTCCTCTCATGCTGCACAAGTGAGTGTTAGTACGCAGAAAAAGCAGGATACCATGGCCAGAGGGGGAACTCGTCCATCAGTCAAAAGCCTCAACCCTGAACCAAGGGACTTCCAACATCGCACTGAGCTCTGCAACACAAACACGTGTTTAGCCCCGCAGCTGTGCAGAGAGGAAACCGAATAGGGAAAAAAAATCCAAGGAAACGGTAAACAAAGTTGAGCTGATCTGTGTCAAACAAAAACCCGTAGCCTGGGGAAAGACGGCGCAGACCTGCCTTGCTCCTCGGCCTTGAGTACAAACACATGAAATGGATTGGCTGCCTCGCCCCATCCACATGTTCCCCGGCTGTTTCCATTCAGTAGCTTATTACTCAGGGTGCCTGCATGTGATTTTAAGCATGGGCCTCTTTATCCACTGGAACTTAGGAGAGATGTGAAGCTTAAACCCACCCCGGAGGTGCCTATGAAAAACATTTTGTTGTGTTTACACAAAAGTTTCCCAGCTTTTCTCAATTTAATGGTTCATGTCGGTCAGCAAGCCCCGTTTCATCCACTTTTGCCACGGTGTGCGAGCCCCCGGGCAACGTCTCGGCCACTTATTGGAAGCAGCGTCGGCAGTATAGATTGTCGGTGCACCTGGGCGGATTGCTTGCAGTGTTTCTCCCCTCTGAATCACTCGTCTATTTCAGAGGAAAGAGGAGGGAGTGTTTCTTCAAAGCAGAGGGAACTGTGTGTGCTCTCTCTCTCTCTCTCTCTCTCTCTCTCTCTCTCTCTCTCTCTCTCTCTCTCTCTCTCTCTCTCTCTCTCTCTCTCTCTCTCTCTCTCTCTCTCTCTCTCTCTCTCTCTCTCTCTCTCTCTCTCTCTCTCTCTCTCTCTGGAAGTGGTACAAATCAGCAGCACACACGGCATTAATCAACGGCCTGAGAGGTCAGCTCCACATACCTGTCCCCTCACGCATCCTTCTGGCGAGTCCTTGAGAATCCAGGCCGCAGCAATCAATCACAGATAATTCCCACGTGAAGCTCTGGATGATAAGGCTCTCTGGTTGTGCAGAGGGAAGAATAAATGAGTAAAAGTTTCCTTTCTCAAACGGGGTTATTTTGAGCTTTCGGTACCCAGGAAGCGTCCAAGAGCAGGGGGACCTGAGGTCAGGGCGAAGAGGCTGTCAGAGCTCTGTTCCAACTCCCAGCGAGGCTTTCTGAGATGTTTGACGGTGTAATTAAGCCGCTCGGCTCTAAGTGTGACAATGAGATGTAAATTATACAGTGACACATCTCACTTAGCTTGTTTTATGTATAATGTATCTCACTTTTCCTCCACTCTTGGTGTATACTAAGTCCCCTACAGTTATGCTAAAACATCCCCCTTGGCCCGAGACTGTCCAAATCCACGGATGAGCGTTGATTGACATCCTTAAGCACTTCACTTTATGAGAAAAATAGGTACTTTTCACCACAAAGTAGCTTGGTGCCAGAGCTGTAGGGGTCATTAATTACATTCACAGGATGTTACAGACGTGTTTGATTAGAGCGGTGGGGAAGATAAGATGGAGCTTTTCTTAAATATATTTCTCACCACCTTGCAGGATTGGTCCCTTTTTTTAGATTCTTGATCTTGTAGCCAGATGTTATCACCCGTCTTATCGCAGTTTGCACAGCACAGAAGGACGGGACCCCGAGGACGCCGGGGCTCAAAAATAGGGCTTTAAATATGTGGGAGGGCGAGGAGATGAATTTTAAGACGCGTGTGCATGTGCTTTTTACTCTGTGCATTTCATCTTCAAATCATCTTATCTTTCTCTTTGCGAAGAGTTGATAAATGTAAGGACTTTCATGCAGCTTTGGGGACACAGCGTGCTTTCAAATCATTAATTATCACTCCTATTCAGATAAAGCCACTGAACCTCAAGCTGAATTAACCACCAGTTTTTCTTAAAGCCTCACAACCTTTTCTTGTGCCGGATTGCAGGACTCGAGAGAAAATCAGTATTGATTCACAATTTGTGTTCTCCAGAGATAACACTACGAAGCCGTTTCCCCCTTTTTTTCAACAGGATTTATTTAGTGTGAGGGAAAAAGCTGCATCAGTAAATACTGCAGTGGGTTCCATTTCCCATTGGAAACCCAGCAGGCCGACCGCCACAGCCTGAACCCGGCTCCTGTCTAATATCACAGCACCAAGTCACAGGCTTCAAAACCTCGCTGTGACTGACAGGTGCAGGCGAGGAAGAAAACCGTCCTAAAACAAATACTGAATATCTCTCCTCTTTCCAGGAGGTTATGTAGGCGGAAGAAATGGAGACAGCGGTGCTCTGTCATTAATCAGTGTGGTGACCCCCATACTCTGCCTCCCACCACTCCCTCAACACTTTCCCTCCATGCACCGGCCAGGCATCTAATGCAAATTCAACATCACACCCTTGGGCTGTGACTGATGAGCAGAAATCCTCTGCTTTTAACCCAAATGCTGTTGATACAAGGAGCAAGAGAGGAGGAGGAGGAGGAGGAGAGAGAGAAAGAGACGGTCTCTAGCTGCTGCAGAGGTGGTGGATAGACTTAATGCATCCTTACTGAATGCAAGTTTGATGAACACCAAATGTATGGAGCACACACCAGAAGAGAGGACACAGATAAGCTAGCCACAGTGGCAGGGGGAAGGAATAAAGCCAGGGAAATTAAAACCCACCACATGGCGTCCCTACAAAAATAGCTCTTTCTCTCACATCATCCTTATTTCCCAGCTCCTTCCCGAGCAGCTGCATTGATGGATCATTTTGTCTCCCTAATAGCAGCTCCAAATCCCTGGATGCTCTCCATTTGTGTTCCGTCGGAGACTATAAAAATTTAGCTGGATCCATCTGAACGATTAGCACAGGAGCTGCCGAGAAAAAGAGGAGCTTCACCCAGGAGGGAATCAACTCTTACTTTATTTAGGCTTTTCCTTCTGCCTTTAATTTGGTTTTAAGTCCATGCTTTGTCAATATTAAGTATGGCTGCCTCTTGATTTTTGAAGGAGTCCGGTATAAATGATGCAGTCCTTCCAAGCATGCCGAGGCCTTTCAATCATGCATGAGTGGTGGGTAAGTGATGGAAGCCGCTGTGGCCCGACACTCTCTCTTTTCCTCCCCGTCTGGTTTCCATTTTAACTGGGATAAGGATGAGAGAGAGATTTTCTATCACACCCACTGCTTCATCGCAAATATCAAGAGCGGGGGGAAAAAAAGCAAGTGATGTTGTGAGTCTCTGCCAACCACAGCAGATATATTTACAGTCTCGGAGACGTATCAGCCGGAGCGGATCACGAGCAATAACTTCAGTGTGTCAATCAGCGGCGCACAGCTAACTCTTTTGTGTCTCAGTCATAAAAGGCTCGTGACATGTTTGATCACACTGTGACATGACAACTTAACATCGACAGCGGCCTGATTACACACTTATCCTACATGATTTAAAATTAGAGCTCCACAGGATATATTACCATTGAAACGATGTGGCGTTGGTGCATTTCTGAGTTATGCTACCCATAGACATGCTAAACCTCACCTGCACATGGAGCACCACTGTAAGCATGTTACAGTAGCATGTGTACCCCTCTCTCCCTGCAGCTACGGTTTATTGTTCCTGCTTCACGCCGTCTGCATGCGGCATGCTATTTCCAATTTAGATAATGTCCTACTTTGGTGCAGATACCTTGATTCATAAAGACAAACACAGACTCTGAATTGTCGCATTTCTTTCCCACCTGGTTTGTTGATTAAGTCCACAATCACACACTTGACTTAATTAGATTGTGTTAATTAAAACAGGTCTGTTGAATATAGAAAAACAACCGAAAGAAAAAGATCAGGTCCGTGTAATGGCTTGGCCCCATAGTATATCGATGCCCTCTTCCACTGAGCAAGTCTGGAATAATATCTTTCACATGCATTGACATTTCTGTAAAGCCAAGAAGCTATTTTCATCTGTAGTCCTTGGACAGATGTTGCAAGTCACCCTCATGTACAATAACATGTTATACAACCAGTGTAAACATGGAGCAGGGGCCTATATTACAGGAAACACTATGTTTTTGCAGAGACGAGTCATGGTAGAATTACATGCATGATTCACCAGGATTGAAATGAAAATGTGCTGCGATAAAAATTTGAAAGACTGTATTAAAAGTCAGGAGCATGGTCACACATTTAATAGAGTGTAGAGAAAGGAAGATACTACAGATGTATTCGTTTTTAAATAACTGTTTCGTTTTTGGATGTTGCTCTGTGGTTTGCCTTTATTAAATAGTCGGGATTATCCAGAGCAACCACATGAACTGCTCTCTGCACAGACATGTTGCTGCTAAGCTTTTTAAATGTCATTTTAAAGCTTTCTGCCTCTACACCCTGTTGCTATGGGGTAACAAGTTAAAGGGGCCCCATTTTCTGCTCATTTTCAGGTTCATATTTGATGTTTTCATGGCTTACTGTTCAAAAAGCTCTTTTTACTTTGGGATTTTTGCCTTTGCAGAACATTTACATGCACAAACAAATCTCTCAGATGTAATTCTGTAAACTCTGCACATGCATTGCTTCAGTCATAACTGTACAGCAAAGGCTATGTTTGTTATTTGGATGGAATTATCCTTTCAAAGCATCACTTGAACAACGTTTCAAGGAGCAAAGAAGCCCAAACAAAGCCCATCACATGTCCTCTCAACAAAGCAGGAAGCAAAGGGTCACAGGTCCAAATTCTGGCTTTGAAGTCCCCGGTCCTTTATTAGACCGAGCGACTGCATTTTTCCACTCCCACAACCGCCTTCAAATTAGGCCATCACCGTGGTAACGCAGCGTAACTGCCAACATTTGAGGGGATTGTGGGACCAGCGGGACCCAGTGATTGAGGTCAATTCGAGGGGTCAGCGTGCCATTTTTCCCGAGCAAAGTTCCTATCACCTCTTGGCAAACAATTTCTTGTCCCATGGCTACCAATCAGAGTAGCTTGCGAGCCCTCTTGCCTCCGTCAAAATCGTCAAGGGTCACTCAGCACCGAGCCCGTAGAATTTAATTAGAGCTGGTGAGCTTGTGATATTGACACGTCTGTCAATTTTCCCCCCGCCTGGAAAACTACTTCCTGTTCGTCCAGGTCTGCTGTCCCCGAGACCAAGAGACTCTGAGACTGGCCCTTAGTTTTTAAGTGGTCCCGTGGGATGGTGGCGATTTATCTACGGCTGCAGTTATTAAAAAGCTAGAGAGTGGCATTTAGAAACGACTCAGGGTTGTGCCACCGGTGGAGCCTTCAGCACCGGGCTAGTTATTTAAGCGTGAAATACACTCTGCTGTCAGACGGCATGAGTGAGTGGGAGCCGGTGTGATACGGGAGCAGGAGAAACTTGTCGTGAATATTTCATGGCAATAGGTCAACAGGATGTTAATGCTGTTTTCATTCTGTGCCGTGGCCCCCCCTGGTAGGGTTAGTCAGTGACACATTATAGGAGCTACGTACAGTCGGTACTGTAGCTGCCACATGTGGAACTCCAGAGAGACTTCAGTGCTGCGTGTTGACTCATTTAAAAGACCTGAAGGAGAAACACAGGCAGCAACTCCTACACTTTATTAAACATTTACTTAAGCATGCAGAAGAAGTATTATTATTAAACCCCTAGATGTAATATTGTGATGAGACTTGGGTTGGAATATTGTGACAGACCCGACGGACCCTGCAGAGCATGACATTGCACCATCCTTTATTAGAAATCTACTTAGGAATGCAAATAAGTAATATCAAGGCGCCACATTTCCACAGCTGATATTACTCTTCCCTTCTACTTCATTATGTTGTTGTAATTTCCAATTTTTCATGAAGTATTTGTGGTCTGGATGCATTCAGAGCTGGGGGTTGGGGGGGGGGGGGGCGCTAAAGCAGCCACTTGACCATGTTTCTGTTCCAATGTGAAGCACTCTGCGGATTAATTTGATTGTGACCTTTTGATTACTTGAGTGCGATGGTGAAATGAGGGCTGCGGTGACGAGAGGCGAGCGAAACAAGATGAATGTAAAACAAACCCTTCATGGAAGGAAACAAGCTTTCAATGTCCGACCAATCCTTCTAATTTTCCGCTTCATTAACAGCTCTGGTGCTGTGAGCCCGAGGCCGGGGGGCGCTGGAGGCAGAGGCAGACCCTTTAATAGCCTGTTTACAACCAGACTCGGGCATCGGGGGGAGCGAATGGAAGGACTGAGCTTGTTAACAGTTTAATAGCCGCAGTGACTGATTTAAGGATTTGCACGGTGGCAGAAAGGTCGTATTTGTTATACGTTCTTCACCGGGAAAGACTTAGAGCCACGTTCAGCCCGGGTTTATGATCCACACTGATCATTTTCAGGGATGGCTGCTTGTAATGACGCATAATTGGAAACTGCTTCCCCTCCTTTGTGGCCACTCCATGGGTCAGGAATAAGTGTGTAGAGTGGTGTGCATTGATGTCAAACATTTATTTTCATTGTCAGGATGTCTATGATGAACCCAGAATGGCAGCTGATGGTTCCTCCACTGTCTTGACGGCATTTGGAGATATTTTTGACAATGAGAGGAGCTATGAATAATGCAGCTGCAACACCATCTCGATGCTTTTCAACTCACACACCAGAGATGATAGTAACAAAAATGTCAGTGGACTTAGAATAATGAAAGAGGAGCTTGTCGGCTAGACTTCTTTTGAAGAAAATGTGACCTTTTAATTTAGATTGTGGATGTAAAGAGAAATGGTTTATGGGCAAATTGAAGGAATGACGCATACATCAGGCGTCCCTGAATTCTTCACACCGGCTCTCTTATCGTCTTTTTTTATATATTCTGCTTAAAAGGAAGGGAGATGGTGACATTATGATTTAAGAGTACTCTGTGTTTTAGCACCTTAGTGACTTCTGACAGCTCTTTCTTTCTCCCTGTGCCTTTGCTTTTCCCACTTTCAGCTAGACTCTGTCAGACCGTGTAATACATGCAAGGTTACACGTTGTCTGAACGAGGACTAAGGGCATAAAAAAGTCAACGGACCTTAACCGAAACAAGTGTGAAGTTGCGGCAGAATGGGGAGGGAAAGCTGGAGCTGTCGAGTGTGGCCAAGGCCGCCGCTGTGAAGTGGATTTATGTCCGGTGAATGTGTGGGCTGATCCTGCAGACTATAAACAAAGGTGGAGGACCCGCTGAGCGGTAATGCGCTCCGACATCAGATTACATACCTGACCTGGGGCGCAGCTTGACCAGCGGAGGTGTTTGAAGGGTGGCTTCACATGCTGCATTACCATACCAGCAAAATGCATCCTCCTCTTTGTCATTTCTGTCCTATTCTTTTTGTGTTGCTCTCCTCAGACTCTGCGTCATGACTTCAAAAGGCCAGCTACAGACGCAGCGCACTCGGCTGACCTGAAAAGAGGGCAGGCCGTCCACAAAAGCATGCTTGTGGCTTGTTTCATGATATTCTGTTTCTTGCTTGGTTGTTGCTTCCGACTGGCTGGGTGTCTCCACAGCTCTGGAAGTCCTTCCAAGTCACTGGTTGTGACAGGATTTCCCCCTAGGCTCTTTGTGTAGCCTGGGGGTGACCCTAATACCCTCTCCTACCGCCATGGTGAACTCGGGCACACGGCAAGGGCGAGCGTGTTTGGGTGCTGGTTGAGAGGATGTACGGAAAAACTACACAATTGATGAATTTAGGGTTAAAGCTTAGAGCAGAAGCTACACGGGGAACATATGGGAGTGTAGTAAGGCGATGCCTTGAGAAAAGAACTGATTGTGTGTCACAGAGGTGGTGATGCACGGTAGCAGCTGTATACTCTTGGCTTCAGGCCTTGAACTTACCATGTCTGTCAGTCTGTCTGCTCACTGTTGGGCTGAAGAAAACCTGACCTCCCCCCAGCTGGCTCGCCTTTCAATGGCCCACTGTCAACATCCCAGCACAGCAGCAGGGCCATCTGCAGCTCCGTGCCTCCTACTCTTACTGTGTTTTCTTCACATGGATACTGTCTCTTTCTCTGCGGCGCAAACACATAAATATGAGCGCAAGGGTGCAGTGAACACACACATATATACCATAGCAAACATCAGGCTGTTTCACCCTACACACACACAGGGTTGCAAAATTCAGGGAATTTTCAAAGATGGAAACTTTCCATGGGAATAAACGGGAAATTAAGGGAATAAATGGGAATTTAAGGGAATAAACGGGAAATTAAGGGAATAAACGGGAATTTAAGGGAATAAATGGGAAATTAAGGGAATAAATGGAATAAATGGGAATTTAAGGGAATAAACGGGAAATTAAGGGAATAAATGGGAATTTAAGGGAATAAACGGGAAATTAAGGGAATAAACGGGAATTTAAGGGAATAAATGGGAAATTAAGGGAATCAATGGGAAATTAAGGGAACAAATGGAATAAATGGGAATTTAAGGGAATAAACGGGAAATTAAGGGAATAAACGGGAATTTAAGGGAATAAACTGGGAATTTTCAGAATTGAAGGTTGGCTCTTCATGTGTGAGGGTTATATCCGTGCACAGGACAGTGCAGATTAATAATGGATATTTATCCTGTTTGGTATTCGTTTCATGTGCCCGCAGCGATGATCAGACAGTGGAATCATTTTTGTAGTTGGCCAGGAGGACAACAGACTCTTGCAGGTCAACGGCAATTTATTCTGGTCGCAGCGGAGCCAAGAAAACAAAAAAATGATTCAAAGAAAATGTCTCTTAAAGGACATTGCTATACTGTGCATATTAGCATAATAAAGGTCAGTGTTTCTGCTCTTTTATAATTCCCATATCTCTCTCTGTGTTAAGTAGAGTTGGAGATGCATTTGTTATTTGCATTCAGTCCAAGGTGAGCCCCTGTCTTTGGCATGTTTTGACATTTAATTTGGATTTTCAGTGGCGCTGCCTGCAGAGAAGCATCACCTTTTACACTCTATTGACTGATGTCACTTCCATCAGCTCCCGTATGAAAGCAGTGTTTAATCCACTCGTCTTTACGTATGTGTTGCTTCATACAGCCTGCTGCTTTGACTGTATGATTGAAACTCCTATAATTGGCAATCCTTCAGTGTCTGATCCAATGTGCAAACCAGGAACAATCACTCCAACACAGACGGCTGCATGACTTGTGTGCTAGATATTGTTGTGGTGGGGTTTCATCAGGATTCAATAGCCTGCGTCTCCGGTGTGTGTGTGAGCGATGGAAGGGGTGCGACAGGGGGGGGGGGGGGGGACAAGTGGAGGAAAGAATAATTACTGGGCCTATTTCCTCCCCAACCCACTCACGCACCGGCAAGCCCAACGGGAAGGACTCTCCCCCTGCATTGTTGTTATGAGATGAAAAATTGGCAGCGGATCAGCACGGTGACAGGCCGCTTGGTGAATTTACCTGTCATTTGTCTGCTCTTGGACAGGAGTGGACACCCTGCACTTCACACCCACCGATGGTATCAGCTTCTGAGCCGCGGCTTTGTGTGGTGGATGGATGTGCAAGCGCTGGGTGTCATCTAGCGGCCCGCCGGTTGTCGGACACGGAGAGGAACACGGTGCATTTCGGTTGTAATACGTTTGAAAGCAAGCCTAATTAAAACCCAAAAAAAAGCCCACAGGCACTTGGCAAGCATTGATTGTTTGTGTACCTGCACATTGAGGATAAGGACGAGACTGTTCAACTGTGAGGATACTCTGTATTAATTAGCGGCTCCAAGCAAAGGCCACATTTGAACACGGAGAAAAGGAATTGCCACGCTTCTTCCCCTGCTCTTATGTCAGAGGATCAGATGGACCCGTGGCAGAAAATAATGATCCAATCTTTAGTAGAAGGTACAGCGAGCACGCACGTCGATCCCGGGACTCCTTTTATTCGCTGTGAAAATAGTTGAATTAAGCCATTTCCAATTTTTGTTTTCACTTGATCAATTTGCAACAGCTGTCAGGCGCATGAGGACTAATGGAGGTGTCACGCTGGGTTTATTCATGAGCTCAGAATTGTGTGATACCTTCTGCCTTCAGGTTTGTTCTGAGTTATTATTGAGCTTAAAGGTTTTCAACATCCTCCACGAGTACGCACGCACAAATCATTGCCTTCGTTAAAAAAAGAAATACCACGGTGACATTAATTGATGGATTTGGTTTGATGTGAACGACTCGGACCAAGGACACTGCACAAAAGTTACCGTGTGATAAACTTCAGCAGTCAATCACTCAAGGCTCACAGTAATTACCTTTTTTGAAGTAATGCATAAAAGTCCAATCCGTCTGTCTTAAACGTTCACAGTTACTTATCGTCATCCACCGAGAGACCTTTTTGAATAGAAACGTCCCTGGTTTAAACTTAGGAGCAAGAACCTTTTCTAAAGAGCTCCTGTTCGCTCAGACAGACCGTGAGGTGGAAAATACAAGTCAGTCAAAAGCAGTGCTGTTTGAATAATGGACTGCCATCCCTCTCCGATCCATCCTTACCCAATGGACTCTAACAGCAGACAGAGATTTGACTGATTCATCTTTCGGTTTCAGATGGTGTGTTATCTGCAGTATCAGTGTTTCACCTGCAGTCTGGCTGTCGACACATTATTAAGTGCTGTTTGCCAGCAGCAAGTCAATGTTGTCTTTGCAGAAATAAGTGCACCTTGAGAGGAACACTGTATGGATTAAATTAAACATGCATAGTGTTTTGTGTATAAATCCCCCAGCTTTGGAGGCTTGTGTTCCTCTCTCTGTGATCGGGGTGTGATCTCAACCTGCATAAGGTTTGCTGTCAGAAGGGAATCCAGAGCGATCAATCCGCGGCTACACTCGCAGTGACACATCGCCGTTATTCTCCAGCCTCGCCGGGAATGCTGAGCGCCTATATGCACTGAGAGGAAAGTCAATTTGCTCCTGCAATTTGCAGAAATAGATCATGCCAGTCAACCAACAAGGTGTTGACTTTGATGGCACCAATCATAGAAGCGCGACACACGTGCTACTGCTCCCTTTACCTCTGCTGCTGCTGCTGCTGCTTTCAGGGTTGTTATCTCCTCTGTCAATACTCTCTTGCATGCTTTCCTAGAAAAACACAATCATTAAAGAGTAAATACATAATGCCGGTGGCAGAGAAGCAGGTGGGAGTGGTAGCAGTGTGAGCCTCCAGACTGACTCAGCTTGACTCATCTTTCTGCCCACTGACTGCATGCATATACTCCAAATCACCGCAGACTTTATAGATCTCAGGCATTGATTTTCTTATTTATAAAAAGGAATAACTCCCTCTCATGTAGTGGACTGCCTTCCCCTTTGTGGCTGCCATTAATAAACCAGGTTGCTATACATGTATAATTGAAAGCGTTGTGATTTCATTAGTGGCTTCACGGCATGCTGTGGTCATGATTGCTCCAACATGTGCTCTCTAATAATTCCTTAAATCTCTTTTACAACAACTGGATTCATTGTCAGCTGACCATTCGCTCACCCCATGGCAAAGAAGGACATCTTTTATTCCCTTCGTCTACATATTTCACTGAAGACCTCCTCTAAAACAAAGCAAAACATGAAGTGGTTAAGAAACCAACTGTTTCATTAGAGCTTCTTTAAAAACCTTGTCTTTTAAGTAGGTATTATTATCACACACAGAATTAACAGGTTTTGTTTTTCTAGCGTTAATATCACAGTGAATTTGACGGAGTGGGTTTTGCACACTTGACTATAAAGCAGCCTTTTCAAGTGCGTGCTTATTGGATGGAGTAGATGTGGGAAGTAAACATGATTATTACAGATGTGAAGCTGCTATGAATTTATTAAGTCCACTTGTTTAATTAGGTATCCCATTGTATTAGCCTAAAAGGTAAATAGTGGGTGGGTTTCAGTTCCATTGGGGAGAAACTGCATGTTTTTAGGAACTGATTGTCTGTGCAGTATGGTGAAATGCATTGCAAACAGCAACACCTTTTGGTAGTTATTTATGCACGGGGAAGAGAGGGATGTATCTTGTTGTCTTCTTAAAGGAAACCAGTGTTTCTCTGAGTACTGTATGTGCGGTTTTTCCCTCCTCGTGGCCTCAGCTACTCCTAATTATTGCATTCTGATCCGCGCAGCTCAGACAGCCACAGGTTCACTTCTGGTGTTTGTGCGGGGCCTCTCTAAATGATTCTGTTCTGCTCGGCTGCACACTTTAATGAAAGTGTAAATGCTTTTTGGAATGGTGGAATCAGCTGAGTTGGGCGGATTAGCACTTCCCTTTTTTCTTCCTACCGCCTTGATGTTTAATTACCACAAGTTTGTTGTTTTTCTCATTCGTCTCTTACTTTCTTTTTCAACTTTACGACAGCGCACATTTTTGCTCAGGGCCTGAGTAATTGGTGCTTTAGTGAGGGAGGGGGGAGTGTGTCTGGCTTCTGTGTGCCAGACTGAATAGTAACGCCAGTGTGGGTCAGCCAATCGTTTCATAACCGCATCGCTTTGCACGCTAACGTCTCTGCAGAAACACAGATATTTATATGCTGATTTTTAATTCAACTCTGCTCTCACCCTCACTAACTTCATCCATCCTTTCCTCAACACCTACATACTCTGTGTGCTGTCCTGCTGCGACATCAGGCTCTGGATTATCATCACACCGTCGTTGTCGTTTGGCTTTGACCTGTATTTAGCATTTAAATCAGCCCAGGCTTGGCTGTGATCTCATTAGCACTCCACCTGACTGTATTTGATGTAAAGCCCTGGCATTAATAAGGATCCCCAGAGGGATCGAGGGAGGGGAAGATGAGGCTTGTCCTGCAGGCCAGGTAATTTACTGCAGCAGAACAAGATGGAGAGACTGTGTTATTATAGACTTGATCGCTTGGCAGGCCGGCTTGTAATTGATCCGTGCTCTGCAGAAGAGCTCAGTGGTGATGTAGGGTGTGGTGGTGGAGGAAGAACTCGATGCAGAATGTAATACTGTATGACAGTGAGACGGATCCATAGTTTGAAAACCTAGAGGGCATGCTGAAGAGGGTTAGACAAGTGAATATTGACTAAAAAGTACTCCCTGTGACATGCATAAAGATGATTCTATGAGGAAAATAAGGTTTTCATGGTTCAAAAAGATGGGGAAAGTTCGTAGTAAATTAAGAGAGGAATCATCACAGTGCACAGACATTAACCGAAAATCAAAACAGATTGAGTTCAGCGTTTATCTCTCACCTTTTATTCAAAGGTCATGTGAAGACTAACATCGTAAATTGATTGGAAATCTTCCCCTACCCTCATCGTGGTGACTTTATATTTCCCTCTTAGAGGTTACGAGTTATATCATGAAACATAAAACGGTACATTTTACTTCCAAAATAACTACTATGGCTAATAAAATGCCATTAAGTCCTTTTCTTTAAAACCTCAGGATCTTTTACAGTCATTTAAAAGCAGCCCATGAATCAGGTTTAATTGTTTTAATGGTTTCAGTGGAATACAATCCAGGTCATCTTGCTGGGGTTGGGGTTAATCCCACTGCTGGTTTACACATTAAAACAGTCATTCAGTTGAGGAAACACATGCAAACCAAAGCAAGATGAGACTCTTTTCTTTTAGCTACTTTGCAACAACACCGTTTTTGTCATTCTTGTCAGGGAAATGTGAAATGAACTGATTCAAAAACATCTCCTCCATCGCTCAGCTCACCAGGGTAATACATCTTGCTCAACAAAAGCACAGACGAATACAAATCCTGAAGGGCCCTCTGTAAAGTTGCATATCCTGACTGCAGTGCCTCTCACGCTTTGTGCATTTGAAGCATTATCTTCACAAGGAAGCAAATGAATCCTCCCGCAACGTTTACCAGAACATTGTTTATCGTTTTCGTTGCAGCAAAGCCAGATATCAGAGTGCAAATCTGGCCAGACGGTCCTTTTTCTCCCAGCATCTGCAACGAGGCACTATTGATTGCGTGTGCTCGGGGGAGTCAAACCTGCAACAGATAGAAAAATCTTCCTGAGGCTCATCTAAAGTACTCTAAATAATTTTGCTGTCTTCATCACGACGAGGTCCGTCGGGGAGCCCGGAATCAATCGACACTGTGGAGGTCCGCTTATTAACTGCCAATGGAGGCCAAGAGCTATTTCTGATGCCTCCGAACACAAGGAAGATATTTATTATCGAGGAAGGGAAACACAGTTTGTGATAAAAAACCTTGCAAAACCAAATCAAAAGAAAGCTAGACTTTGAAGTCTGCAAGCAGTTGGCACCACGCTGCACTGTGGAACACTTCCTACATACGTCTCACTGTTTGGACAGAATAAGAAGCAGAAGCTAGCCGTGGCGTGGCAGCCGTGTCACTCTGTGTTTCTCTGCTCGGTTGAATATATGTTTTTGGAAGTAGGTAGAGATGTCTGAGCACATAAAGTACAGCTTTGCTTTTGAAATCTTTCCCACCACCTCTTCTGTCTTCCCGGTCCTCTGGTGCTGCTGAATGTGTGGCACGGGGACCAGTCAGGGGGACATCTAGGTCAGTATGAGTGACTCAGACCCATCGCAGGAACACTGGGAGTACAGGAGTAGGAGGTGAAAGATGCTCTGTGAACACACACACACACACACACACACACACACACACACACACACACACACACACACACACACGACTTCCATCACCGTCTTCTGTGCTTTTCTGAGCATTGACGGAGGAACAACAACAGAGCAAGGACACGCGCTGTGATGTAGGATGTTCTCAAACTAGCTTTGTGCTGTACTGCACGGCAACACTCGTATCTTTTTAACCTTTGATTTCTATGTTCTGAATAACACCAGGATTACACTTTTCTAACACCCTTATTTTACATTAATTCTCCCATAATGCACGGTTATTACACCTTCAATACACCCTGCATTACACCCATATTTACACCCTATAATAACTCCCATATTACACATTTATACACTCCTATTACAGGTACAATTACACCCTTATTATACCAATCTTACACTGTTATTAGACCCATATAACACCCCTGTAACACCAATATTAGATCCATATAACACCCATAATTACACTGTTACTAGACCCGTAGTACACAAGGAGACAGCCAGACTGATAGATGTGTCCCCCAGGAAACCATTATGGTCTGTTTTTGACTTAATTTCTCAGTGAATCTCAACAGCAACTTTAAGAACAATATTTTGCCTTTGCAGAAATTCATTAGCGGTGCGTTTTCCGTTCGTCGCCTCCCCCCTCCCACCCCCTCAGATTGATTATTCTCTGACACTCTCCATTAAAGCCCCATTAGCCACCATTATGCCCGACTATTTTCATTGCCAACAATAGCACTCCAGCGTTGGGAATGGAGCGCAGGAAACAAGAGCGGCTCGACAGCTACAGGATTGTTCATCATTAGCTGACATTGTCTAGGAGACGCTGGAATATGTCACTCACTGAAGGGCCACGTTGCGTCCTTCCCACTCCGATGGCTTTACATGACAGGGGACATTTCTCTCGCGGTGTCTACAGGCTTTCCTATCAACCCATGCCAATAGGGGGAGGGGGAACAAAGGAGGATACGCTAATGACACAAGATGCGATTCATTTAGTTTAAGTGCAAAACATCCATCCTAAATATCCTCTCCCGCGACGGTTTGATTAAGAGATTCAGTAAAAATCCCGTTTGCGAAGCAGAGTGTCAAAAGGAGAAATATAGACCATTTCCCCGGCGACTGCTATTCCTCTCACTCTCATTTTCCCGCCGTATGATGGATTAGCAAAAGGTGGATGGATGGTCATTAGTTGAAGCAAAGGGAAAAGCTTGGAAATAGTTTCTGAAGTCGCCACGGTTAGCAATGATTCAATACCTATTAGTGGGGAAAAGGCCTCGACTCACACATGAATAATTACCTTTTTAAAAACAGCCTTCAGATCCCGGGGAGTGAAAATAACGATGCTGTCGAGAGGTGTTTGTTGTTGTGGGTTTCTCATTCGTAGATGGACTTCTTCATCTTCCATATCGTGTTTTATCTCCAGAAGAAATTTTGATCACAGGAAAAATAATAGCCATCAAATGTTCATCTGGTATATATCATGTAGCTTTGTTTACATCGACGACACTATATATATCCATGCATTGTTTATTGCACGTGTTGTTGTTTGTTTTTGCTGTCATTTGAATCTTTTTTGTGTATAAATTGCTTGTTTGGTTGACTCTCATCCCGTTTTTGTCAGGTGAAATGCTCTTTATTAATTATTATTAATGCCGGTACCATTTTGCATCTTAACAGTAGCCTACACCATTGTTTGTAATTTTGGTCCTTCAAGCAAATCATTCTGGGTTAAAAGCAACTCTCACAGCCTTTTTATATTCAATTAATTCTACATAAATTAAATGTGAGAACCTGTTTATGGAAAACAATTTATAGCTAATGGAATAAAGTAGCATAAATTAGCGCCTGTCAGAAGTCTGCAGCATTGTAAGCCGTGCGTTACCTGTGTGAGTAAAACCACGATACTCCAGCTTTAGGTTGAGTGAGACATCACACCTGATGTGTTCCTGTGTTCTGTGGGCTGCTTGTGCATGAATTTGCATGTTTAATGGGAAGATTGAATGGCATTAAGTCGGCTCCAGCAGTATGTAATCGTACTGCAAATGTATTGGTGTTTAAGATGCATTTAGCATAGATTTTAGGGGAATAAATGTGGAATAACAATGTGCAAGTAATTACATGGTGGGTGGCTCCCTCCCAGCATCTGTCATTTCAATCAGTGTGTTGGATATCACCCAGCCCCCCCCCCCCCCCCCCCCCGGTGCAGAGTGAGAATTTTAATTTGGCCCGGGAACTCTCACTCATTGACAATAAGCCAATAAAATTAAAATTTGGAGAGTGTTGAAGGGACATCCAGCAGAATTCAGAAGCACGAGCCCCTTATGATCAGGCTGCTAATAACTTGCTGAATAAATGGGGAGAGGGAAATGGGCTCCGTGCAGATATATTGACATTGTGATCAAAAGGAGATGTCACGGTGACGAGGGGAGGAATTAAAGGTCTAATCATCCTGGGCTGTCCTGTGTCAGAACTCACTGAGCGCTTTGCAAGCAGGGAGAGATTCTGCCTATAGATTCAGACTCAAAGAACTATAGAAATAACATATGCTCTCAGGTCTGAATAAAGACTGTACATGTTTTCTGCACCGTTCAAACCATAAAGCGTTCCTTTAACAAACCTCGCCATGACTGTCCCGACGCACGCTCAGTACTTAAACTAATTGTGCTTCTTTGTGGTGAATAATAGCATAGGGCCATTTATATAAAGGGTGGTCCTGCTGTGCTGGTTGGAGGCTACAGATGACAAATGACATGGTGTTGGGGGAAATTATTGATGTGTGATACTGACTAAAGCACTTCAGCAGCCGCCGCTACATGGGTGAACTCGAGTAGAGCACTAAGGACTGTAAACAGGCTTTGATTTGCAGGGCTAAACTATGACTCATTTTCTCTGTCAGACCTTCTCATATTCATGGTATTAAGATAATGGATTGCTGCTGGACACAATGTGCAACTCCTTGTTTATTAAGTTGGTTTTATTATGGTCTAAAACATCCAATCACGCCCTGACGCCATCCGGCTGCACCTTGGCGCCGGTGTCTTTCCTGAAAATGAATGCCTATGGATATTTAGGAAGTGAAAATGTAAATGTTTCATGGGGCCTTCCTGTTGCGGTATATTGCCGTGAAAGATTAATGTTTTAGTTTAAGATGCATCAATCTTTCACACCGCCGGACCGCGCTAAACGGTTCTGAAAGGCCAGGGCTCGAGATGAATATCAATGAGGAGGGAGGCACATCAGTCTGATCAGAGCCTTTGACTTTTTGAACTACAGATTTTCTTAGAGGACTTAACGGTAGAAATAGCGAAAGATGATGCATGTTCAGGTGTATTCAGTATGTAGTGTCTCTACTCTGACATGTCTCCATGCTTTAATGCTCAATAAGCTCTTCTCATACTGCCTGCCTCTTTGAAACGAGAGCCCAGTCGGCTCTGTTGTGATTGGTCAACAGCTCGGATGTCCCGCCCCTTAGCCTATCTGTTTTTCAGGGGATTTTAGCCTCAGCAGATCATTAACATGCACAAAAACAAATATACTACAGGAAAGTTAACCCCCCCCAAAAGCCTAATAGGGTCTTTTTAAAGTAGAGAAACTCCATTTGATTCATGCATGAAATAAGCCACACTGATTTCTTCTTAATAACTTCTCCAAACCAAGGTGTGACGGTGCAACCTCCCCATTAGCTCCCTCTCAACCTGCTCAGTGGAGGCCTGGCACTCGGTGCTCCTTCTCCTGGTGCAGTGAGGAGATGCCAAGCTGACTTGTTTACACCACCACTGTCTGCAGGAGCCCTAAACGGCTATCCCCTTTATTCCCTACTTGAGTGTATGCCTTCCCCTCAGTCGTAACAAAGCTATATTATTGATGCTAACATCAAATAAAATGACTCCCTGTAGTTGGAAAAGCTCACCGTTGTGCTGAGTCCACTGATTAAAAACTACTGTAAAGTCCCCTGGTTATTAGTCTTTGCATACCAACCCCCTCTCCAGTCTTATTACAACAGTTCCTGTTTACTTCTGAACATCATGTGCCTACTTTTAGCCAATAGAGTGGTGCAGGAATGAGTCCTAACACCTGGAAAAGACTTTTTAGCACTTCCTGTGAAGGATTAGAATAAAGAGCTCTTTCCTCTACAGTACTTTGACACACGGAGCGCTATTTACTAAAAAGCACTAATTGGATACGCTTTTTAATCTGATGTATACATGGATTTAGGACTGTGTGTGTTCCTAACTGTTAGAAATGTTCAGTAAAAAGCTGTGTGAACAAACAAAGAAAGACCACAACTGTCACTTGTAATGCTTTTTCTGCTAACGGCTGCACCGGGTCAATGCATTACAATCTACACTGAAGCTAACATCTACCATAAAGTAACGTATAACCATTTGACACAGAATAAACACCATTCATATGCATGCATAATGGGCAGCATTACTCACACTCCCAGAAAATGATATCTCCAGTAATGATTGCATTCATTATGGAGTATCACAATGAAAACGATGAAAAGTGCACTTAAGCGCACTCACTGTGTTCTGCAGTGGTGGCTAGGCTATTGGAGCAGTGGGCTTATGACATGGATTTGTGAAGTGTTTTTGGGTTTATTCAGAATACATTACTAATAGAGGGCTATCATGCTCATGCACAGCAGATCTAAAAGTCCAAAAGTACTGAGGGTTGTGTTTATTAAACCGGTGTAGTACCTTCACTCTGGATCCAGCACTTGGGTTACTGCACAGTGACGGGGAGAAATGAGATTTTCTTGCAAAGGAGTCTGCTTTTAATAAGTAATAATATATATAACCGTTTCCTCGATGGAGCCGCAGTCCCCCAGTATAATGCAATGAAGGAATTTGGGTAATAAATATGGATTGCTTGTAAGAAAAACAGCAAAAATGGTTTGAAAGATTAAAGATGGTCGCCATTAATACAGCAAATAGCAATTCTCTATTGTCCTATTTGTTTTAGCTCACTGGGCTCTTAGTTTGATATGGGTTGTACTTCAGTAGATATTGTTGCACTAATATAACGGTATTATGTGTTTATGAGATGCAAACATTGTAGAAACCAATGGAGATCAGTGACGGGAATAAAGATATCTAGTTTAAGTGTGTAAACATCCCCTGGAAAGTGTAAAAAAGGTTTAATAGAGATGTGTTTTGTAGCAGGGAAATGTATGCAATATCCAGTGGGTGTACTGTTATTACTAAAGACAGTAATCATTGCAGAACCTACAGAAATAATCCCAGAGTTGGAGCCACTATCACCCTTTGTAGATGTTGCTTATTGGCTCTGCTTGATTGTGTAGAGACAGACAGAGGTGGCGAGCAGTCACAGGGGAACCTGTGTGTGGGTGTGTGGGTGGGGATGTGTGTGAGTCCATGCACGACTGTGTTGTTATTGGTATGTTGTGCCAATGACTGAGTGAGGTAGCTCCACTAAGAATACAGTAACACGCTCGGTGCACTTAGGGGCCGTGATAAGCAGCGTCACGGGCCATTTACTTCCTGTGCAGAAAATGAAATCTACATTTAAATCCGACAAGTTAAAAAGGTGGCAGTAATCCGGCCTGCCTGTGTGTCTATGTAATTGAACAACAGGAAGTAGCACATCTGTTTGCAGAGATATCACACAATTCCCATATTTACATTTGTCATCCCCTGCCTTGCACTATGGAATTAATAGAGAAAATTAGGATCCAGCCCGCGGCGGTAAACAAAGAAGGAGATATCAGAGCAGCGCAGGGCTTCGGTGAAACGCTGTCAAACCTCTTCTGAGGACACAGATTCCCCCGCTGCAGATGGCCATGCCAATCGATTTAAATATCATAATGTAGTGTTTACATTAATGATGGTGTTTGCAGTCGTAACGGGATTCATCCTCGGGTGGTTTAGCATTGAATGGCTTGAATCCAAGACGTTCTTTTACTGACTTAATCAAATCAAATGTTATGAAGCCCAATATCACACATTTATGAGTCACATTGAGAACTACTTTGCACACTTTGATAATGAATATGTTATATTCTGTAATAGTTTGGTGTATTATAACTTATTCTGTGCAGGGTTTTGTTTATTTTCAGCGTGCAACCTCTTACAAAAATGCAGATTTTCCCCATTAAATGTTAAAGTGATGCCAGAAAACCATATTTCTGTTGGTCAAAAACTGTATACTTAGCCAGAAATATGAAGATGGTGTAGTTTGAGCTGCAATATATGACTCAGCAGCTTTGAGACATGAAGACACTATTATTTTCCACTTCGCTCTGATGCAGGATTTTCACTTGAAAGTGGGCGGGGCTTGATTGTACTGAGCCCCCTCATGCTGTATTCTTCTAGAAAACAACCTGCTGTTTATTTTATATTGTGAATGCCATGCCTAACTACATCTCCCAGATATTAGCTCAACTTCATTCTCACTTAAGATTAATTAAGGTGATGGAATTCAAAGCCCACACAGTTAGCCAATTAGCGCTCTGCTCTGTACAATTAATAAACGATAATAGTGTTTTTCTAATGATTACACACTCTATGATCACTAATGTGACACTGCTCATTTCCTTATTACCTCCCCTATGTGTGTAACTCATTTTAATTGTCTTCTGGTGTATTTTTACAGCCACCAAACCTTCAAAGGTAAGCTGACGCTGCAGACATAAAGCTTGTTTATTCCCCCGTGCTTTTGGCTAATCAAACGTGCATCGTTTAGTTTTCTTGATTTCAATCCTGACTGGTTCTGTTAGGAAAATGCTGCCACAATGTACACAGGCGTTCATCTCCCAAAATTAGACTTCAAGCGCTCATTTTATCCCCCGAGCCGCTGTAGTATTTCCTCCATCTTTACTCCCAACGGACTGAAGTCGTTTCTCGGTCCTGGTTGGGAATGAGAGCGTGCTGCTGGAGGTGGCTGGAGGGCTTCCTGATTGATTACAATTCTTCAGAGAGCAAGGTGCCGAGTGGCTCTGAGGCTTTGAGTGTGAGCGTGAGGTTGTAGGTTGCTGCCTGGAAAATGCACACCTTGAAGATCTTGTTTACTGAAACACAGTGTGCTGATTTGGGTTGTGTTGAGGGAAGTGTTTCACAGGAATGCCCATGGGATCTGTGCAGGTGTGTGTGCAGGTGCTTTGGAATCTACTGGACTGGTGCACTGAGCCCCGGGACACTCTGACACTATACTGTATGCTCCTACAGCCCAATATAAATACTGCTGACATTATCTTTATCTGAACAGGCCAGCTAGGATTCTTTACATTTCACTCACAACAAAGGACTGTAACTGCAGCAGAGCTAAACACCGTGCACAACTCAAACAGGGAATAAAGGCAATAAATCTGGAGCACTTCAAAGCTTGTTCCTAACAATAATAGCTCCATCAAATGCACCGAAGCATCTGAGAGAGTTTATTGATGGTCGTATACTTGTTTAAGAATCCCAGCTAGAACATGCTTCAGAATTGGAAAGACTACACAGCTGAGATTTGATGAGCTGCTTCCACAGAGAATCAGTGCTGGCTGCAGGAACAGACACACACTTCCAAACATTGTGCAACGGAGCCAGGTTCCACCACACACTGTTAGAAATCAAGAAGTTTTACACTTGGATTGAGACTTTATCTATTTAGAAGATTTCATAGTTTGATGAATTGATGCATCGTGCAGCACAGCATTTTAAATCTATAAACATCTATTTTTAAGCCTACATATGAGCATTAGCATCACACAAGGCTCTTCAGAGTTTAAGTTTTAATGCATCTGCAAACATTCCTTTACACATTGATGGGAATCCAGATAAATGTGAGTCAATCCTCCCCTGACTTTGCCTCTCACCCATCTCAAAGTGTGTGGTTTTGAGTGGGATATCTCCTAAACGACAGCCCTAGCATTAAGTATCTGACAGGGATGAGAAATGTCTTACAAGCAGAGTCAGAAAATCTAGTTCCCCAGTCAGCAAATATCATTCCAGTGTGACAAACTGGTGGTCCCTCAGGCAATCATCTGTAACCAGGGGTATTAACCCTAAGTGGACATCCTCAAATACATAAACTGTGACAGCAAGTTCCTGACGCTATATCAGAGGTTCATTTGAGGCTGTGGTGAGACAAATGGCATCCTGTCACATAATGAGGAAGGAGCAATGCACGGGAAGATCCATAGCTAATTAGAGCACCCGGCTTTTAAGCCCGACAGTTTGACGAGGACATCAAGAAGCATGTACGCCGAGTGTCAATACTGTTTATGTTGCTCCCTGCTGCTCCCTCACACCCAGCTCAGCATTATCGGATGGCTTTCATCTCCTATAAAACTCACCGAGCAGACAATGAATGGATGCAGCGCTGCAGTAACGGGGTTGGAGGATTCACCTCGTTTTGCGGCCAAAATGATTAAAGTAAAAGCAGCTCGTTAAAACATATTTCATAGACTCCCGCAGAATCTTAAATAATCCCAGCATCAACAAAATGAGACCACCTGTCGGGCCAGATCTTAATTTAGTTTTCAGCCTCATTGAAGTTGACGTGCGGTTCTCATGATGCGCTCGTTCGTGTTCGTCATGCTGATTAAAGTGTGTTATTTACTCGCATCACCTTGAATGATGGGTGTAATTGCTCAAAGGAACAGGGGAGCTTCGATATTTCAAGGAACGGGCTAATTGAATTGAGTTTTTATAACCCTTATCAATATTTATGTAATGAGCCGTTAATGCTCCGCCTGTGAAATCACGCTGATCGATGTTGACATTTCCCCGACTCCGCTCCGATTGTGTGTTTCATACAGTAACATCACCTCTGACATTAATGTGCTTTTTGATGTGATTGCTGTAATGCCTCTCAGATATTTTGATGGGTTTCTGAAGGGTTTTCCTGCCCTGTTGCCTGCAGTGAAATTCAGAAGAGCCTTCTGTCTACGCCGATGAAAGATTCATATCTTCTCACCGGTTCTCGAGCTGCACGGCTTCTCATTAAACCCTAATTTTCCCACATTCTGTGCACGGTGTGGCTTCCATCCTCAAACAGGAGAGCCATTTTAATTATGAGGGATGAATCCTGCCTTTTTAATTAACAATTGATATTGTTTTACCTTTCAGATAAACTGCACTCGGTAGAAAACACATGGAGTGTTTTTGCTTTTTCCTCAATAATAGAGGAAGATTTGTCAATAATTTATTCTTTAAAGTTCAGAAAGCTCTTTATTTTCTCATACTGCCTGTGCTGCAGCACGTCTTTTCGCCCTCTGTCTGAAATCAGAGTCCAGTCTGCTCTGATTGGTTAGCTGGCCAGCTCTTTTGTGATTGGTCAACCGCCTAGAGATGTCCCGCCCCTTAGCATGAATCGATGCTACACAACATGCATGATTTGAATAAAAAAAAGTTGTACTCATTTATCTTTATCCTCCACATTGACGGCGCTCACAGAGTCTTGATTAGTATCCTTTGTGCGGATGAAGATTCAAAAGACATTGAATCATTCTATGTTTGCAAGGTTGTGGAGGAGAGCTTTTTTTCTCCTTTCATGCGGCATCTTTGTAAAGAGCAGAACCCGTGTGAGGAAAATGAAAATGCAGGATGAAGTGCAAGTGGACTGACCTTGAGCTAATGATGCTTTTATCTGAGAGTGGAGAAATAACAAGCATATCTGACCGGCCTTCCGCGGCACAGCCATTTCTGTCCGTCTCTGTATTTCCTTTTCTTTCGAACGCCACGAGAGGCACGAGCGACGCTTTGAAGGACGCTGCTGTGAACTCGGGACCCAGTGCAGAAAGTCCATCTGTTTCATTTGCCTAGTTCCAAGTGGGTCTCCTCTCCCCACCCATCGGTGTGAGATTCTTAACTATTGATTCTGGCAGCTAGGCAGCTCCCGTAATTAAAACAATTCTATGTAGAGGATGGTAAACACCGCTCAAAGCCAACTGTGGCAGGACTCTCCGTCCTTAATGAGATTTCAGTGGAAAAGCTTAGCAACCAACCCGAGGAATCAATAGCTCCTCTCTCTTTCTCTCTCAAATGCTTTTGATAATCTTCTCTAAGGCTCTGATCAATTCCGCCTGATAAAACTCATTAATAAAACGTGTCCAGGCCCACTTAGACTATGTTTAAGTCTTAGAAAGGGGATCAGAAACAGTAACTTAGCTATATTACTTCCCTTGATCTGGGCACCTGGGGAACTTTATATTGCTCTTTCTCTCTACTAATAAAATAACCATTTGAAGTTACTGTACGTCCTGCAGAGAGGGGATCAGTCTGGAGGAATCACAGTGGCACGCATCACCCTGCAGCAGTGAGACAGTGCAGGTGTCGTCTCATTAAAGCGTCGCTCTTTATTAGCATCTCGTCCAATGCTATTACCTTCTGTCCCAGGGAGGGGTGTAATCAATAAAGCATTTATTCCATTTTGTACTTCAGAGCAGCTAATCTGTGCACGGCTGCGACCTCAGAAACAAACTCCTAGAAGAGGATTCAGCAATGCGCTTCTATATCTATTTCAGGCGGTGCACGGGTGCCAGCAGACAGTATGGTGCAGACATAAGGACGCAGAGGAGGCTTTCTGATGCTCACTTTTTCACATTTTGGTGTTCACCGTCCTTCTGTGACTTTCATTAGCTCGGCAGGAAGCTCCTCTTCATGATAAATAACCCGGAAAGAGACAGAATAAAAATACATTTATCATCTTTCGGGACCATTAGCTCCCTCAAATTTAACTTAAAGAGTGTGACAAAGAGATAACTTTTGATTACTGTGCTCTCCCTCCTGTGTCAGGTGCCTCCAGCGCCTTCCACTTTCCTCTAGTGTGTTATGTACAGTAGGTTTTTGTGCATGTCAATGGTTTACTAAGACCAAAATCCCTGTGCTTCCCTGGGAGTTTCTCACACACAGTCGTTGCAGAAAGATGAAAACAAGAGTGACGTTGCATATTCCTGTGTGCTACTTTTTAAGCACGTTTTAATACATCATTTGCATAGTATTTGTACCAGAGCAACTGTGCAATCAATTGAGAAAGGTAAGAACAGAAGGAAATCCCAGCAGACCTTTAGGCTCCCAGGCAAAGTGTGCTAAGAGTACGGCAGCTCGGGCAGCCCACAGCTGGAGATAATATTGTCGGTAATTACTTCCATCCCTACTGGGCAGAGGACCTCGCTGCTGTCTGTTCCTCTTGTCATATCTGGGGCAGCCGCTCATTGCAGACTGTCAAGCATCAGCGAGGAGGTGGTGATGGTGGTGGTGTGGGGGGCATCAGTGGACCCTGGAGAGGAGCGGGTGAGGTGGTAAGAACATCACAGGGGATGCGGCTCATTTAAAGATACACAATGCTGCAAAATGGGCCTGTATATACAACCGCAGCGCTTTGTTTCGTGTGGAAGTGTTTCATTTACACAGTTTTGTGTAATTTCTTACTCAGAGTACGGGTAATTACGGTGGCTGACGAGGGCAAACACATGACAACGGCTCCATCAGCTGCAGTTTAAAAAACAATGCGTATACTATGAACCAGAACAGGAAAAAGGAAGCAACATCTGATCTTAAATTTGACCCTTTTTCGTTTTTTTCTGAATTTCTGAAGCACTTTGTTTTATTTGTAAGGTTTTGTTTTTGCACAGTTCTGGTTGTGCATCGCTCTGAGTAAACGCTGCACCTGTTGGTGAAGATATTTCCTCATCTGCATGTGTTTTGTGTGTCTTATTAGCTTGGTTTTTAAGCTCGTGTCTCCTAATAGAAATGTTTTTGGGCTGCTCGTTTGCACAGTTTGGCCACCGTAGGCAGTCGTGTTTTATAGCTGCTTCCTAATTCAAAACAGGCTGTGTGTCATTAAAACGAACCGTCAACAGATGTCTGGAAACATGTTCAACGTCATATCAACAAATGCTTTGGGTGATTTACTACAACGTGATTTGAATGCCAAAAACGCCTGATTTATGCTTCTCCTTCCCCCTCTCCTTCAGCCGAGTCATGATGAGGTAATTAGCCACAAAAGACCGTCATCTCCTTTTGTATGTGCAGTATTTTGATTATATTAGATGTGAATTAGAGCTGGGATAGTGTCGGGAAATGTATGCTTGAATTAAGAAGTGAGGACAAGATGCAAATAGATAAATACAGCCATTATTTTACTCTCCATTTTGTATGCATTGCGCAACATTTTTTGACATTTGTCATTTGTGGGCTCCATATGTTCGGCATCATGATGGCAAAGTACTTCATTACCCAGAGTTAATCATTTTAACATCTGTTAGACAGCTCAGCAGAGTTGTGCTAATAATATTTCTTGCTATTTGCCAGAAATACACTTCAGTGTTAAGACTTTTAAGAGCATATTGGAGAGCACACTTCCTATAGAGACTCTCGGTCTGATGTGCAATGAAATTTCAATGTGTAGATTTGTCTAAGATATTTGAAATTGCTCATAAATTAACCACCGAGGTTGCAGATTTATTCCTAACGCCGTGTGAGCTGGTGTCATATGAGTGTGTCTTTATGAGATCTAAATATAATTGCCTTTTCCCCTCACAAACCCAACGTCGTCACTGCTTTACTGCGTGTTCATATCTGCAGTTAATAAAAGCAGGAGCATGTATAGCACACCCTCGATGAAGGAGGTACACTCACAGAAGCACCCCCCCCCCCCCGCTGTGCTTTTTAGATGAGGTTATCCTATTTGGGATTAGCTCAGTGTTAGTCTGTGTAGCTTGATTAGAATCAGTCAGCTTTAATCTCCGATCTGCCAGGTGAAAAGAAGTCATCTGTACTTAAGTAGAAATGTTCTTTTGCAAGTAAAATATCGGCATTTTTCCTCTTGATCTTGACATGTACTTAACAAAAAGTAGTCCTTGTGTTCAGAGCGTTGTGGCGCTGTAGAGAAGGTGCTCCTCTGTGTCTTGTCGGGCATACATCCTTGACCTTTTTCCTCCTAAAGCCAGAGAGAGCTCCACACTCTATCAGATTATTATTGCCGGCTTTAACACTAAGTCCTGCAGCTCACACTGAATATTCTGATAGCTAATGTACTCAGCAGGCGGATGTTATTCTCTCTGTGGCAAATGTAGCACGCATGCACGCACATTTATATCACCATGTGTTGGAAATATTACTCGAGAGGAAGGGAATATTTGAAGCTTAGTAATAGATCGTTGAGAGTGGAGGTTGTGTGGACGCAGGGGGATGATCTCACTCTATCGGCCTGAGCGCATGACTGAATCGATGCATTGACACCAGGGTTGCTCCTGCACTATCAGTCAGCCCCATCTCATCACACTGTTTATCCATCCGCGGTAAACAATAACAACCTTCCTGCGAGCCCCGGCCTCTCATCTAATTACTCAAGCATATACCACCGATATATAGGCATTTGAGGATGCAGGAGGGGGGGTATGCTCTGCAGGGATACTGACGGGCAGGTACTGTAAAGGTATCCTCAGCTGATAATGGGCTCATATGCATAATACTGACAAGAGGTTGGATAGACGGCGTCCTGCACGCTGACAGCATGTTGTGATCCGTTAAGCAGGCGCATGGATTCAGGTGGAATTAGTCAGAGGTTCCTGCAGGAAAAGCAATGTATTTATCTTTGCTGTGTGCAACCTTTAAGGTGACCTTTGGTGAGATTGCTTTTGGTTTACATATAGAGTAACTGGGGGAGTTACGGGATGCAAAGTGTCTTATCCTACAGTTAGATGCATGTGTGAAAAGGGTCTTAAAGGCCACTTAAAGCTAAATGAAGAACGTTGAAACCTATTCTTTAAAGGATGACATTTGGTCCATCTATGCCAAAGTGAAACAGCGGATCATTACAATGGAAAAGGTGATATTAATGTAGACAGTGAGATAAGTTTAATGGGTACAGTAGTTTTTCCCGAGGGGAGAGCATGTGACATGAAGTCAAGCAGGTGACACATGAAGACCAATTACAGGGCCAGCTCTGCCTGGAACTCGGGTGTGTTGCAGCTCCGAGTGTTTCCCTAATCCAGCAGCCGAGATCTGGTGCTATTAATATTGCACTTCCTGCTGAACAGCAAAGGACATCCCTGCCTCAAATTGACAGAGGCACACAAAGGCCAGTTATCAAAAGCCCTTACACTGTAATGAGGCAGAAATATTAAACAGTACATCCTTGCCTTTGATCCGCTCTACCACCTTTGGGTATGATAATAAGTCGGATGCTAATGTGTGAAGTGCTAACAATAGAGACTAACTGCTCGGGATGGGAGTGCACGCTGGATTTGAATTTAAGATCTGGTCACACAGACTTGTTGAGCATCCATCTGAGAGACGTGGCTGCGATGGGTGACGACACCATGAATGATTTTACTCATCCGGGGGGGAAACGTCACCGAGGAAGGCCATGATTTCCTTTGGGTAAACACTGCAATCCCAGGGCTTATGACACACACGAGGAACCCTGCTAATGACCCAAACACCATTTATTTTTGGCTGTGTGCAAATGTCAAAAGTCGTTCTTGTCACCCTTCATCTGCACGGCAGAACAGATGATCTGCAACCATGCTGCAAAGAGAGCTGGTGCATCTATGAGTGCACATTTCAGGTTTGTATTTAATGCCAAATAAAGCCCAGCAAGTGTTGTATACTCATTTAAAAAAAGGTACAATTGACTGCAAGGATGCTAAGGTTAAACGGTCCAATACTGGTTTTCCATCAAGTGTCTTCTCCAATAAGTGAGGCAGTCAGGCGGACTGGCAGTATGCACAAACAGCAGCAGCATGCTTAATCATTATCTCTTTATTTCTCAAACGGCAGCTCGATTTTGATTGACCCGAGCTTCTTTATATCTAGGTGCACACAGCAGGTCCTTTGATCCTTCACTCAGCGCCGTGAAGAGGCTTCAGCTTGAGAAGGAAAGTTGCTTAAAGTAAAACCTAAAGGATTTTGGAAAGGAGAAAACCCTGACTGTGCTCCACACTTCACTAATTCTGACTGCCAGAATGCACCGGCAGAGATATTCAGATAATTAAAAGAGTGTTTTGGGACATTCATTCATGCCAAAACACACACGCCTTTTCATTTTGCTGCTGTATTCTCCGATAATATTCAGGGTTTGCTGTTGGATTTGTGTGCAAATTGACAGTCTGAACTGTGTTACTGTTGGATTACCTGATTCTGGATCACTTGAAATGTTTACTCGTGCTACAGAACAGCTGTTAGCTTTCAGGCTGGTGCACACAAATCTGCAGCTCCAGACAAGGTGCAGCCAGTTAGCCACGAGCTATGCAATATCCTACGCCAAAATAATTGGGATTTTCTCACAATGCATGCCCAAAACTAGCCTGCAAATGATCAAAAATATGCCTAAAATGGCTGCTATAGGAAACCCTCACAGTGCAGAGTGTGTGCGGAGTGTGTCCTGATGTTGCCCCGCATATATTCTAAGAGGCACGTCCTGATAATCTCTAGATGTACCGTCAATAATCCGTATCAATCATCCGTTCCAAGCCTTCCATCAGGATTTCCCCCTGGTTTTTAGGGATAGGAAAATCCCCCTCTGGCAAGCTTTCTTGAAAATAAGTAATTATTTCTCAAAAGCATAAAAAATACTTCATGAAAAATTGTAATAACTCAAACTAGATTAGTGTCATTGCGCATTTAAGGGCCCGCTGTCATTGTGACCCTCTAATGAAGTTGTCTGCCGGCTCCATCCACTGTAAGAATAATTGTTATCCCCAGCCTTCCCCGGCGTTCAGCCGACAAAGAGCTATTATAAGACTTACTTTGATGCTGCCATGTGACCGTTGTTTGGAGGTCTTTGTAGGTTAATGGACGGATAATCGGCACTATTTGATCTCGCTTGAGTTGTAGCCGGTATTAGCCCGGGACAGACATGTGTTGCCTCCCGAGTGGTCCAGTGTTTTCCACTTGTAGCTCGTTTAGCATCTTCTCTGTGTATATTCTGAGTTCCTCATCAACCCTTTGTTCTGAGCGTTTGCTTCAGGGCTGACTTTTGTAGAAGGCAGCGCTATGACGGTGAAAGTAGAAGCAGAAATGTTCACAAAAGATGAGTACATCCGACTGCAGCGTAACGTGTGAGGGATAATGTGCAGCTAGGCGGTAAATAAAGAAGAACACAGAGTACGCAGGACCCGGACCCCACCCTGTTCACTACCCCGCTTAATACACGCTTAATAAACCAACGGCTTGACTCACGTTTTGCTTCTGCAAAGTTTACCGATGTTGGAGGACACAGATGTTCATTGTCCACAGCCGACGTTAAATCGACCGGACTTCTTTCTGCGGATTGATATGACTGCACATAGTCCCTTGGTCCTCCTTAGTAACGGTCTGTCCCCCTTAATAACAGTCTGTCCCCCTTAGTAACGGTCTGTCCTCCTTAGTAACATCCTGTCCTCCTTAGTAACGGTCTGTCCCCCTTAATAACAGTCTGTCCTCCTTAGTAACGGTTTGTCCTCCTTAGTAACGGTCTGTCCCCATTAGTAACGGTCTGTCCCCCTTAGTAACATCCTGTTCTCCTTAGTAACGGCCAGTTCTCCCTAGCAACGGCCTGTCCTCCTTAGCAACGGTCTGTTATCGAGAATAAATAACCTCTGGAATGTCCAGATTGACCAATGGGAATCCAGTATTCAACCAAGCCGTGTAATACAGTAATTGTGGCTATGAATCAATGGAAGAAATAGGATGATAACCAGAGCACAATACATTCTAGATGATATCCAACTGAAGACACCCCTTTGTTTGTAATTTAACCAGGAATAAATGTGTTGTTAGGACCATGCTGTAAACAGAATATAAATATCTATATATGATGTTGGACTTTAATCACATCCGGTGTTGCATCCTCACACATTTGCGTGAATCCTGCGTGTGATCCTAGCTTCTTGGCTTTGGTTTAACTCGCATGGAAATCCCTGACACCGTTGCCTCATCCAAATTGCACGTTACGGCACACCAAAGGGAAGCAGCTGACATGCACAACATGCTCTGCGTGGGAAAATAACTCATCTGATCTGAAACAACACAGAGCGAGAAACACTTCTACTCTTTTAATACCACTGAGGTGTTCTCATTAGATGCTCGGAATAAGAACTGTAGTCTAACAAGAAGCATTGCCTTGCTGCACACTGTCAGCTGGTTTAGAGCTTGCAGGATAAGAGGACATAAATAAAGGTCTCTGTGATGTTTCCCTGATCCAGCGTGATGTTCTTTTACACCCTCTCTACTAGGCTGGTTGCATCTTTTGCACAGTTTCCTGATTGCACATTTTCCATGACTGTTAGATCCCACAATCAACAGGTCAATAAATCCAATGTCATAAACGTGGAAGACATTAGATTCCAAGGTCAGAAAAAGACAAACAAAGACCTTCTTCTGGTCCGTCTGTTTTTGGCTCACTATTAAATCTGATATTTCCAGAGGTGACAGCCTCACTGTATTTATATCTAAGAACATATCTGGAAACCCCACCTGCAGTTTTCACTAGTTTGTAATAGAATATTTGTTGTGAGAAGCATCATATTTCTTCTGAATTTTGGAAACAAAGAATGATTTGATGCTATAATGCACGACTCAAAGTGCTCACGCTTAAGGAAAATGTAACATCCATTGTCTTAAATGTGGCTTGAACAGAGCCTGTCTTGCTACTTTACTTGTGCCGCACACACTCTCTAAATTACCTATCATGATCTCTCCAGCACTCTTGTATTTATATTTTCAGTTGTTATGCTTTAATCTTCTCAGCTGATGGGAAAGATGGTGAAATGATGCAAAAATATAACATTTAGGGACAATTTCAGTCGTCTGTCTCCCTCAGAAAGTCCTGTGATGTCGTCTTGCATTCTTTTACATTTTCCACACTTCTTCAGTATCCTCTCAGGTTGTTATTATGCATGCAGCTCTCTGGGTCTAATTCAGTCCCTGTTAGATGACTACAATGAAACACTGCAGGGCCGTGGGTTATGATGATTATAATTAGCTGAGGGAAATTCAGCATTTCACTTTTCTAAATTGTCTGAATGCTTTTTCATTTCCAGTCAGTGTCTGAAAGTTTGAACGAGCTCTCGGAATACTATTTATCATGCATTATATTGAGTTTCAGCAACAATTCTGTTTCTCACAATCAATGAATTCAACATTCATGGATATAAATGTGTAGATCTAACATGTTGGTGTGCAAAACATTTGATTACTTGTATAGCCGGTACATTTTAAGACTTGAGAATGTTGGAAATGAGTGAACCTGCAGTCCTTGAATCCTTACGGGGGCACAGATTCATGCTCCTCTTGGTTTTAACCTCACCAAACCGCTCTTTAACTTTTATCATGTCTTCAATCTGCATTTTATCCAGGATACTTCACACAGTTCCAATTAACTTTTCCCAGAGCGGGCGATTTGGGTGATTTGAAGCAATGCATTTGGTGAGTGATAAAAGTAAAGAGTGAGCAGGTGAGAAGGAGATACGAGTGTAATGTCAGGGGGTTTTATGTTCATGCTCCTAAAGCTCACTAAACTCAGTGTGAGATTTGCATAGGGTTTTTCACAGCGACACAGAAGTGTGTGAGGATCGTTCGTCTGTGAGGAGAAAAAAGAGCAACGGCTTCTCCCTGTTCTTATTATGCTATCTCACTATCTGACAACAGAAGGGAAAGAATAACAAAGAATATTATTCTAAACTTCATGATTCATTTAAAATCCAACAAAGGCAATTTAGGAATCACTTTTACACCTCTGAAGTTGAATTAGTACGTCACAAAACCAAAGGATAATTACACAGCATACAGTTCAAACTATGAGGGGGGTGTGCTGGTAAGAAGTCCCAGAAACAACAACAATGAGGTGTAAATATATATAGCTTAAGGTCAAAATCTAACTGAGGAAGAGGATAAGGAACACAGGGGATTTTTTAAATGCATCCTCTTCTGTAAATACCAGTTATATATATTAATTAAAAGAAAGTTATATTTTAACAATATGCTTAGTAGAAGCTGAATGGTTAATTGACTTTAATTGGCTAATTGGCTAGGGTGGTATACCCGGCAATATTAGCTCACTAAATTGAAATGTATGAATATCGGCTAACATGTCAGGCTGAGTTATAGCATGGGAAAAAGAGGCTCACACTGTAGCACAGGCCGTGTAGTACTTTTGCAAAAGTCTTGAAACTATAAAGAGCAATACATTTCACAAACAGCTGAATAAACACAGCTTTAAAGGGACTGGCTTCATCTACACACCGACTGTTGTAAAGTGCTCGAGGCCTTCGTACTGTATATTTCTTCAGACTTTATGGTCGTGCTCTTATCGCTTCATAACAACACAAACCATCTCAAACAATACTAATGTCAGTGCCAAAACAAAGCCTTGTGTCATACATCTAAGCTAGTCTTTTTCCAACTCCTTAAGAGAAAACAAAAAGTAGTTTTGAACACTTTAGTTGTCGAGCCCCTTGTGAGTTTGTTGAGCCATTCCTGCCAGAAGCAAGTCTGGGAGTGAGCAGACTTCTGTACATCATCGTGCTGAGGCATTACTGCGGGTAATGGCGTGTGAACGAGGAGCAGCGCTTCGTTCTGTCATAAAGAGTGGGAGGGAGCTGATTGTGGAACAAGGAGATCGTGGACGGTCTCCAGGCCATCGCCGTAAAGTGCCATGGATTACAGTTTCTGTTCAGCTACAGAAATGAATTCCTCTATGAATTTCATTTGGTTTAGTCTTGTTATTCCAGTCATATCTGGGTTTGCAAATGCATTTACTCACGTATATGCTGCTAGATAAGAAATACACTTTAATTTTCTGTATGCTGCAAACCATAGATGCCTGCAGCTGAAGGGTGGATGCTCTGCACAAACCTAAGCAAACAAAGAAGGGTAAAAAGAAAAGCCCTGCATATCCAAATACATGTCCCTTCTTTGTTGTTATCAGTATGCATTTTCCACACACTTGTCGGTGGATTTCCATCTGGTAAAAATGAAGCATGCATCTTCAAAAGAAGGATTTGAACATCTGGTTTCAGCACCGAGCAACAATACATCTTAATCCTTCCTAATTAATATTTTCATACTTGTTTTTATCCAAATATCCCAAAGACACATGCAGCAGCTACATGTACATTCTGTTTACTTCTTCCTCCCTGGTTTTAGTTATTTTGTATTACATGACTTACATTTCAATGTCCCTCGTCTCGCCGCGCTCTGGATTGTTCAGACATAACCCTTTTTTTATTTCTAACTTGTGCATGTACCTCATCCAGCAGCCCAGCCTTTTCCCTCTAAATTTAGGACAACTGAAAGAAAAATAACCCGCAGGCAGAAGCCGATGGAAACATTGAGAGGCTTAGATTTGTTTCCAGGCTGCCTCACATGATTTTACAGCATGATTTATTGTCCGCACAGACAACATTGCCCCAGGACATCTTAGATAAGTGCACTGCATTAACAAAAAGGAGACTCTGTTTAAAGCAGCTGCTTATGTAGTTGTCAGATTGCATTCAGGGCTCACTGGCAAGGGGAGGAGAAGTTATATTTAGTGACATGTATTATGATAGATGAGTACAATAAACCAATGAATGAAAGCCAAACATTTTCAGATTATTTTTGACATGCGCTTCTGCCAAGTTTTCCAGTCTGTTGTTACCAGATTCTGTCTCTTGTACGTTCTCTACAGACCGTTTCATTATTCCTAAAAGGGACATATTCTGCTCATTTTCAAGTGTTTATCAGTATGTAGTGTCTCTACTTGGACTATCTCCATGCTTTAATGTTCAGAAAGCTCTTTATTTTTCTCATACTGCCTCTGTTGCAGCTCCTCCTTTCACCCTCTGTCTGAAACCAGAGCCCAGTCTGCGTGTTGGAGCGTTAGCCAATAGAAGCACGAGTGTTACATTTGTTTTGGAGTAAACAAAGGAGTCCAATGGAGGTGTTTCAGGTGGGGAGTGGGGGTTGTGGGGAGGCCTTTGCAAACCGTTTACATGCAAAAACAACCTATACAACACACTACAGGAAAGGGAAGACCTGGAAGTGTCTCCATTGAATCCATAAACAGGTTATTAACCATGTGACGATAAACACAAGGCAATCTGTTGCAACAAATAGTTACAGTTAGATACGAGGCTTTTTCGATTCACAAATCTTACACAGTTGGGAATTTATGCACACCACCACATCAGTTTTTTTATAAAACATATACATTTTACGGTGACAGATCTGCGTTGAGCGGGACTCCCAGCACTCGTGTGATCTGAAGCCATTGGAGAGCCATCTCCTTTGGCTGTCATATCTAAAGACAAGTCGTTGGCATTAAAAGAATTCCCCGTGGTTAACGTGCGGTCTGTATCTGTGTGTCGGCTCACTTTTGTCAGCAGTCTTTCTATAAGGGGGTTTTGAATAAACATGCACATGTTTTAAAAAGACTAAGATGTCATTTCTTTCCTAACAGCTGAAAGGGAACACTCCGGAGTCCCTTTTTAAACAAATCCTACTCCATCACAAAGGACATGATTTTTGTCTTTCCTCGTAGCTCTCATAAAAATACCACTCTCTCCTTTCTTTAACCACCTGTAAGGGAACTGTTAAATTCATTGCCTGCACCAGTGAGTGCAATATTTATTGGTTCCTTCGACTGTGTTAATTGCAATTTGCAAAACGGGGGAAAGCTGCAAAACCCATAGCCCGATCCATGGGGAGGATATGAATGTATTGTCTGTCGCTCGACACCGGGCAGGTCATTTGTTTCCATCAACCGGCATAGCTATATGCATCAATTCATGCGTTACGGTCTTTAAAAGGCAGAATTATCACCCTTTTAGGGAAGTATTCCTGATGGCCGTCTGTCACTCACAGGCTTCATTGTACTGGGTAACAATAGACATGTTTTAAGAAAGAGAAATGGCTTTTATATTATATGTGTTCATTTAACAGCAAGAGTCAGAAAAGGCTGTTTTTTGGCTCATAATCTCCCTTGAAATAGCGAGGAGTTCAGTGCTGAGCAAATAATAAACAGACCTAGGAAAGAAAATACCCTGTAGGATACAGAAATGCGCCGTAGCACTGCACTCTACATAGCCTTTAGCTCTCTCTTGCTCCCGGTATAAATTAAATGCATGTTTTATGATTTCTGCATCTTTCAACCTGACCCCACGCCTACACAATAATATGTTCTGCATAAAAACCAGGCGAGCGACGCTAGAAGCTGTCAATCAGAGCTCTATCTGTTCCTCATGCATTCAGTGTTTCAGCACGGGACCAACTGAGAACTCGCACTTGCTATCGATTTGTTTACGAAGTTAGCACTTGTTTTTTGTTCTGTGTGTTTGGCCAGCAGAGCTGGAGTCAGGGTTTACTGTAACAGCTGACACAGCAGACAGCAGCCATACATCTGGAGTGGTACACCAATAGGAAATCAATCACAACCAGAGCAAACAAATAACTTGTGTCAGTGGAGGAAGGAATGGACTGGATGTCTGTATAGGAGACTGAGCTGGGGCCCAATTCTGCTTCTTTTTTTCTGGGTTTTCCCTTTCCTGGAGTTTCTTCTTCAGGTTGGTGTGCATGTAAATGGTCTGCAAAGGTTAACATGTTACGTGTTGCCTCCAGAGGGACTGAAACACCTCCATTGGACTCGTTTGTTTACTTTGTAAGCGTAGTGACATCCCTCTGTAACACTCCAGCTTCTATTGGTTAGCGCTCCAACACATTGCACAAGGGCGGGACATCTCTTAGCGGTTGACCAATCACAACAGAGCTGGCTAGCTAATGCATATTACCAATAAACGTCCTCTTCTGGTTGCATGTGTAATTATAATTCATCATGCATTGTGCAGTCTCCTGGTAGACGGACAGATGCCTTCACCCAGCTTTAACCAATATCAACACAACTTCCTTATTCCCCTGCCAGAAACTCCTTCACATCACACATGTCCCCCGCCGCATGCTGTTCCCTCTCTCTGCCTGCATATATTACAGTTCAATGTCTTCTTCCGGAGTTTGTTAACTCGATAATTACTCTTTCCCAAGATGATATATTCATAGTCTTGGTTTCCTAAGCCATGCCATTTGTATTCTGGAGATGTGAAATCTATTTCTGGCCCGGATTCACATTATCAAATCAAGGTAATAGCAAGGCATCAGCAACTTAATCTGGGGAATTATCCATGCCAGGAGCCGACAGACAAACGGAGGACGGCTAATCCTCTGAAATATTACATTTATAGTATTTATGTTGAAGCTATGTTTGAAAACGCTGTCCTGTTCATGTTCAAAATGTGTCTTTCATATGTAAATCCCGGGGAAAAAAAGGCAACAAAAAACAAAACGACATTAGATGTTTTAATGATGTGTTTTACATTTGAAAGTCTGCACTGTTCGCTGTTGGTTTTAGTTTAGCGTTTTCCAACTGGGACAATAAAAGCGTGACTCCTGACAGGATCATGAAGAAGTAATGATATCTTCTTCTATAGTGTTGTTTGTGTCTCAGAGGGGCTAAATACAACGGTGGAGGCTGTCAATTAAAGCCGGGATCTCACCGCTATACTGCGTCTCAGGGAGGAGTCCACATGCAAATATTGTGTAGCTGAGATCTGACGGCTTTCAGGTCAGCAGTGTATACACATCACAACTGTCAGCTCTTCCTCTGGGTGTTTACTGCGTCAAAGCCGATTCATTCTGGACGATAAATATGTATTTTCTAAGCAGCCAAATAGGGGGTAATGAAGTCCTTATGTTCCTCTGAATACACACAGGTGAATAGCAATGCAATATCAAGTTCTGTGATAACCACGACAAGCTGTCAGTGAAGACAGTGTATCATAATCTTGTTCCATCTGGCGTACGGTGGATCCAATCGCCCCAAATGTTTCGCTTGAGGGATGTGTTCTCTAAGGGCTTGGCATATCCCCCGCTGTCAACATTTGAGCTATTGCACCGACTGCCTCCAAACCTTCCATTTAGCTGGATGTCTCCAAATGTCACCCCCCTGACATCCGCACAAAGAGAGCCATCTCCACCAATCAGGTGGCTCGGGAAAGGTTGAAGAGATACACGGCATTCTTGTGGAGAGCGAGAGAGCGCAATTTAATATCTACAGCCTCCATAAGTTGCCCGGCGCTGATAGCCTCGCACATAAGCTCTATTGCCTCTGCCCCTTTGGGAGAAGCAGACCATTTTTCTCCCCTGGCCGCAGAGCGAGAGAGAGCGAGAGCAGCAGCCGGCAGAGGCCAGATTGGCAATATTTATCTTGGTCTGAAGAGCGACTGAACACAAACATTCAGGGTAATTTTAACCTCTCGAAAAGACTGCCGGGGAGGGGCAGGAGCATTGTATCAATATCAAAGTGAAATAAGGCATTTCATTACCATTCGCCGGGCTATCTCCTCAAGTGGAGGCTGCAATAAAAGAAAGCATCAGAGGGGATGAGAGAAGTGTAATGTGGTGATTTAGTTGTTTTATTTAACCAGCCACGAAGGATCATAGTGTATTCCTGCAGGTTCATTCACACACACATGTTGGAAAAAAGGCCTGCTGGGAAGTGTTTTGTTTACCAGTCCCACCAGACCACCAATCAATACAAAACTCAAAGCCTATTAACCCCCCTGAACTATTTAACACCGACCGGCCCCCATTACTGAGACCAGTCAATGATGGTCGTCACTCTAATGCGATTAGTACCATTTTGTATTAGGCCGATCAGAAATCTGTACCTGTGACTCCGGAGGTCAGTAAGGGCGGCTTCAGTGCACTTACCCAACGTGTGAAGGGCTTATTGCAGGGTCAGGGTCTCATTTAACATAAATTGTCTCTCAATTTACAACATTTTGCTTCCTTTATTGGCCTCTTTCTGTGATAAACCATCTTCAGTTTGCAATCCAAGTCATATTTCATGCTGAAGACACTGATTACACACACCCTTTTTAAGCTGCAATTGATTATAATACACACTTGTATAAGAAAATAAACAACGTATATACTTATCCAGGGTAAGAAAGGCATTTATTACAATATAAAATATACAGAATTAATTAGAACACTTCTTAATAAACCAATTTAAAGACACAGTTAAAGGTTTGATTACCTGAAGGCATCATATCGAGCTGATTAAATGGACAAAGTGTTGTTTTCTTATGGCTGCTAAGCATTTGATTTAGCTTTCTGGCTAATTAGAAGACAAATATACAACCTCATTTAGCTTTATTTTGGGTCCTTTGAGAGAAATATCCACTTTTTAGCTTGCTAACTTTGTTCTGGTTTATACAGACTCTTTCATAGTCATTTGATCCATGTAAAAATATTTATTAGTGCAGCTTTTAAATATTAATCCGACTCTTAATCCTTTAATGAGACTGGATGTGAAGCCCTGGACCACCCCCCACTGGCTTTACCCCCACGGTAGGGCTGTAACAGCGGCTTCTCAGAATAGCTCCGAGTCGTGAAGAAGTGAGGTGTGTTGTACCTGCAGGGATTACAGCAGGCCTGCCACTGTACATGTTCCTTAACCTGCTATACAATGCTCTTCTGGGACTTCTCACATTCAACAAAAGATGATGTTATTCCACACTTTTGGAGCATGGGACTGCAGAGGGGTGCAGGGATGAGGTATTTCTGCAGGCTGACACGCACACTAGATTGATTTTGAAATATGTTCAGCAGGATAATCTTCAGAAAAATAACACCACTTACGAATGTTTAGCGTAGATGCAAAAGTAAAAAGCAGCTAAACGTACGTCATCAGGTTGCATGGTTGCGCATTACCACCGCTAAAGCTAAAGTGGACTCAAGTGCTGAGAGGTGTTATGTCTAACAACATAACACAAAGCGGTCTTTAGCTTGTTTTAACCACAGCAAGTGTAAATGCGATCTCCAGAAGCTAAAAGCTAACGTTAGGCTATAAACGAACTACATCACGGTTGCATGGTTGCACATTAACACCGCTAAGCTAAAGGCAAACATCGAGTAGTCTTTTTAAGTCACTTGTTAGCAATCAGTGTTTTTCAGACACCTAAAAGTTCTGACACTCACAGGTGGGATTTATGTAGTTGTAGAAGAGAACGTGAATATCTTAATAGCTTGTTTCAACAACAGATCTTATGTCTAACCAAAAGCACGTTCAAGAATCCGTTGAAAAGGCTGATTCATTTCTGGGTTTCGGGACTCAGTGCTGCACCCAGTTATTCATTCTATGACATATTTCCTTCCCGTTGTTGTGTTTCACACTCCACTGTAATTTACAGGTGTGATTGAGCGTGAACACAAAACTATCGATGTCTTCCTCGGCGTGATCGGCCAGCTGAAAGAGGTGGACGAGTTCAGACGCCACCTTTTTTGCTATTCTCCTGCAGACAGGAGACAGAAGGTCAATGCATCGAGTGGAAACTTAGCAGACGATTCAATTGGCTGGCGAGTGAATGAGAAGAAGCTGTACGGTATGAAATGAAATTGTGGAGCGGGGGTGTGGCGGTTTGGATCTCAGATAAAAGGAGAGATTATCAGTTGATACCTTTGTGTGCATGTTGCTTGTGGTGGTGCCGGCCCTATGAGATGCTCCCTTTGTGGATTTGTGACGAGGTGTTAAATATAGGAGAGATACTGTCAGAAAGCAATCATTTATACATGAACTCTGATTCAGTGCAAGCATGAGCTTTAATTGCAAGTAATTGCCACTTCTGTAGGGCTTGAACCATTTAGAGGCTGAATCAGTGTTTGACATTTCAAGTAGTTTACATTTTAATTGATATAATTAACAGAAATAACTCTTCTTATTTTCGCTGAATATAAATCACACGATTACGTTTCTGAAAACATGTTTTTTACGCTCCTTTGAATCTTGAAGGACTCTTATTTGATCCACTTTTTCTCGTTACCACGTTATACATAATGGTAGTTTTTCTTTTTTCAGCTTGCAGCCGTTTGAACCAAAACACAATTAAATACTTTCCCCCCGACTCGTTCTCTTTCTCCTTCTCGGTGGAGCCCAGGGGCCAAGATGTGAGCTTGTCACATTACTCTGAAAAACACATTAATATTCTGCCCACAAAGTGTTCTTTGTATGCTAATGAAAATGTACTACAATCCCTCTGTGTAGTGTGATTTTACCGGGCACGGACAGGCAGTATTGGTTAGAATTAAACGCCTCTCGTAGACTATATTCTCGGTGACCTGAATGTTAAAGTCAGAATAACACAGGAGAACAAATAGGGAGAAGGTTGCAGGGCAGAGGCCAGTGTGCACTCCGGTTCTCTGGCACATCACATGCACTGCCACCACGTCTGAGACATCCCATAAGTCTGTGTGTTATAGAAGAGGATGCATGGTATGATCTGTGTTTGCAGGGGAGAGGAAATGAGAAACATAATTTGACAGGGGTCTATTGTTGCTGCTCTTCACTCGCTCCAACTGCCCGTGTGTTTTTGTTTTTCCTATGGTTTGAAATTAGTTTTCTCCTGAGAGTTGAGTACGTGTTTTTGTCCGTTTTCGTGGAAGTATTTTTCTGGCAATAGGATGTAAGAATCAAATGGTTATTAGATGTGGCCAACAGACTAGAATACTATACGATACGATGAGACAAGAAGACGGAGAAGACCGTAAATAACTCTTATTACCCGGCACGAAAAACGTTTCAACCCTCCCATGCATTCAGAGGCTGCTTTTCTGGACGTCTAAAGCACCATTTCCCTACCTAGGTGCGCTCTCTAATTGCACAACTTCAGACAGAGAAAGGCAAGTCTTTGTCATTTCCAACCGCCCCCCTTTTTGCTGATGTTTTTATCACAGTGACATTACGGCTTCAGGATCGATTTTAAGGCTGCAGGATTGGATGTTCCCACTCTTAGAGAAGCGGGATTCAAGTGGCTCTGTAGAGGAGCAATTAATGAGACTTTCAGGTAAGAATTGATCGCTAGGAAAAGCATCGAACCCCGGGACATCTTTGTCCTATGTCCACATGCAGCATTTCACATGTATACATCTGCCTAAAATAACCCAGGTCTTCTTAGCCAAAGCTCACATTCACAACACTATTCTGCTATATTAGAGTCCTCCGGTCACTTTTCAAGCATGCACGTTATCTTCAATTTGCTCCAGGATGTAGCTCCGTCCTGTTTCTCTTTAGCCTACAAGCTGCTGTGCTGTCGGCGAGGTGCGACACCGACAATAAGCCGTGCCACCGGTGAGAATGCCGAGTGGACAGAGGAGCATAGGTAATGCATTTTTGATGCCCCCCACAATGGCTACCGTTTCATCGCTCGGGGGAGCCGTGTGACTGCAGAACCGATGAGCGACTCCGGGTCTGGTGTCTCATTAAAATGGATGTCCAAGTCAGTAGGGGGGAAGCAGATTCTCCTGCATGCTCCTAGTCTTTCCTTTCAGCCACCGCCGCTTATCTGCCATATCTCAGAGGGAAGTTCTCCAAAGTGCCACAGTTGGAAGTCCTTGCCCTTGAAAGCTCATATATTTCCCCCCAGAAGTAAAGCACCTGTGTGTACGGCTGGACTAATCTCAATATAGGTCATTTAGTATATCATAATGAAGCCTATTCTCTATACTCCTGTGCTTGTTATTCTCAACTATATCTCAGCATTTATCTGAAATGACCGTATTAATGATAGCACAGACCTACTTGTGCATTTCCTCTCCCTTCTGTCTCTAGACATTGTTTGCTGTGTGCTATTTAAAGAACATAAGGCACATGATGACGTGATGTGTGATTCACAGCAAGCTATATTTCCTCGGGTCTTATGGTAAATCGAGTGCAGACACACTGACTCATCGTGGAAGAAAATCAACGTGCAATCATCCAAATATTTAGTATTTTCTATCAGTTTTCTTTATATTCATGGTTCATTTGTGCTCCAGGGTCGTCTCACTGAGCCGTATTGTCTCAACAACAAAGGCAAAGCACCACGGTGTTATATCCCACCCACCTGAGGATGTTTCCATACAATGGGAACGCCACTTATGAAGCTTTGAGCTTTAATAGCAGTACCTCTCAGATCCTCGGGGGCGGGCTGCTGTCATTCAGGCATTGAGCGGCCGTTATTGAGGAAGGTAATTGGCAGCGAGCCTCATCTCTGGAGGTTTCCCCGGGCTTCTGCGATCTTTCACAGCACTGTGGGACTGTGCCATTAATCAGTGTGAGGGTAAGAAACAGGAGGGATGTGCCTTACCTTTCCTTCCGCTGACAGGAAAATCCTTACCTAATCAAACTGCCCACTCTAATCTACACTTAGCATCTTCCTGGTTGTGGCAGCACACAAAAGGAGCATGCTTCTCTCTGTAGCTCCCTTTCTTCACCATCTGGCTAAAGCATTGTGGGAAACCGGCATTTAGGAAACCAGCTTGGGGTTAATTTGTTGAGTGAGCTTTAACACAGTAGACATGAGCATCAAAATACAGCTGACCAATCACTCTTAAATGGCTCTGGGTTTGGAGAAAAACAACCTATTTTTCACTACATTGATGATTCAGGTACCAAAATATATGCAAATTGCTTAGTTTAGAAGTTTTTGTAACTATTCTGCAAAATTGCATCATATTCCTCGCCTCCCATTTGGGAAATATCAGTGATTTGACTTTGGACGGAGTTCAGATGAACAATGTAACTGACATTAAGTGCCGTATTTTACCTGCAAAGTTGAACAAGAAACGAAGCGGTGCCCTCTGCATCTAATCCACTAAAAGTCACGCTGAGTCTCACCTCTGGGTAAGAGCCGCACGCACATTGTTTTGCAAGTCAATAAGGTAGTAATTGCATGAGGTAAGTAGGTATCATCACAGTAGAGGTCAGCGCAGGGAAGTCATTCTGTGGCGATTTGACTTTATGTTTTGCTCAGGGGAGACGCACGCTGCAGAATGCAAAGTGGCCTCTTTTTCCCAAACTGATGGGAGGGGGGGAGATTGCAGCAGATGCCTGACCCCCTCGTTGTGAGGCTACTTCTAATTTGTTTGTCCCTTCTTTTTTTTTGGCCCACAGGATTACAAACCCTCATTCCTTCATCCACTATCTTCCTTTTTTCAGAAGCAAATTGCTGATTTGTTCCTGAAATGGCCGAGCCGTGGTTCACTCGGTGCTTTTAATCAGGCTGGCAATCTCGCTGTGTCACGCTGCTGGGCACGGACGACTGTGAAGTACAAAGATGGCGCTGCGGGCTTTGAGATGATCTTCTAAAAGCGACCCACGGGATCAAAAACGAAGGGCAGACTTTTTTGTAATAAACAAAGTTCAGTTTGAAGTAAAAAAGTCTTGACTGATCAAAAGACTGGAGTTTGATGAGGAATAAACTCTGTATAGTTGGAGCTGAGACCATTATTCCTCCAGAGGAACTTTAGTGTTTAACATAGTGTATATTCCTGTGGATTTAACTCCATATGGAGTCCATCTCTGCATTCAGAATCGGTCTTTGACTTTTCAAAAGTGACCCTTATAGGCGACCCATGAGGGATGATAAGCAGGTTCACATTTCGCCCCGTGTCTATCGATGAATACAGATGCGATTTTTCTGACAACGATGATGGATACTCTGACAGGTCCCGTATCCACTCTCGTTTTTGGTGATGAATTTTCAAGTTGCAGAGAGGGGGATAAAAGAGTCACGAGGCAGGGTATAATTTTTGTATTTGAGTAAGGCCTGTCTTTTTAATGTCTATCCTTGCCAATTAAAGGGAGGTTTAGTCCAAGGTGACATGCCGGTTCAGGGCGGGGTAAAGCAGGGAGAAATAATAGTGAATTAAATGAGATGCTGTTTGACATAATGAAAAGGGGTTTATAAATATAACTTTATGGAGTCAGAACACTGAACTAAACGCCTCCTTTTTAGTATCCCACTCACATTTCAGTGAGTCTTATCAGTCTTAAGCCACTGCTGCATCTGTGTGTCCGAGCACAGCTTGTTGACGTCTTGTTTAGAACAGGAAGCCATTACATCTGACCTTGAGACTTGTCTAATTGCTGTTGCTGCATAACAATGGAGAAAGCAGCAGGCCGGACTGGCAGCTTTCCTATTCACGGTGGACACACAACGTTGTCGCTCGGGCTCTAGAGACGCACTGGACAAGAGTTCCTGAGAAAAGGAGGAGGAAGTGGAGTTGCTTCAGAGTGTTTTTCTGGCTGCATTGGCAGCTTGCCTCCAGGGAAGGAGATGTTGTTCTTTCTCTCGCTGCTTCGGACCAAATATCTCAACAATGATTTGATGTATTTTCATGAAATATGGTCCACAATATAAACTGTATATAGGGCATTATGAATATTATAGTTGCATATTGATTTCATGACTTTGTGTTCGTCTCTCACTCATTTTTATTGATCTATTTACTCATTCAGCATTATGCAAGGGGTAATGTGCAGCCAGGCGGTCACACCATCCTGCTTTTTCAACGACTTGACTGATCAAACTGCGTCCACTTCATCTGCAGCTAACTTTTCATTTAACTGTTCCATATGTTTTTAACCTGTAACGATCCTTAACGCCTCATCTGTATGTTGTTCCTGTCCTTATACCTCCAGATCTATTCCATACAATACAACACCTACAGTGCAAACGTGATAGGAGCATCTTCAGATATAATGTCCAGTTCTGGTGCTCGCTCAGAAACCACAGGTCAGGTTCGATACTGGAGGCCGTCCTTTTGATCAGTGTGAGAGTGTGATTGATCTTCATCTCGATCTCATCCAACCCCACTTCCTTCCTCATCATCTAGTGGTTGGGTCCAAGGTTTTCTTAACCGTGTCATGTCATTTTCAACATTTAAATGGAACAGAAAGACCATAAAAAGTAATCCGAAAAGTCGATTTTAAAAGTCACTTCCTCTTTTATACTTTGTTCTTCACTCAGGCCTGAAATGAATCCTCATCAGTCCCTGCAGAACATCGATAGCTCTGATGCATCGTGGACTGCTACATACGGTGTTGGAATTTGACATGTATGTGAAGGGGGAGATGTGGTGGTCTTCTCTTGCAGACTTTTTGAGTAATTGCTCTCCTGCATGAGTCTGAAAGGAGTGGAGGGGGTGTGCTAATTAAATGTGGGTTTCTCTCCTGTACGTTTTCTTATTTTCACATGCGATCGTAACAAATGGAGGCAGCTAAAATTTTCACATCTTGCGGGGATAATAGGTATGACAGATTGGATTACAGAATCAGTAATTATAATAGCCATTGGGTGAAAAACCCCACTTTTATCTTCGTTCTGTGACGCTCTGCACCTGAACCACACATCCAGAGCGTCAGATTAATCACACCCGGGCGACGGTTGCAGGAGCATAATCACTTTCTCTCCGTCTCTCTTTGTCTTTATGTCTCTTTTTCTGACTCACACAGTTGTGCGTTTTATGCATCGTTGCACTCCCGGGTTCTTTTTGTAGACTTGTGTGCAGGGTAATTCTGGCATTTGTAAAAATAAGGTTGTGAAAATGTCCTAGAGCTCTGAGAGAAAACCCAGAGTGGGTAATCATTGCGTTGCTTGTTCACAGGGTGTATGATCGTTCCTTATTCTAAGCTGCTCATGAATAGCCATCATAACCAACCATCCTCGGCCTCTAGCATAGAGGTAGGGCAGCTGAAACAGATTTGAGTTAGATGCATTAGATCGCTCCTTTAAGGGATTTTGTAGACAACTCTCGAGACTTCAGACGTGTTTTGAAAAGCACACAGTCTTGTTATAATGACAGTTCTTGTGTGAGAGGAAAGAAGTGAAGCAGAGCCTCATTTTTCTCTGATATGCTGGTGAGTTTTGTCAGTGATTTGTTCTGATACACTACACCACTCTCAGGGATACACATGAGTTAGTGCAGTGGGTCTTTGTGCTGTTGGTACTCCAGTGTACTCGACAGTATTAAACACTCTATTAGTTCCTCCAGTCCCGCTCCAACTGTCTGCAAAACATCATCAAAACACAACACATACTCCTTTCTAAAGAATAAAACACGCTCTTTATTTTTTCTCATACTGCAGCACCCCTTTTCACCCTCTGTCTGAAACCAGAACCCAGTCTGCTCTGAGTTGGCCTGCTCTGTTGTGATTGGTGAACCGCTTAGAGATGTCCCTCCCCTTATCTCTCCTCTATGCTCCGTCCAAAGTACTGATGTTTTTAATAATGCATCCACAGCAACCTGAACTAATCATCATCATGTCTCCTATTCTCGAATCACTCCGCCTCATGTCACACTTCACTAGGTTTATGTATCTGCAGAGTAAGCAGTGGGTGGATATCAGGTTTATATCAGAACTCTGAGGCATTTCTTCTGTCATTATGTAAAAATGAGTCTTAACAAAGGTGCAATCTGTATCTGATCGAAAGATAAATAGATTTTAAAGTCAAGCCGATTCAGAGACGTAAAGACTACTCCTTAAGTTGCATTGTTTAATAATAATCATTTAGTAAAGTACAGATGATTCATCTCCATCCTGTGTGTCTGCGTGACATCAATACATGCAGCATTTGTTGTGTCCTCCCCTCCCTGGAGAGGCATTCAGCGTCTGTGCTTTTTAGAAATGAGATTGATTTTATCTGTTTGTCCTGATTCTCAGGAACAGCTGTCCAGTAATTTATGCATTTGAACATTCACAGGTAGCACTTCAGTGTTCAGATCAAAGGGGAACAACACACAGGTCATACATCGGCATTGATATGTTTAGGGTTTTGTGTAAAGCGGGTAACAGTGGCGCTGCACCCTCTTACTGACCATGTGAAGAATGTATTATTTTGTAATGTATTTCTCCTAAAAGGGGGCGTGGCCCTCATTTTGGCGGGAAGTGACGTTAACGCCCATTTTCTAGAAGAAAATCTGCAATTTTTGTCCATTTCTCAGCTTCTTCTATACGTTAGAATGACAGAAATAAGAGTTCTTTATTGCTAATTCCTCTTGCAGCATGGGGTCTACGGTATCAATAGATTGGCGAGCATTGACACTAATTGAAAAAAGTAAGCTAATTAAGATGCACTAATGCCGAACACCTACCCCTTATTTTTGCACACACCTGTTGCATCGTCCTGTCCTACTTTGATGCTAACGATGCTAATAGACGCCCCTGAGCATTAAGTAGTCTTTCTATATTTTTATTTTTAGCTGCTTTAGAGTCATTGTGTGGTCACAGGGATGTGCAGAAAAGCTACATGCCTTACAGATAATTACAGGCAGCGTTTTCTTTTTGCTCCCCATTTGAGATTTCAAAGCTCCAGGAGCCGCAGCAGCTGGATCCCGGGTGCTAATCTGGGCACACCAAAGTCAAAGAGATGGCTTTCAAAGCGTCGCTAGGTCTCTCTCTCTCTCTCTCTCTCTGCCATCATCATTACCACCGCTACAGATGGTCCCAGTTTTGCATGGCTACTGCGCAGCGGGGGGGTGGTGGGGTGGGGTGTCGAGCAAGCCTGCCACTGAGACGGTTTTAGTTTGTGGTTTGATGTGAAGGCGAGACAAAATGTTGGAAATGAAATGTTTCACACTCTTTCTGACCGTGTTCCTCTGATCTTGCATCACAGTTTGTCATCCGCTCTGTATCGATCGCGCTCAATGACATTATATTGCACACTTTAAAGCCGCTGACGTCCATCCCGTGCCATAATCTTGCTTATTCCCTCTGTTTGATTATTGAATGCTATGCAGGAAGTCCATACAACCTGAACCGCCTCACCTCACCAGCTCCACGCTCAGCGGGAGCAATGGGGTTGCCATGGAGAGTGTGATTGAGAGCCCATTAGTGAAGTGTTTGTATTGGTCACACAACAAGGCTCTGTGATCTGTGTGGAAGGACTGATGATTTTCTTTTATATTTTGCATTTCTTCCCCACAGAGGGAGCAGCGGTGTGAGGAAAAATTACACTGTTGAAAGACATTGTAATTACTCCTTGATGGAAAAGTTAATAGCCTCCGATTCAATAATTTCCTCAAGCCAGTTATCACATTTTGGAAATAACGGCTTTGAAAAGTAAAACAAAGCGTGCAGAAAATGGCATGTTCAGCGTTTCTTGCAAAGCTGTAAACAACTTTTCATGAAGCCCCCGAAGCTAAAACTAAAGGTTGGATGATTTTAAATGTCACCGAGGGGCAATCAGCGGGTCTTAAACCCACCATTACCACAACTGTCAGAGTGTTCGTGCAAGGTGCTTTCTGTGTACACTGTCACACATGCAGATGCACTTTATTTGACAGCTAAAAAGCTCTGTGATAACAGAAAATCACCTGTGTCACGAGTCCGGGAAGTTTGTATGGAAGGAATATGGACTTTTTAGACTCCTAGTATAATCAGACTACAGATGTTTGGATGCACGTCGGAGGCATCGGTACGCAACACTACCTTACAATCTGCTCTGGCTCTCAGGGGATTTCTAATTAAAGTCCCACAAACACCTAAAGATTTAAGGAAGACTTCAAACCAAACATCAGATAGAAAGTGTAGAACTTTCACTTCTAGGCCTGCTATTAAATAACTGTTTAAGCAATAACCTACAATTAAAAATGCTGATTGATTTAATACGAGGTTAACGGGAGAAAGTGGTCGACATCAAAGGTCAGCACACATTAAAGGAGCTCATATTTGGGCTAAGCCTTTTCATTTTAATCTGCAGGTTGCAAGCAAGACATTCTACCTTGCCTTGGGTCTTGAGGAGTAGTAGCTTTTAGTCACTGCACTCTACATTCATATCTTTACTGCTAACTTCATTACCACCTTTGTCTCACACATCAATCAATCAATCAATCAATCAATCACAGGGGGCAATTAGGTTTCTCGACAGTTGTACCGTATAAGCTTAAATGATTGAAGCTCCTGGTGCACTGCTCTATGTATATCTCTTCTCTTTATATCTTCCACTCTTTTTAATGGGACGGGAAACTCATAAAAGGACGTCGGCCTTCGGCATTCGACATTGACCGTATCCCCATCACAAAAACCCATGTTGAAGTTTTGTAAGTTGGCCCTACTTGAACATCCGCCCCGAGCTGAGCAGACAAAGGAAGTAGACGTGTCTAAAAATAGGTGAGCCTCCAGGTTAGGAGGTTTCACATCACAATGGATCCATGCTCCTCTTCCTCTCTCCTCCAGCCTGGGATGTAGTGCTCAGAATGAAGGGGGCGAAGGATCATCTTACTCAAACACTCACCAGGCTGGGATCAATGCAGTCAGAGGGAATGATTTTCACGGTTCCTCGAGCTGCACGAGCTGCAGTTATTGCATTCGCATCAGATCATAGAAACGGGCCCAATGATTTAGTCCGTAGGGAATCTATTAGCTCACTGCTTGCTGTGGATGGATGCTTCATAATGTCAACTAGGTTTCCTCCAGGGAGATTGTTACTCTTAGACGTATATTGTGTGTTTCCTTGGTGATGAAGGTGCAAAATCTTCCTTTTTTCAATCCATCGTTTTGTCCATGCATTCTTTAAACCCTTAAATTCTTACTGCATGGTTTCCTAAAATCACTTTTCCTCCTCTTTAGTTCTTTGGACAAATCCGCAGGGAACGCTCCGAACAAATGCAGTGAATATTGCCTTTGTCTCTCAGGATCTTCCCGAGCATTACAAATATAAAATACAAATTCACAAGCGTCTGAAGTCATGACTCGCAACCCACTAGACGCTGCAGTGGCAGAAAACATTTGCTTTGCATCTACATGGATACATCTTGTGGGAGTGTTTGCTTAACAACTATCGTCTGCATGCATTTATTTAACGCCGCCTGCACGATGTGATTACTAACCCCACCTGATGTAGTAATGCAGTGCTGAGCTGATCTGCAGGAGCCTCCAGACAAACTGATGGCAATTTCTGGCTGTTCAACCTTTCAGCCACCCACCTCACACTCCAATCCCTTCTTCCCTCCCGCTCCTTCCTCATGCCCTTGTGATTAATGTGCCTCACTCTCCACATGCTGCCCTTAAGACAACAGCAGCTTACCGCTTCCCACCGCCCGCCACAGGTCCCCAAAATGACACAGTCAAATCGGATTAGAGCTCTGCATTCGAGGTCGAGGCTGTGTGCGTGCGAGGGCTCCGATGAAACATCTATGAAGTACTTTGTTTTTTGGCCAATTTATGTCAGAAGGGAAGAAAAGGTGCAGCAGCTCGGGTGGGCTGATGCCTTGGCAATGGAGTCGAAAAAAAAACAGACTGGAGGGTGGAGGAGGGGATAGGGATTTTGAAGGGGTGATTCATTGCAATCTGCCACAATGGTATATGTGCCCAACGCTGATATCTCAGCCTGGGTTTGTCCTTAATAAAGCCTGCCAGCGTTAAGCCTTATTACTCAGCGGTCACATGACAAAAGACATCATGTTCCACGGAGACGGCATGCTCTTTATCGTAGAGCAAAAGAGATGCACTTTTTGAGCAGCTATTTATGATGAGAGAAATACTCTTTGACATTATCATTCCTATTCTTCTTAAAGATTTACAATTAATACCACAAGGAAGGACGCTGACTGATGAAGTCATCTTTTAATTCTGTAGAATATATGCAGTAAAAACATTCAAATGCACTGTTGCCTCTAGGAAGCAAAACAATAATGTAAAAACCACTCAAGTAAAAATGGAGATAAAGTAAATGTGGCATCTCAATATGGCCTAATAAACTCCTCCACCATGCAAACAGGAACGCAGAGAAATGGAAAGCATATTGCTGGTTTTTTATTGCTTTATATTAAAGATGATGCAAACTAAATGGACAGTTAATGCAGACGCTTTAACGCCACAGTTTGCTGCTGAACATTCACACTATTCCCTGCAGACTAAACCCTTAAAGATGATAGCGTTCGGCCTAAAAGTCCGTCCATTTTCACGTTTCATCGCCGTTAATTCCATCAGTCTTCCAAACACTGAACCCCTGTTTGCACGGAAGCAACCTTGGAGGAATGGTGGCCCCAAAGGGAGGGTTGCAGACTGTGGCTCTTTCTGCCTCATCACCCCCTCTATCCCCCAGACAAAAGGAACAACTCGGAGACAACGCGGGGCCAAGAACACAGATGTTGAGCAATCTGTGTGTCGATGAAACATGTTTCAGCTGCGAGTGGAAGAAGAAAATAGTGAGGAAATTATTCGAGGGTGACCCTGGAGCTTTGCTTGCTTCACACTATATACCCCATATATCTTACAAATGACCCTCAGCATTTCCCCATTACTGCATATGATGGTTTTGGTTACCGTATGATGAAAGTAGAAGATTGGAATTGGTGGCAAATAAAAAAAAAGACCAATCCCCGTAGAAATGTCTGCCTCCATTGCACCGGGTAAGATTGAAGCCGCCTCTGTAACCACCTTCCTGTCCGCCTGCCACTGAACGCCAGGTGCCTGCTGAACCCCGCTGTCAGTCTGCCGTCTGCAGGCTAATTCAGGCTGACACCCTCCGTCCGTCTGAGCTCAGTCTGTTTACTTTGCATGGCACAATTTCTCTTCTAAAGCCACATTTTGTTGCGTAACAGCATCTGAAAGGGGGACGTTTTCCTGCACCTCTGTAATCCTCTTATCGTCATCGTTGACCTCTAATCTCGGTGTTGCTTTTTTTAAAACTATAGAACCTAATTACACATCATCAGGAGAAACTTGGCTGTTTTGCAAGGCCATATGTGATGTAACAAAGCTAATCCTATCAAATGAGGATAAGACAGACACAATCCAAAGTCTAACACAGGCAGTTGATACACAGCCACTCACATCAGCTGATCTGAACCAACAGGATGCATGTGTGTAGCATCGAGCCCGCCTACTCTGAATGTCTCTGTTGGGTTTAATATGCATAAATCAGTGGTGCTATGATCCAGTTTTGTAGATTTAGCTTCAAGGGCAGCAAATATAAGATCATTTAACATTATTTGTGCATTCTTCTCACTAAAAACAGCATATTTAATCTATTTTCAAGCTTTAAACCACGTCTTGAAAGGTGCTCTGTTTCGTGACCTTCTTTCCTGATGTGAATTACTGCTGCCCTCGACCAGCAGACAGTGGAAAAGTTTATAAAAATGTGTCTGCCACATCCGCTCGTAAGGCCACAAATATTGCATTACGTCCAAACACATCACGGAGGAAGCCGGCATGGCTGTGGCCTCTGCAGAGCTGCCAAGCAGGGGCTGCGGTTTCCATGGGAATTCTATATTTGCTGTCGGGGATGGTAGTCATAAACGAGCCGGTCTCTGTCCGGAGCATTCCTCTTATTGTTTATCATCCCATCCCAGACCACATTCACCATCCTCAGACCCCCAACGACAGCATGGGTCATCTCTCATAGATCTGAGGTGTCACACCGCGAGTGTGATGGAGAGCTGGAGAGAAAGTAGGAAGAAGAAGAAGAAGAAGAGGAAGGTGATGCTATATATTTCAGAGCCTTGACAGACTGATCTGGGGCATATGGCGGCTGTTGCTCTCACCTGTGGTGTTTGCAGGTGAGTCATGAATCAAGTAAGGCAGCCAAACTACCACATATAGCAGAGGTCAACCTTCATCCTCTCAGGCACAAATTAGATTTACAGCGACCGCGATAAGGCGGGATTGGCAGCCCTCTAGAGGCCTCTGGACCACAAGGGGATGTATAGCAGCGTCCCACAGACTGAGGATTGAAGGGCAAATGACTCAGTCTCGGAAAAGGTCTTTAATGACAAGTTGGTCCAAAGTGTTCTATAATTTAAAAGGAATAGAAATAGAAATTAGGGCTTTATAGCAGCTTCGTAATGAACTTTGGGGCAGCAGAACGAGGTGTTGTGCAATATTGACGTTTTATTTTGAAAGGGTGTGAACACATCCAGCAAAAAGGAGCAACATTAGGATTCATTGTGCACCTGTTCTATGTCCACCTGTCCCTACATTTAGTCCACTTTTAGCTCCAGTTTGGTCTCATCCAACTATTGTAAAGTTGCTGATGTTGTCTATTGCTTGATGCTGTACTTCAAAGTGGGCTCATAGTTTTTCACACTAAAACAGCTCCTATGTTCCCATGGTTGTTTCTATATGCTGTGCACGAGTTGTCAATTTTCTGAAGCTGTTTGGGCACATGCCTGTCTTTATATTTGCATAGTGTTGCATGTTGTGGGCCGTTGTAATGCATCTGGAAATCAGTTATACATATAAAGATGAATATACATTTATATAAAAAGGACACATTTTCCACATTATAAATAGAGAGGCATGGTTCTGTTGGAGGGAAATACACTGCAAGTTAACAGGGATGTGATAAAAGTGGCAAATCCCAATTATTCTACATGGTTATATACATGCAAAGGAAGCTCTGAAAGATGGATCACCCAACTGCAATTTACATAATGTGCAGGAAATGTGATGCAAGCAATCTGAGATCTCCATCTTTGACTCACTGTACTCATCCATGAACTGCATGAAAAACAGAGAAGCTGGAACGCGTCGGCGTGCAGCAGGAAGTGGTTGGACGTCTGGTTATCTCTTGACCCTTTTGTTGGAGAGTCATTTTAAAGAAAAGGCCTGTCGATGATCAGCAGTCCTTCCTGGGTGTAATTAGCTTTTTATTAACAGTATGTTTACGGTATTAGTCGAGCTCATGTGGAAATGATTTCTCTAATTGCTCCATTAGCATGTGTAGCATCAGCCCCCACAAAAGATGGGAAGCTATCTGCTAAATGGAGTTCTGCGCTCAATTATTTTATTATTATAAGTTATGCAAATATATCACTTGTTGTTTGATGATGATTACATGTCAGCGTTTGGGAACATCACTCTTTAATGGCATCTGTGGGGTAGCTTCCTCCTCTGCACATTCACAAAGTGTTGTATCTTTCAGACATAATTAAGAGGAAATCAGGAAAGGAGCGTCTGTTTTTTCCCCGGCCCGGGCCTCTTCAAAGGGGAGCACAGGTGCCTTTGATCCAGGACCAGGAGCAGGAGACGGGAGGAACTACCACTGTGCGCTCCCTCTGGACGATCGCTCTGTGAGAGACGGATGGTGATCTCCAGGCGAGTTAGGAACATAATGTGATCCAATACCGAGAGGATTCGGCCCCTGAGCTCGCCCGGGCCCCTGCTGTCCAGATTAACTTGGTGTCATGTCCTGTGATGTCAGGTTTTTATTACTTCTTTCTTTATTCCTTTCATCCAGTTTATTTTACAGCTCACTGACCTCCACACTGACTTCTCTTTTTCTGAGTCCGTGGATCTTTTGAAGGTGATCTCCCAATCCTCACCTTCCTTTAAATTCCAACATACTTCGGTGGCTGAAGTGAGAGTCGTTCTTTTCCTTTTTATTTGTTCCAGCTTCCCTTTTCTTTAAAAGCTTTTTCTTTTACAGATGGATGCAGTACTTCGGGGCAGAGAGAATCCCAATTAATTTAGAGGTCGTTTGTTTAGTCCTCCTCATTTGATCAATTTTATGCAGGAGGGAAACGGGGAAAATCGTTACACAGCTTAAAAGAAACCTAAGTGAATTACAGTAATTATTTAATGCTTGGTCTTGATCAAGCTAAGTGTCTGTACAGGCGTTTTATTTATTTCCTTAATAGCCCCTTCATCTCCCAAGGTCCCTCTGTGGACTGTGATAAAAGGAACGTTCATGAACACAGGGCCAATCACACTGAGGGAAAGCCGCTGCTGGATCTGCGTACACAAACCTGTACTACCTACACAACTAATGCTGGGATGGTTTTTATTTTGGCCTGAGATTTAACTCTGGAAGTAATCAACGAAAGTGGGCGATTTGTTTGTTTGAATGCACCTTTTCCTCTGTAGTTATTGTGAGTTCGATATTGCACTTGGATCACGTGAGCTCCTGCAAGGATTCATCCTACAGAGATCTTTTTATGAATGGAAGGTTTTCACAGCAAGTGCAATTTTTGACGATTTACAGATTCATTTCTTTGCAGCAATCCTGCAGAATATATGGGCGAGTGAGCAGTGAACTAAGGCTGAAACAGAATTACAAACAGCTACCCTGGATTACTTGCATGCATCAGTTACAGGGGAATCCCATGTGTGTGTGAGATTGGAGTTTGATGGGTGTGATGGACCCTGTAACGAGATGTAGAAATGCTATTGCTGACAAAATGCCATCCTTGCATGGTGTTTAAATACATGCTTTTATTCTCTGAAGGGTAATGATTGCACTGTCCTTGAGTTAAAGTGCAGTTGGTTTGTATGCCACCTGTCACAAAACCTGGGAACCAAATCATTCATGAAGCATAGAGTCGTAGCAGCCCGGATACTAAATAAGGTTACTGCTGTTTTAGATACACTACTTAAGCAGATGCGTCTCGGTTTTGGCCCAAAAGCTACTTGCATCCTTCCAGCTGGAGTGACGCACGGGTGAACACTTGCAAGAAGGAGGCAAAAGCGATGTTTACTTAAAGAAGTTTCCCCTTTCCTGTAGTTTGTTATATAGGTTTGGTGCATGTGAATGGTCTGCATAGGTTAAAATCATAAAGTCCTGAACACATTTTTGAATTTGTCCCAGTAGAGGTACAAAATACAAACCAAAAATGACCATAATGGGTCAATTTTAAAGATTTCCTTAGCCTTAACTTCAGAAAAACTTCCTAAAAAGTGCAATGCTTCTGCAGGAACGCTTTCCTATTCGTTACTCGGGATTGGTCGAGGAAACAAACTAAGGTTAGACGGTTCAGACCAGACAAATGAAGATAAGTGTAGCACCACGTTTGGCAGAGCATCCGGAGCTAAATGAAACCCACCTGTTAATTCATGTGGTCTCCCAATCTGAAATGACTGCGGCTCAGGAACAGTGTCTCTGCCGCCTGGGTCACCGGTTTAATTGCCTCTTGTAAATGTGCATTGGACAGGAGCGTTTAATTGCAGAGTAGAATGGGTAAACAATGTACGGGGGCTGCTAGTGTGTGTATAGGCTTTTGTGTGGACTGTAAAAAAGCTGGTGGAATATAATCCTAGATAACATAATTCTGTCTTTTAGAGGAGGACATATGGGTGTGCAGCAGAGCGAATTGGGATAATACTTCTGAACGGAACTTTCCTATAATGTAATTTCAATTTCACTCTGTCCTTTGAGGTCAATGAGTCTTTGTCCGGCTGTGCCCTGGGAAGGTAAACTTAATTTACTGCTATATCTCTTTCCGCTACTAAGGCGCAGCATATCCAATAGTGAACCTCCTAAACATAATCAATTATCTGAGCTCGAATGGCAGAGAATGCAGAATGCTGATAAGACTTTGTAGAGGGTTTTTTTTTTCCTAATGAAGAGAGAAAAGACGATTTGGTTCAATACCCTGGGGGAGTTTTCTTCCCCTGGTAGAAAAGAATTATTCATTGCATTCTCTAAGGGAAAAGTCGATCATTCCCAATAAGTCACCCAGTTGTTGTCCCTTTTTTCCGTTGTGCTGACCCAAGGCAATGTCGATTTTATGTCATATGCTTTGCTCGGCTTTTTCCTAAAGGCATCATTGTCAGGCCGACAGTGCAGTGACTTTGACTCGGGCGCATTATATCCACGACTGAGTGTGATATTTATCAAGGTGCAGTGAGACTTGTCATGTCGGAGATGCTTGCGTGGTCTAAAATCTGCTTTCAGTGCAGCCCGACTGCCTCAGAAGCACTTTCTCTGTCCTGTATTCACAACACCAAAGCATGAGATCTCTCAAAAGACAGAAAGTTGTTTTCATTCTGCTTTTCGATGTTTTCCCTTTCACACGTTTGCCTGAAACACCTCCATTGTTTATTCCGCATCAAAGTGACATCACTGTGTAACTCCCATGCTTCTATTGGCTAGCCCTCCAACACATTGTACGTGATAAGGGGCTGAGTGGGCGGGACGTCTCTAAGAGCCATCTCAGAGCAGACTGGGCTCAGTATGCAGTAAGCAGTATGAGAAAAATAAAGAGCTTTCTGAACATTAAAGCATGGAGACATGTCCCAAAGTGCTAATATGTGAACCTGAACATGATCAGAATTGGTCCTCTGTGTTATTAATTTGACATCATCCCCTCGGCTGTGCAGAAAAACATTTATTTGGCTCGAGGGTCAAGTTCACACGAGGCCGGCTCCCTAATGCGTTTCATTGATCATCCCATCCGACTGATTTGCATGTTTGGAGCTGCGGTGCAGAGATTATCCAGCTCATGGATGAGGAATGA